>NC_141152.1:115960442-116560442 GCF_053477565.2 Lygodium microphyllum
AGACCCTTCAGTGTACATGATGGATATCAGAAGTGTGTGCCATGTTGGTATTATATTTGTTGAGGAGCATATTGGCAACTACGAGTGACATGTTTTACATATGAGGAGTTATTAGGTTTATACCTTTCATTTCCACCACAATAGTGAGATCATCCTAGGGTATGGTTTCTTGACTAAAAAATTATTGTGTTTCACAATTGTACCATTATGTTTGGGAGACTTGATCATACAAGTTAATGTAGGGACATGCATCCTTGATGGATAATGATGATATTATTATTGATGTAGATCTCCCTTATACATGGCATAGTTGGACATCTTTTAATTTACAATGCGAGAGTTCTCAACATCCTTTGTTTGTTATTCTCATTGATGATATGTCGAGAGATTATCTCTTGCCTCCTCATTTGCAATATTTGGTGCAAACCTATGATCATCATCTATATGGAGGATGGGAGGGGTCCCTTCCTAGAGATAGGGAGATTTTCAGCTTTTGGGGTGCTTGATATTTGATTGGTCCTTCTACCATACCAAATGGTAGGCATGATCTCTTTATTGCACATGATCTACATGTCCCACATGATTGAGAGGTCACATTGATATCTTTTTGTGGTCTTATATATGATTGGGGTCCATGGCATGAGCCTATTTGGTACACTCAAAACATGAGTACATACGGCTTTTGTGCTAACGTGAAGTATTTCTTTTGAAACAATGCAAAAAGTATGTAGAATATTTGATACAACTAAGTGCAAGTTTACTGATCCTTAATCTCCAAAATTATTATTCCTGGAGTAATGTATTTGTATTGATGCTACTAAAGTAAGTCTCTTTCTTTTAATGTGGTAATTTTTCCTAAGTATGATTATTGATGTGTATATTTTATTCTCTCTTCTTTGGAGGTGTCTCTCAAATAAGTTCCTCCCCACAAATAATATCCTCCACAAGTTTAGATATGAGTAAAGAAGATGATGATTTAGCTTGGTCTATACTACAACACGATTCATATATGTATTAATGATTGCATCTGGTTTCATGGTGATGAGTACGAGCATTTGACCAATTATCCAAAGTGTCTACTGCTTAGTATATAGATATTGCAAACAAGGTGCCACAAAAATTAGAACAACATTTTCCACTCATTCCATGTACAAATCATATTTTTCAAGCCCATGAATGATCGAAACTTATGGATTGGGGGGGGGGGGGGGGGAGAAAGATGAGATTATGTGGAACTTGGCTAGTTTCTCTACCTTCAAGCACCACTAGCCAAAGTTGGGGAAGGAACCCACACAACATCAAGATGGTTGTAGCATTGGATGGTATCAACTCCTTCTCCATGAACTCAAGCAAATGAATGACCAATTGTGGTGATAAACTACAACTTGTCTCCTTTTCTTGTATACAAAAAGAGCACTTGATGTTATTTTTATTAATCCTAGGTAAATGCTTAGTATAAGATATAAACATACACTTGTATCCTCTTATTGATCGCCTTTAGGCTTTATGGAGTGGGAAAGATGTGGTTGATGTGTCAAAGCCCAAAGGAGAGCAAAGCTTCAAAGTTTGTGGTAGTGTATCTTGTACTATCCATGACTTCGTGGGTTATGAATTTTACTCATGTATGCATGACATTCATTTGATTTTATTGACTTCAAGTTTGTATTCAATCCTACTATATGTGAACTAAAGTGATCACTTTTGTGTAGGTTAGCAATAAGGCTTATCCATGGTGTGGTGGTTCATTTGTTAGAATATCAAGCTCATTTAGTGTGTGTTGACCGACATGAGCTGGACACAGCTAGTCTAGCCATAGTAGTTAGATACATTAAATAAGTCGGTGCCTTTGGTGTGAATGGTCTTATGACCGTAGGTTGTATCTTTCACTATTCAGTGTGGTTTGAATATAGTGTGAGAGAGGAAGCTGGTTGCTTCACTCTGCCTTTCATCACTCTGCCTCTTTGAATCTGAACATGGTATCAGAGCCATGAATGGGCTCACTGGTGGAATGCACTCAATAAGAAGACTTGAAGAGTGAACTGAAGAGCTGAAAAAAGAAGAGGACTGACTCCCATCTCCATCAAAGGTCACACTAGAGGTATGTACAGTGAAGCATTGGAGTCTTCTGGCTTGAAGAAGGGTTGTTGCTTGCTGAGAGGTCCTCCAAGGACTGATTGAGCATCAGTGAGTATATCATTGTCATGGTAATGAGCAAGATGTGCAGCAGCACAGATCTGCCCAGCCTGCGTGTTTGCGCCTGCTGAAGGCATGGCTTCTGCTGAAGCAAAATTGACATGAGCACTGTACAAGAGGTCATCAAATGCTAGTGAGCAGACACTGGAAGGTAGTTCAGGGTTACAAGAAGTCATTGCTTGTGTTGGAGTTCTCTTATGAGCTAAAATCAGAGTACACAGACCTGGAACAGAAGGCTGAACTGCTGTATACAGTGTATATACAGCATATGCAATACTTTGGAAGAGCCTTGAAGCTCTCTGACATGCTTTATGGACCTCATTAGAGCCTAGGAGCATTCTAGAAGACATAAGTATCAGTTCTCAGGACTTTGAGCTAAAGTTCCTTGAAGAAAATACTCAGATTTGGAAGTGTAAACAGGCTGGAAACCTGTCTCAGAACAGTGGGCAGCAAGCATTAGCTTTCACTGAAGCACTACTTGACACTTGGCTGGGAAGATTGCATTGCAGACAATACAAGTCAAGAAGTTATATGTACTTGATGTGAAGTACTTGAGCTAAATTTTCTCAGTAAAATATTCAGATCTGAGAACTGTTCACTGCTGAAAACTGTCATGTACTGTCAGTAATAAGCATTAGATACTACTAATGCAATACAGGTCATTTCTAGAGCTCTATCACCTATGAGAGCTGTCACATACATGATGGATGTATGGAGGCTTGAAACATTCAATGAGTATCATTGAAAACTGAAGTCCAGAGCTGAAGTGAATGCAGACATATTGTCTTGGTCAAGTACAAATGGTTCATGAGGTCTTATGCCTTGGTCAGTGAAAATAGGTTGTCTATGTATACCTAGATGCTCATGTATTGACCTCACCATTACGAAGTTAATGTATGACATGATCGGGAGACAATTTGGGGCTGATTGGAACTTGATATGCTAAACTTTGGTTGATTGTAACCTGCAATTGAATTTGTTGGCACTTGTATGTGCTGGTTATGCACTGTTCTGTGTCTCTATGCTTATGTCTGAAGTGGCATATGTACCAGCAGTCAACTAAGCAGTTTTGGAATATGCATTACGTGTATCCAGTGGGAGTTTGACTTTGGAAAGGCTACTGTAATTGCAGTTTACAGGTTTGGACTGCATGCTTTTGGAATCTGGTAGTGGATCTGCAGGAGTTAAATCTGAACCGAACATCAGACATATGTATTGGCAATTGTCTTTATGAGTTGGATCAACCGATTGGGACGTTGTTTGGGCTGATATTTGACTGAAATTTACTGGTTTTTTTCCTGCAATTAATTGCAGAAAACTGTCATAAACAGTTCCGGACTGAAGTTGAACTGTTAAGAAAATCTTGGTTTGCAGGTAGTCAGGCAAGGTCTGCAACATGGCAAATGCTGATAGAACTGATAATGTAACCCAGATTGTGGGAGAAAAGCTTGATAGCAACAATTATGCAATATGGAAGTTCCGCATGGAGAACTTTCTGATAGGCAAAGGATACTGGGACTTAGTGACAGGTGTTGAGGCTGAACCTGAAGTTCCAGATAGGAATCCTACAGCTGATCAAAGACGAGCGCATCGAGCTTGGACGGAAAGAGCTCGCAGAGTTTTACATTGGCTGTCATTATGTATCTCGGATGCTATGGTGATGCAGATCATGAACTGTAAATCCCCAGCCGATGCATGGAACATATTGGTCAGGTACTATGGCACAACTACGAGTGCCAGGAAGATACAACTGAAGCAAAAATTCAACAACATAGAGAGGAAGAACAGATCCATACAGGACTATGTCACGGAGATTAAAACCTTAGCAGATCAGCTCGCATCTGTTGGCTCACAGGTAGAAGATGAGGATATGGTTGCAGTGACCTTAAATGGCTTGGGTCCGGAGTATAAGTCCTTTGACACTTCAGTATCTGTGCGGGCTGAGATGCCTGATTTTAATGAGTTGGTTGCGTTGTTGATTCATGAAGAGGTGAAGCTTGGCTTAGTTACAGGGTCAAGCAGCTCAAAGAATAAGGATGCAGTTTTTTATTCGAATCAGCGTGGTCGTGGTGGCCGTGGTAGAGGCTATGGATCTGGCAGAGGAGGCCAGCAGAATGCATCCTATAGTAATAGCAATCAGCAGTCATCACATGCAAGAGGTGGTGGCAACTTTCGAGGAAGGGGGAGATCTAACTCCCGTGGCAGAGGCTCATGGCAGCAGCAGCGTCAGTCAGACAATCCAAATAAAGATAAGGATTGTCACTACTGTGGAAAGTATGGGCATATTGCAAAGGATTGCTGGAAGAAGCAGGGAAATCAGAAGGGCAAACAGCATGGACATTATGCTACGTCCAGTCAGGCAGATGACTCTGGTGATAGACTGTTTGCCATGCAATATGTCAAAGATAAGGCTGCTGAAAAATCATCTGATGATGTAGTGTGGTACATTGACTCGGGGGCGTCGAATCACATGACCCCTCATGGTGATTGGTTCATGGATATGGTGGCTGAAAAGCATGGCTATGTATGCACAGGTGATGACACGCAACATAGCATTGAGCATAAAGGCAAAGTGCCTCTGGTTGTACATGATGGCAGGAAGAAGAATCTTCATGATGTTTTGCATGTTCCTTCGATTACGAAGAACTTATTGTCTGTGGGCCAAATGACAGAGCAGAACTTGCAGGTTCGCTTCAATAAGCATGGCTGCTTTATTGAAGAGTTTGGCAATGGATGCAAGTTGATCGCGAAAGGCCACAGAAATGGAAGAATGTTCACTCTTGATGCTACACTGCCAGAGCTGAATTCCGCTATGTTTGCTCAGGGTTCTGGCACTATCAGGGACTTAGAGATTTGGCACAAGAGAGTGGGGCATGTCAATTTACAGAGGCTGCAGACCATGCAGAAGAAGCAGCTGGTAACAGGGCTACCTAGATTCCAATATTCAAATATTGGTCATGTCTGCGAGGCTTGCCAGTTTGGTAAGCAGTCACGATTGCCGTTTGTCAGGCATGTAAGACAGAGTACACGACCACTGCAGTTAGTGCACTCTGATGTTTGGGGACCAGCTCATAATGCATCTATGGGGGGTTCCAGATACTATGTATCCTTCATTGATGACTACAGTCGATATACCTGGCTTCACATATTGAAAACAAAAGATGAGGTCTTTGCTGTTTTTCAGAAATTTAAGGCACAGGTTGAGAAGGAATTTGAGTGTTACATCTCTTGCTTGAGATCTGATAGCGGTGGGGAGTATGTCTCCAATGAATTTGCTGATTTTTTGGCTGAAAATGGCATTCGTAAGCAGCTAACCTGCAGCTACACTCCGCAGCAAAACGGAGTAGCTGAAAGGAAGAACAGGGTTCTGATGGAAGCTGCTAGGGCCATGATGAATGAGAAGCATATGCCGCTTTACTATTGGGCAGAGGCTGTTGTGACAGCCGCATATATTCTAAACAGGACTCCCACTGCAGGCATTCATGACATGACACCGTTTGAGAGGCTCTATGGCTATAAGCCGGATGTAAGACACATGAAGGTCTTTGGCTGTCTTGCTTATGTGCACATTCCAGATGAGAAAAGGAAAAAGTTGGATCCCAAAGCGCATAAGAGTGTGTTCATTGGATACTCGCAGGAGAAGAAGGCATACAAATGTTATGATCCCTCTACCAGGGAGACTTTGGTAAGCAGGGATGTCATCTTTGATGAGCTGGGCTCTTGGTATGTCTCACCAGTTGCAGTGCCATCCGATTTTCCTTCCACTCATGTCTCTACAGTTGATATGCAGCAGAGCACTGCTATGACAGGACCTATCAGTCAGACAGTATCCCCATGGACAGGGATATTGAGGAGCTCACCGTCCACTGACACGGGTATGTCAGTGAGGGGGAGACATGATGTCTTGGACAGCAAAGGAAAAGAGAAAGTTAGTGAGGATGGTATGATGACACCTGGCAGAATGACTTCGGGCTATGAGTCGAGTGATACTTTAGACAGCGAACTTGGTATTCCGACTGTCTATACGCCTGGCACGAGGCAGAACAGGTACATTCCGCCTCATGAGAGAGGTGAATCGAGTAGTGCACCACAGCCTAGACGATCGCAGAGGGTCAGATACCCTGTTGACAGGTTGACGTACTCTGGTTATTCTGCGAAGCATTATGCATACATGACAAAAGTGATGGAGATCAAAGAACCAGGTACTTATGCTGAAGCAGCAAAGGATGAAAACTGGTGTATGGCTATGGACGAAGAGATGAAAGCCTTGGCTGAAAATCAGACTTGGGATTTGGTACCACTGCCTGAAGGAAAAAAGCATGTTGGCTGCAAATGGGTTTATAAAATCAAATGTAAGTCTGATGGCAGTGTAGAAAAGTACAAAGCAAGGCTGGTCGCTAAAGGATATGCTCAGCAGTATGGCTTGGATTATGATGAAACATTCAGCCCGGTTGCAAAAATGGCAACCATACGAACTATTATTGCCTTGGCTGCTGCAAAAGGCTGGAAATTGCAGCAGATGGATGTTAAGAATGCATTCCTCAATGGTGATTTAATAGAGGATGTATACATGGTTCAGCCGGAAGGGTATGAGCACCCTGATTTTCAGCATTATGTGTGCAGGCTGAAAAAGGCACTGTATGGGCTGAAGCAGGCTCCGAGAGCCTGGCATGCTAGGATCAGCAGTTACTTGCAGAGTCTTGGATTTGTTGTTGGCAGGGCTGATCACAGCCTGTTTACAAAGAAGACTGACAGTGGCTTGGTAGTGCTGGTCATATATGTTGATGACCTGATAATCACTGGAAATGATGACTTGGGAATTCAGCATGCTATGAAGATGCTGAAATCTGAATTTGACATGAAAGATCTGGGAGATCTGAAGTACTTCTTGGGTATTGAGGTCGTACCAGCTGAAAATGGCTTATGGCTGATGCAGAAGCACTATGCCATGGAAATGCTTAAGAAGTATGGCATGGCTGAATGCAAACCACTGGATACACCTCTGGACCAGAATGTAAAGCTAGACATGAACACTGGGGCTGAAGTAGAAGATGTGACTATGTACAGGCAGATGGTCGGCAGTCTGATTTACTTGACCATCACTAGGCCTGACTTGAGCTATGCAGTAGGGCTGATAAGCCAGTTTATGCAAAAGCTGAGAAAGCCGCACTTGGATGCAGTTAGACGCATCATGAGGTATGTTAAGTCCACTGTAGACTATGGGCTGTTCTATGTCAGAGATAAGCCCTTGATACTGATTGGATACACAGATGCAGATTGGGCAGGATGCTCAACTGACAGACGATCTACGAGTGGCTATGCCTTTGGCTTTGGTAGCGGCATGATCAGTTGGAGCAGCAAGAAGCAGCCTACGGTTGCTTTATCTAGTACTGAGGCAGAGTACAGGGGGGCTGCATTGGCAGCATGTGAGATTGCTTGGCTGCTCAAGCTTATGGCTGACTTGGATATTCAGGTTGATGCTCCAGTGAAACTGTTATGTGATAATCTGAGTAGTGTACTCCTGGCCATGAATCCAGTTTACCATGCCAGGACAAAACACATAGAGGTACACTACCACTTTATTCGTGAGATGGTCCTTGCAGGAAAGGTTGATCTTATGCATGTGAGGACTGATGAGCAGGTAGCAGATATCTTTACCAAGTCTCTGGGTAAAGATAAGTTCTGTGGTTTTAGACAGCTACTTGGAGTACATATGCTGTCTTGAGCTTGAGGGGGAGTGTTAGAATATCAAGCTCATTTAGTGTGTGTTGACCGACATGAGCTGGACACAGCTAGTCTAGCCATAGTAGTTAGATACATTAAATAAGTCGGTGCCTTTGGTGTGAATGGTCTTATGACCGTAGGTTGTATCTTTCACTATTCAGTGTGGTTTGAATATAGTGTGAGAGAGGAAGCTGGTTGCTTCACTCTGCCTTTCATCACTCTGCCTCTTTGAATCTGAACATCATTGAGATTGATTCATAGTAAAAGTATGAACAAGAATAGTAATAGTAAAAGTATGAATAATAATTTTTACCCAAAGACCATTTGCTACATGACTTTTGCAAGTGAAAAAATCCAATGCATGTTTTCAAGAGCATTGGAAACTCTCTTTGGAAAGATATCATTGGCTTAAATAATATTGAGGTATTTGGAAAGGATTTGAGGGAAAAAAAACTCTAAACAAGCATTGTGGCCTAAACATTCCAAGGGGGGGGGGGAGCACTTAGCATCCTCCAACTCCATGGTTTCTAATGCAATAGGAAATCTTGAAGATAAATGAGTGAATAGTCTCTAGTTGCATGCCTATAGGATATGAAACATCATTACAAAATTTAAATACAACATATGATGCCACTTTGTCCTCTCTTAAGACTCATGATTGACATAACATCCTTTTTTCTTTTTTCATCGTCAAATATGACTCGTGTCTTTCATGAAATTCTAAATGTATACATTTAATATGTGCAACACATTTTTCTTGCTATCATCAATGGGTTGCCTCACAAAAAAAACAAGAGATATTGTTTATTGCTTGGAAAAGTTGACTAGGTATAATTTAATATCTCTATCTAATGTTTTGAGACTTACATTGCAAGGGCATATGTCTAATATATTATTTTTTGGTTTCAAATAGGTAGATCAAGCAAAGAGACATATGGCTCATTCCACAAAAGAAGCTTGAATGCATTGAGTGCACAAGCCAATTCTTGTAAAATATTGTATCAAAACTCTATTTAGACATACATGTATACATACAACCACTTTTGAGCTCAATATGGCTTGGGTAGGAGAACCCTCATGCAATGGGTGTATACAAATCATTGTTTGTTGAGCACTCATGCTTAGGGATAGATACCCATTGACATATGTGCGAACATTTCCAATTGTAGATACGATTTTACTTATATGTGTGAAAAGGCTTATACAAAGAAAAATCTAAATTAAAGAGTTTTTTAAAAATAAGAGGTTAGATAATGTTTGTGCCACATGGAATCATGTTTGTTGTTGGTATTGTTCTTCTTCTTCTCATCTTCATCGCTTTCCACAAATACAGCTTGCATATTCGGGAGGAGATTATTAGGCTTGAACATAATGAAGGCCAGATCCCCCACACATGGCCTTGGAAGCTTCTTCCTCTTGTCATCAAGCTCATCTGTCTACCCAAATGGCTATGGTACATGCACTCAATGGCCTACTCCACTGCACTCGTATGGATTATGAGAAGGGACAATTCATATTATGAATATAACAACAATACTAGATACACACACTATGTCTCCATATTACCCATAGTAGCAAAATAATTTTTCATTGGATACCTTGATGAGGACAAGGGATGTAAGTCCTACGATCTAGTTATATGAGGAATGTCTTCATTAGTAGCAATTTCAAGTTCACTAAGTATGAGTCGTGGTACAAAGAATAAAATGGATTATCTTGATTGTTATGAGGTTAATCATGAGCACGATAATGGTGGAAATATTTTAGCCTAGAAAATTCATAATGAGCAACATGTTGAGAATGTATTAGGACCATTGATCAGGTAGAAACTAGTGGGAGTGTGAACCCACTAAGTGGAAGATTGAGAGATGATAAGAAGAGGGATGATTTTTCAAATAACAAAAAGCCTATGGTTGACAGTTCAGAAGATGAGTCAATGGATGAGGAATATGAGTGAGAACTCATGGAACTAAAAGAGAATTAAAAGAATTGGAAAGCATGTACCATTGCATGCTTGAGTTGTGACTGCGGATTTTAAGCATCGAAACGTGCCTAAAAATAGCGGAAAAATGTGGAAAAGCTGGGAAAAATATTTGATTGCGAAGGCGGCGGCTCGATCCAGGACGATTTTAAGCGTCAAGTGCTTGACGGGCGCCCGTGAGACGCTCTGTGAATTTTTGTAATTTTTTCGAGTGCCTGTGGTGGTCACTGAAAATGCCAGGCAGTGCGGGACGCGAAGAGGAAGCCACAGAAATTTTCAGAACGCAGTTCGGAGTTCGCACGCGAGAGTTGGCCCAAAACCGGCCGGCCGGGACCTAATATGGCCAAATATGAAAAGGCATGAAGTAGGGGGGCCATTGGGCTCCCCCCAATTTTTTTTTTCGTGGCCATTCAAGGAAGTGCCATGGCGGCCGCGCGCAGGGAAAAAACGCCCCCCCCCCCCCCAAATGCCAATTCTATGATGAGAGAGACAGGAAGAGATGAAGACACAGCCCGATTTCTGATTTTTTTCGCCTCCAATCGCTTGTCTTCCCGCACGAAATGGCTGCCCGTGGAAGAAGAGGGGAAACCAGTCTTTCTCTCTCCTCCCTCTCTCTCCTCTTAAGCCTAGTTCGCGTATGCAAGAAGGAGATGAAGAATGCTTGATGGATGACGGCCCGGATGAAGGGGGATCGCTCCAACACCCATGATGAAGATAATTTACTGATTTCGGGCTGAAGGCATGGCTGGAAATCAGTCTCGGTGTGCGCAATTGAAAACCCGCAACCCGAAAAAAAACCGGTAATAAGAATTTTATGAAGAAAATGATGGTTTTTATGCAAAATGCTTTGCCAAAATGTGTTCCTATGGAGTATGATTGGAAGATAAATTTGGTTTTTGCTGTTTTCTTGCTGTTCATAAAAGGAAAAAAAAAAACAGAGAAATACGCATTTTATAGTCGTAAATATTCAAACAATACACGCAAAAGCATAGAAAAATGGGAAAAATGGGATTTTTTGAGCATATAAATGGGAAAAACCGTCGATACACATCAACTAATCTTTCAATTTTGTTGCAAATGAACTAAGGGCCACAGCCCACAAACTGGTTTTCATTTTCAGCAATTTAAAAAATACAAGAAAATGAAGAAAATGGCGGAAAAATGATAAAAAAACCTTCGGAAAATAGGGGAAAAATACATTTGGGGGCTACGGAAAATATAGAAAAATAGGATTTATGTTTGTTGATGTATAGCAAGGCTGGGGCATGAAGTTATGCTTCAGTTCAGCCTTGTTTATATGTTTTAGTGCGTGTTTCCTTCCTTTCTCCACATAGAATGACAAGGAAACCCTAAAAGAAATGAATGCAATGATGCACTATCAAAACGGGGAAGGGTAGAGTTGTGGAAAAAATGGTTAAATGCCGCTGAGCATGATGAATAATTTGCTGATTTTATATGCATCGCATCTAGGACGGAATAATAATGATAAAAATTAAAACCTAGTGGCACGAAGATCACTTCGGTGCTAGGTGTTGCAGCGACGCACAAAGCGGTTAGAAAGAAAAGCATGAAAGAGATGTTTTGCACTTGCACGCTGCTAGTTTTTTAAAATGTTTGAGCACTAGGCATCCACCTCTTTGCATGATCATTTAGAGAAAATTAAAAGTATCAGAGTCAGCTCCTGGATACGCATAGCAATTGTTTTCAGTAGGCCCTTGACCCACCGTTGAGAGCGTGAGGTTCCTATGCTATAGGATAGACGAGGGTTATAGGGGACATCAAGTGAGGAAATGGTGCATTCCTGGATACGACTGTTTGGTACCCCGAGTGCACTTTTGTGCGAAGTGGCTATATGTTGCAGCGACGCACCAAGGGGCCAATCCCCGAGGTGTAGGAGAGTCGCAGTGGGGTGGCAGTCTTTGGCTGCTAGGAAGACCTCCTTTTGTTGTGCAACGTGGTTTTTTGCCAATGTGATGGAAAGCTCCCTCTGAGGAGTAGTGGGTGAAAGGACGAGTGGACTGCAAACGACAAACGCGACAAGACTTGGAAGGTAAAATATGTATGTGTCCTCAACGCTCCTAGCCGCGAGGCCGAGGGGGTGTTGAGTGTGAGAGATAGAGGTCCGGCTAGTGCGAGAGCCAGTGCCGGCCCATTTTAGGTCCCATCAGTGGTGCGTCTGCCAGGAGCCGCTTAAAAGTGGCGGTTCTCGAATCCTGGTTGTTTAGGGACCAACTAGCAGTTTATGCCAAAGGATACTGAGATTGATCCGTTATTTATTGATAAGCATCGTCTAGCAGAAATCCAAAAGCAAGAAAGAGACGAAAGAGCTAGGCGACGTGCTGAAATTTTTAGGAGATATTCTCCTAAGCGTAGCGGCGCTGAACCCTTACGAGGGAGTGGATCTAGTGGTCTTAGTACCACGAGCAGTAAGTTAGGAGAAGGTGGAAGCTCTAGTGCTCCCCTTCCTTCTATAAGCCAGTCCACGTCAAGTACGGGAGGTGTAACCCCACCGTTCCTTATTCCTAGTGCAAATCCAATCCGCGTCATGGCGCAGCCTATTGCAATTCCAGCAGGAACGACGGATTTTCCGGCTCTAGGTTACCCGCTACCCATTTTTAATGGGCTAGTTGAGGAACATGCGGAACTCCACATTAGGGAGTTTCAAAAGCTGATGTTTAACTGTCGCATCCAAGAAGAAGGACATTTAATGATGTTCTTCAATATGACTCTCAAAGGAAGAGCCGCTATATGCTATCATGGTTTAGAAGCCGGAACCATATTGAACATTGATGCATTTTATGGAGCTTTTCGAAGGGAGTTTGCCCCTGAAAGGGGTGGGCAATATTGGTTGCGTGTACTCAACGTGACCCGCCAAGAACCACACGAGGATATTCGTGCTTATGCGAAGAAGATAAAAAAGGTTTTCCGTAAGTTGGACACCTCTATTCCTATCCCCGCAGCTGCCCAATTGCAATATTTCCTACATGGGTTGGACTTCAATATCCAATTGCAGTTGAGTAGTGTCCCCTTGGGGGATATAGATACTGCCATTACACGAGCACAAGAGGTGGAATCCCGACTACAAGCAGCCTATGCTTCTAGAGGCAATTCGAACATGGGTTTAGTATTGGGAAACAATATGGCAATAGCCAATGGCAGTAGTGGCCAAGGGATAGCGATGGCTAATCCTAATGGGAGAGGGAACATGATGCAGAATTTCCCTTTATTACCAGCTCCCCCTAGCATGTCGATGCCTACGGGCAGTCAAATGGCTCCAAATGGTGGAGGCCAGGCGGTCAATTCAACTGGCCGATGGAGCGACATGGTAATGACCTAACAAATTGTTAGGCCTAATCGAATTGTTAGGCCGATGGAGCGACATGGTAATGACCAAGGCTATGAGTCGAGTTCTTCCAATGTTCTTGGCGAGGTTAAGGACATGATGAAGCATTATACCGACATGATTACGGAGCAGTATCGACAAATAGCCGTTGATGTCAACTTCCTTAAAAAACAACAAAATTTGATAGGAAGTAGATACCCAGAGGAGGGTGCACCTTCGAGGTTTAATTGCAAATGGTGTGGTGGGCAGCACTATCCAAGAAATTGCCCAAATGTTAAGTGCGACATTTGTGGAAAATCTGGCCATTTAGCAGCTACTTGCTGGAGTAAGATTAGTTCCCTCCAGCGAGGTAGTCGGCAACCCGGGCCTGTTAATCATCGTGCCCAAGGAAATGATTCCCAGCGAGAGGACGGGCCTAAACAAATACTTCAACGACCAAAGACTACAGTGGAGAAGCTACCAAGTGGTAGTGGGGTTAGTTTGATTGAGGCTGTACGCGTTAATGATGCTGAAACCTCTAATCTACGAGCTGTCCTTACAAGAGGTAAAAAGGGTAGAGAAGCCGACAAGGATAAGCCTATCGACGGAAACCCTAAACAAGGCGACAAAGGAACGCAAGTTTTGGATCCTGCCCTAGAAGGGGGACCTTTGAAGCCCGTAGAGAGTAAAGCCGATAAGGAAGCACCAAAGAAGAAGGTGAAAGTTAAGAAAGAGGCAATAAAGCCAGTTCAGCGACCTAAAGAGCGGATGGTTTGGCATGAAAAGCGAGCTCTATCAAACTATCATGAATTCGATTTGGCGGGCTCTCTTTGCGAAGTCAAGCCGGATGTGAACCTTTTGCAGCTTATTAAGCTTTCCCCAAGAGTACGCAAGGAATTTAGAAAGATCCTACGTACCGGGTACATCGTAGAACCTTTGGGTATTGCACGAGTTGGTGATGACTGGTTTGAGCATGCTGAGAAGCATTGCCCAAGGGTTGCAGCCTATGTCGATGGGATATTAGTAGATTATGCCATTGTCGACACTGGATCATCCGTTAACATTATGAGTTCTAAACTAATGGAAAGGTTGGGTCTTGCGATTCAGAAAGATACTTTCACAATTCTCAGAATGGCAGATGACAGTTTGAGACAGCCGGAAGGCTGCATTACTAAGGTCCATGTCACTGTTGCAAATGTAGAATGCATGTTGGACTTTAGGGTGATTCGTTTTGCAGGGCGGCCAAGTTACCAAGTATTACTCGGATGACCTTGGATCTTGCAAGCGGATTGCCAAGTTGATATACCTGCCGGTCGATTAATATTCGGCAGAGGTGCCCAGCGTGTGGTGGTTGATGCTTATCCTGAGTCCCCGCAGAGTGAGAGAGCTCCTCTATCTTCTACAGAATTGGAGACATTAGAAGATTTATCTGCTAGTGAGACATCATCGAGTGATGAGTCCAAAGAGGGATCCACCACGGAGGACATCTATCAGATCACTTTGAATGAGCCGATAGAGGCCCAAGATCGTATAAGAGATGCAGATGTTATCGAGCTAGACCTTGGTACGCCTGATGATTCGCGGCCAATCAAATTAGGTTCTATGCTCAGTACAGCAGAAAGGGAGGACTATGTGGCCTTGATCCAGGAATTCTGTGATATCTTTGCCTGGAGTTATGATGAGTTGAGAGGCATCCCTCCTAGCCTTGCTATTCATACAATTCCGTTGAAAGAGGGCAGTCGTCCTGTACGGCAGAAAGTAAGGCGTATGCCTTTCGAATTGAGGGACGGGCTGTTTGAAGAGTTACAGAAGCTTCGAAAAGCGGGTTTGATTTTTCCTGTGCAACACACGGAATGGTGTTCGCCAGTTGTGATTAGAAAGAAGAAGAATAATCAAATCTGTTTATGTGTAGACTTTAGGGAGCTGAATAAGCAGACAGTTAAGGACTACTACCCATTGCCATTTATTGACCGGATTTTGGATCAATTAGCGGGTAGGGAGATATATTCGTTTATGGATTGCTTTGCAGGATACAACCAAATAGCAATTGCAGAAGAGGACAAGTTGAAAACAACTTTCATCACTGTATTTGGTACTTTTGCGTACCATGTGATGGCCTTTGGTTTATGCAATGCGCCTGGTTCGTGGCAACGAACAGCAGATAAGACATTCGGTGACATATCCCCTGAAGAGTTGAAGGTGTTTATTGATGACTTAGGGGCTGCCACCGTGAGACCAAGGCAGTTGATCATTTTAAGAAAATGCTTTGAGCGCTGTAGACAATTTTGCATCGCCCTAAACCCACGGAAGTGTGTTTTTGGAGTACCTTATGGGCTATTGCTGGGTCATGTGGTCAGTTCGGTAGGAATTGCGAAAGACCCCAAGAAGGTCAAAGTTATAGTTTCCATGGGTCCACCACGCACTCCGAAGGAGGTTCATAGCTTTCTGTCTTCGGTTGGTTACTACCGTAGATTCATCAACGCCTTAGCAGAAAGAACGTTGCCACTTACAAATTTATTGTCCTTTAGCTGTTCGTTTGTATGGGGTGACCCTTATAAGGTAGCATTCGAGGATGTGAAACAAGAGCTAGCAAGAGCACCCGTTTTAAAAGCACCTAAAAGAGGTGAGGTGTTCTATATATTCTCAGCAGCCACCATGTATAGTATCAGCTGCTGTTTAGCCCAAATTTGGGAAGAGAAGTGGTACCACCCAATTGCTTTTGCTAGTCGGAAGCTAGGGGTATCCGAAATCAATTACACCTACATGGAGAAGCTGTGTCTAGCGATGGTCTTTGGGACCAAGAAATTCAGGCATTACATTCTCTATGAGAAAGTCGTGCTTTATACGAAGGCGGAGGGACTTCGATTATTGATGAATAAGTTACAACCGCCTGATCGTCTAGCGAAGTGGTTAATCACTTTGTAGGAATTTGATTATGAAATCAAGAGTAAGCCACCAAGGTTGCAAGGCATCGTGGAATGTCTTGTGGACTTTGGGGAGCCGAAAGAATCTGTGGCTGAAGGTAGTGACATGGAGTTGTTATTTAAAATAGATACGGCATCTATTCCCTCCTGGTATGCTGCAATAACACATTATTTATCAACGGGAGAGGCGGGATCCGAGTTATCTAAGGCTGAGAAAAGGAAAATTAAGCAGCAAGCATTAAAGTTTGCATTGATCGCAGGTACATTATATCGGCAAGGGGTTGATGACATCTATCGCCGGTGTGTGATGCTTGACGAGGTGCCATTCATTTTGGAAGAGTGCCATGATTCTGCTTGCGGTGGCCATTTTGCTGGACGGCTTACAGCACAGAAGGCTTTAAGAGCAGGTTATTGGTGGCCTGCCATCTTCCAGGATGCGTTTGCGTATGTTAAGCGATGCGATATTTGCCAACGACATGATAGTCGAGAGAATAGGAAACGACCACTCACCCCTATTATGGCAATACTTCCATTTGAGAAGTGGGGAATAGACTTTGTGGGTCCTATTACTCCGTCGTCGACTACGCAAAAGAGGTACATCATTGTCGCAACTGACTACTTCACAAAGTGGTCAGAAGCACGGGCAACAAGGAAAGATGATGCTAAAGAAACTGCTAGTTTCCTTTTAGAGCAGATAATATGCCGGTTTGGTCCGCCGAAAGAATTAGTGTCGGACCGCGGAACTCATTTCCTGAATAAGGTGATCAAAGGTTTGACAGAGATGTGGCAAATCAAGCATAACAAAACAACCCCATATAATCCGCAAGCCAATGGGCAAGTTGAAAGTACCAACAAGCAGCTTGTGGGCATCCTGTCCAAAAGTGTGTCGGAAAAGAAACGGGATTGGGATAAAAAGTTATACGTGGCAGTGTGGGCTTATAATACGACTTTCAAACGAGCCACTGGCCATACCCCGTTCAAGTTAGTATATGGGGAGGAGTGTGTCTTGCCTTTAGAGATTGAGCTGCCGACTATTCGGTTTGCCATCAATCATTCTTTGAGCGATGAAGACGCTCTTTTTGAGCGCTTGATGACACTGGCACATTTAGATGAGCTTAAGTTGCAGAGCTTATTGCACCAAGAAGTGGCGAAGCGCCGAATGAAGAAGCTACACGACCTCAAAGCCAAGAAATACACCTTCAAGAAAGGACAGCTTGTTCTGTATTATGACGCACGACGAGAATTATTTCCAGGCAAGTTAGAGCCCAAATGGGATGGGCCCTATAGGATCGTTAGGATAGGAAAGAATAAATCTACAGTATTGTTAGCTGACCTTGAGGGGATAGAATTTAAAAATAAGGTTAATCTTAATAAGATTAAACCTTATGACTTCTGATTGCACTAATGCTATGACTGCCTTGCAGGTCTAGGCAAGATCGATCAAACATCTGCAAGGAAATCGTGATAGAGGTTGATGGGTCATCTGATCCCTTATTTAGAACACCCATATTTAGAACAGAGGTATTATCAGGGGAAGCTCATTTGGTGGAGCAAAGGATACAAGGTGATTCAGCAAGAAGGCGGGACATTCATTTGGGAAATCAAGGTCTTCTGCCATCACTGCCTACAAATATTGATGAGTATCCCTGTTGAATTCAATGATGATGGGGGGATGGAGCCTACAGTCCACCCATTGAATATGCTGAATTTCAATTACCATAATTATGAGTAGAGTTCTGGATGGCGGGATATGTAAACCCTTTATGCACGTACACCTTGTACTTTGATGGGGCGTCCAGGGGTGCATGTAAAAAAGGAAGTGTAGGAGTTGTCATCCGAGACCCCCGACGACGCATTGTCATGAAGTTAGCTGCTTATCTCGGGGCGAATTTTACCAATAATATGGCAGAATACAAAGCCCTCATCATGGGTTTGAATATTGCAAAGAAGGGTGGTATCCGCCAGTTGTTGGTGAAAGGGGACTCTCAGTTGGTTTTAAATCAACTCAATGGGACGTACATGGTACGAAACCCCATCCTTTGTATGTACCATCATACTGCCATAGCCCTGCTAGACGAATTCGATAGAGTGTCTTTTCAGCTGATTCCACGGAATTGGAATCAGTTTGCCGATTCATTGGCTAATCTTGCGTATGAAGAGGACCTCTTCTTTAATTGTGGCCCTTGTCTCGATATATCTATTGATGGTGAGACAAGACCTGGTCGTTTGTGGGGTATGCTTTCTGAACATGCCCTCTTTGGCAGACGATGGTTGATTTGGGTGATGCAGAGGGTAAGCAAGACTCATCTGCCTTTATTATCGGGGACCCATAGACTGATTCAACGACATGTGATGCGAACACCTCTTGCGATATACGCAGGAGGGATAGGTCATAATTTAATGCACCTAGTTTAGGGCTACGAGCCTTTGTTCCCCTGGGAATGGTAAGCTTTGATGTCTATCATGGTTGTTTCCAGGTGGATGTTCTGCATAGTATTGTTTTATTTCATTAGGCCAAGAGGGCCAATTCAGTTTTGTAGCAAAGTCATGTCTGATTTCATTAGGCCAAGAGGGCCATTTTCCTGTCTAGTGCAGGTACGTTTAATTGGGTTTTTGTTTTAGTGTTGTGCTGGATAGATTTCGTGTTTTGTGGAATTTGATGGAGCCTGGAGGAGCCTTTGCTACGATGGAAGCTTCTTGTGGCCAATCCAGGTGATATTTCTCCTTTACGAGTACCTTTCTTTCCTGTTATATGTGTATCTGTACTTGTCGAGGGGATCTATTTTTGTTAGGGATCGGCAACCAAGGCATGAAGTCCCAAGTTTAGGCTAAGTATGTTTGAGGGAGGTTGGAGTAGTCATTGCCTCCAGCAACGACATTGTTAGACATTGAAAGACCTGGTTTAGAAGGAAGTCCTAGTGCCCCTGTTCTGCTAACCTGCTAGGCAGCCGTTCTAGGAGTTCTTGTTAGTAGTGAGGCAGTTAGAGAAGCCTGCTAGAAGATAATAATGATGATGCCAAGAAACCCTGAACATCCCAAAAGATGAATATAAATATGAAGGTGTGTAAAAAGGGGTTCTAACCCCTATCAACGAAAAGAAAAGAAATGAAAATATATAAGTAGTTGATCATTGCCTTGCGAGGGCTTGGTAGGTTCCTGGGGACGAGTCAGACCCGGGGCCGATACCTTGTCTTCCTAGGGGTGGCTTCTTGCTGGAGAAAATTGACAAAACAAGGAAGGTTGGAGCGAAAATAAAAGTGAGCGTTTGAAAAGGATTAAGTGTCGCCTTGCGAGGGCTTGGTAGGTTCTTGGGTGCCGAGACAGGCCCTGAGGCCGATGCCCTGTCCTCCTTGGGTCACTACGCTCAGCTCCCTCCTTTTTACATGCCCAAGTATGTTCATCCAATACAAGCCCTAAAAGAAGACATGTACTGAAAGAAAATATTCTTTGCTCAGGCTGTAGGAGTCCTCGCCTTGTAGGAGCTCCTAGTTGTGTTGTCTTTAGTTGGTTAGTAGTTCAGACTACCACTTAGGGCAACCTCTTTGACAGTTCTTTTTAGTTTGGCTGTGTTGGAGCAGCTGGTTAGTGACTCGCTTCGGATCTTCTATTAAATGATGCTAGGCCTACTCCTTGTGGATGTTATACCTTGGTTCTGCCAGGGGTAGGGAGAGCATTGTGCTGTGCTTTATTGCATATTTGTTTTGTGTCAGTTTGATGCTCCTTTGGGTGTTTTCTGTGCAGATATGTTCGTGGGTTCGACGGACTGAGTCGTCCTATCCCGTGGTCGCCAATGACTGCGGATTTTAAGCATCGAAATGTGCCTAAAAATAGCGAAAAAATGTGGAAAATCTGGGAAAAATATTTGATCGCGAAGGCGGCGACTCGATCCAGGACGATTTTAAGCGTCAAGTGCTTGACGGGCGCCCGTGAGACGCTCTGTGAATTTTTGTAATTTTTTCGAGTGCCTGTGGTGGTCACTGAAGATGCCAGGCAGTGCGGGACGCGAAGAGGAAGCCACAGAAATTTTCAGAACGCAGTTCGGAGTTCGCACGCGAGAGTTGGCCCAAAACCGGCCGGCCGGGACCTAATATGGCCAAATATGAAAAGGCATGAAGTAGGGGGGCCATTGGGGGTGCCCTTTGGCTCCCCCCAAAAAAAAATTTTCGTGGCCATTCAAGGAAGTGCCATGGCGGCCGCACTCAGGGAAAAAACACCCCCCCCCCCCCCCCCCAAATGCCAATTCTATGATGAGAGAGACAGGAAGAGATGAAGACACAGCCCGATTTCTGATTTTTTTCGCCTACAATCGCTTGTCTTCGCGCACGAAATGGCTGCCCGTGGAAGAAGAGGGGAAACCAATCTTTCTCTCTCCTCTTAAGCCTAGTTCGCGTATGCAAGAAGGAGATGAAGAATGCTTGATGGATGACGGCCCGGATGAAGGGGGATCGCTCCAACACCCATGATGAAGATAATTTATTGATTTCGGGCTGAAGGCATGGCTGGAAATCAGTCTCGGTGTGCGCAATTGAAAACCCGCAACCCGAAAAAAAACCGGTAATAAGAATTTTATGAAGAAAATGATGGTTTTTATGCAAAATGCTTTGCCAAAATGTGTTCCTATGGAGTATGATTAGAAGATAAATTTGGTTTTTGCTGTTTTCTTGCTGTTCATAAAAGGAAAAAAAAAATCAGAGAAATACGCATTTTATAGTCGTAAATATTCAAACAATACACGCAAAAGCATAGAAAAATGGGAAAAATGGGATTTTTTGAGCATATAAATGGGGAAAACCGTCGATACACATCAACTAATCTTTCAATTTTGTTGCAAATGAACTAAGGGCCACAGCCCACAAACTGGTTTTCATTTTCAACAATTTAAAAAATACAAGAAAATGAAGAAAATGGCGGAAAAATGATAAAAAAACCTTCGGAAAATAGGGAAAAAATACATTTGGGGGCTACGAAAAATATAGAAAAATAGGATTTATGTTTGTTGATGTATAGCAAGGCTGGGGCATGAAGTTATGCTTCAGTTCAGCCTTGTTTATATGTTTTAGTGCGTGTTTCCTTCCTTTCTCCACATAAAATGACAAGGAAACCCTAAAAGAAATGAATGCAACGATGCACTATCAAAACGGGGAAGGGTAGAGTTGTGGAAAAAATGGTTAAATGCCGCTGAGCATGATGAATAATTTGCTGATTTTATATGCATCGCATCTAGGACGGAATAATAATGATAAAAATTAAAACCTAGTAGCATCACTTCGGTGCTAGGTGTTGCAGCGACGCACAAAGCGGTTAGAAAGAAAAGCATGAAAGAGATGTTTTGCACTTGCACGCTGCTGGTTTTTTAAAATGTTTGAGCACTAGGCATCCACCTCTTTGCATGATCATTTAGAGAAAATTAAAAGTATCAGAGTCAGCTCCTGGATACGCATAGCAATTGTTTTCAGTAGGCCCTTGACCCACCGTTGAGAGCGTGAGGTTCCTATGCTGTAGGATAGACGAGGGTTATAGGGGACAGCAAGTGAGGAAATGGTGCATTCCTGGATACGACTGTTTGGTACCCCGAGTGCACTTTTGTGCGAAGTGGTTATATGTTGCAGCGACGCACCAAGGGGCCAATCCCCGAGGTGTAGGAGAGTCGCAGTGGGGTGGCAGTCTTTGGCTACTAGGAAGACCTCCTTTTGTTGTGCAACGTGGTTTTTGGCCAATGTGATGGAAAGCTCCCTCTGAGGAGTAGTGGGTGAAAGGACGAGTGGACTGCAAACGACAAACGCGACAAGACTTGGAAGGTAAAATATGTATGTGTCCTCAACGCTCCTGGCCGCGAGGCCGAGGGGGTGTTGAGTGTGAGAGATAGAGGTCCGGCTAGTGCGAGAGCCAGTGCCGGCCCATTTTAGGTCCCATCAAGTTGTAGAAGCAATGGTTAATGCACCATAATGGAGAAAATGAGAAAGAGTGAGACAATGTGTGGATATAAGGTTAACTTTTATGTTGAGATATGTAAGCTCAGTCAATCTACCTACTACCTATCAATAGGACAGTTGGGTGTGTGTAGTTGTCTATCATGTGTGTGCCTTCAACAAGTCAGTACACCATAGTTAGTCAGTGGTTAGATATTTTGGTCATTAAGACCTAGTTCATGTACTAAATTTAGTGAGTATGTGTGATGAATAGGATGAAGAATCTCATTGAGAGTTGTCTCCTCTTTGTTGCCCATATCTCTCTCTCATTCTTCTAACATGGTATTTGAGCAATGAACCCCCATGAACCCGTGAAGTGTGTGAAACCTAGAAGCTTGGCATTGGAATTGTAGGAGTGGGAATGAAGAGTCCTATGAGTGATCTATAGGAGTAAAGATCTATCTTGCAATGTTGGCAGCCATAGCTCAAGATCTAAGTATGTTTATGTGGTCTACCTATCAAACAGTGATCAGAGCCTATTGAGGCTTGTTGTTTGCAAAGGTTATTGGCAAGCATTGGTGCTCTTGACAATGAGCATTGACCTCAACAAGTGCAATAGCATAAAAAATGTGGGAAGGACAAGCTGTGCCTCTTTTTGGATAGACAAGAAGAAGACATGATACATCTACTTGGTTGTAGCTCATTGGGAGCTATATTAAACTCCATTGTTGTCTATTAATGCTTGGAAATGTATATGCCTTTACTCTCATGCATTTGGGGATGGCCTTGAAAAGTTTAAAACCTAGATTTGGAAGGTAAGAGCAGGCTAACATCTGTAGTGAATGTATGACAGATTATGCTTGATAGTTGAAGCATTGTGATGCTTGCTTGGTACCCATCATGACTAAACTTTTCCACATGGGGTGTGGATGTCTTGTGAGATGTTGTGGGTGGTAAATACTCCAAATTTAGATTTAGTTTATTGCTAGTTATATAGTGGACTGGCTATTTACATCCTATAAGAAGCTTATCTAGCATTGCTATTGGTCATATACACAATTGTTGATGCTTGTATGTACCTGCATTGAACCCCCAAGTTATGGTACATGTCACATATATTTTGAGGCTATTTTGAGTTGAAAATACTTTAGATTACATAGAAAGTTTATTGTTGGTTATAGCATTGAGCTGACTGAAAATTGTCTATTACAATTATGGAAAACTGAGCAAGCATTTATGCCTATGTGATCATGTATTGTTCCCTACAAGTCATGACACATGTCTAATGTGATTTTAGGATGTTTGTGGCTTGAAATTGCTTTGATTTTGCATAGAGAATTGTTTCTCAAAATTGCAGATTGTCATCTACAAAATGGTTTTGGGAACATATGTATATGTCCTACATGCAATGAATGAAACCTACTTAGCATGCTATTGAACATGGTTGCTATGTCATCTGTTTGGAGATGTTTGCCATGTTTTTGAGCTGAGAATTTATTGATATTTGCAGTCAAATTACTATCATAAATCTAAGTACTAAAATTGTAATTCGGAAAAAGTATTTGGTCTGCAAGGAGTTAAGCATTGTCTATTTTAGGCTACATTGAATATAGAATATAGTTGAAGTAGAAGTTTAACACAATGGATAGGAAAGGATGGTCCATTCAAGACAATGCCAATTGAAATAAATACTATTGTGAACCAGCTAGTATCCATTGGAACTAAGGTAGATGATGGGGATTTGGTGGCAATGACCATGAATGGTCACTAGGGTCAAAGACTATAAGTCCTTTGATACGTCAATTTCTGTGAGGGATGAAATGCTTGACTTTAATGAACTTGTATCATTAGGAGAAATATGGACTCTCTTTTTTCCCCCTTAAGGAGTGAATAAACAAATATAGGCCTAACCAATTAGAAAGCTGGGATTCCAAATTCATGTAATATGAATCTTCTAGCCATATCTTGGCCCAAATCCTCCCTCAACAATAAAATAGGGGAAAATGTGGGGAATACAATGCTAACACTTCTTAGAAGTTTGTGACTCAAATGTTCATTTTCTTTTTTTTTTAATGTTTGACTTTTCATTTCTCCCCTTTTTAGTTCTCCCCTCTTTCTTAGGCAAAACTCAAATTTATCATATCTCTATTCCCGCTTCTTCTTTCCTTACGAAATTTTACAACCTCATTGTTGCTTGCCCTATCTGTAACCTTGTGAAATTTCATTTTCTGTACACAAACACAGAGTGAGTTTCACATGTTTTAAGAGAGCAGAGCTTGTTCTACCAAAGCCCTAAGATTTTCTTCACAAAACTTTAAAGGTATATTATTCGCTTCCATGGATGTTCTATGGTAAATTTTAACCCACAGAGAGACCTCTCGTGGCGGGTTCGGTCCACGTTCCTGTCACAGTTATTTAGAACCCCCTTGGATAGGGTTGGCAGCCAGTTGGAGGTGGCTTGGCGCGCCCTCCATGAATTTAGCCCGATTCATTATTCCAATCTCTTGTGAGTTTGGGGTCATACAATCCTTTCACAGACGATGTTCCTAAATTTACAAGCACAAAAAATAGTAAAGGTGAGTGCTTTTGGGACATCTACTAAAGTGGAGTTCCCATCTTTAAGCGCTTAGCATTTGGCCTTCTTGGGTCTTTCCTGCCTTGGTGATAGTTTCCATGACCTCATAAGGGATAAAGATTACCCTTGTTCTGGCCTCATTCCTATGTGATAGGAGAGAGCAATTACGCTATTGGATTTGTATATGCAAGTCTTTGGATGGTAGCTACCCTAATTTGCTAGCCTTTAGTCCAGGGTTTTTGTTTTGGGGATACGACACTCAAGTTTTCTTGTATTGACATTGAGTTGTATCATGGTTAAAGGTGATATCTCCAAGTGTGTTTTGGATTTATCACGGCTAGTTGTAGAATAGAGACCAATGAGTGGTTTGCTCAACTGAAGGTCAACCTATGATTGTAACAATAGCTTGAATTATTTACATTTAAACCCTAAATAAGTTGAATTAAACCCTAGCCTTACGTATCATATAGGGTTTCATTTATCGACTACCTTGAGCAATTAATTTTAGCAATCCACATGCGTATCTTAAATCTATATTTTAAGATGAATCCCTAACATGTAGTGCAACTAAAACTGTCCATGATGCCATGCAAATCTAGATGCAAGTCTTTCCTAAGTTGATGATGCAATGCAGAGCTTCTTTTCTTGGGAATTCATTTCAATGCACTGCTAATCATAAATAGTGACTTCTATTTTTCTTTGTGCGAGGAACATGAAATCATCATGCCTAATGCAAATGCGAGCTACTTCTCTTTAAAGGTTTATAGGAACCTAACACTCATCCTACTATTGCAACAACCCATAGATACTTAATCATTTCGTGCCAACTCATGATCATCATGGACTTGATTCAAGCCTTGACACCTACCTTTCTAATTATGAAAATTTCGTGATGCAAAAGTATGATTTCTTTCTAATGATGACTGTGCTTTACCATCCCATTCATAGGGCTTGACATCATAACTGTACCTGATTCTAGAGTGTAGAATTAGCATTTATACTTGTTAACCCATTTTTTCTGTTTCTTTTACCTCTCAAGCACGCCAATGCTAGTGCATAAATCTAATGCTCTATGAACACAATCAATAAAGTCCTTGATTTCAGTGTGCACCAATGAGTAATCTCTTGTGCAAATTGTTCATTCTATTACATGACTGAGTGCAATAAAATACATTTTCCAACATGATTTAATAATACAACCTAGCTGGTGGTTAGCTATAGTATATTTTTGCACGAATACTCTTCTCCCTACCTAATGTAGTCAATCTAAATTTTTAAAAGATTCCTACTAGAGTAAGATTTATGGAATACACTGGGTTGCCAAGTTTTGTGGTTCCTTGACCCATAGCTCCATTGGTTGATGCGGGATTCACAATTGATTGGACCTTACTTTGCTTGGGAGGCATCGTATAATTCAGCCTTTCCTTCATGGATACACACACGAGCTACAAAGGAGTTGGCTCCTCAGGGGGGGGAACGGTCATGGGAACTCTCTTAAAGAGGGGGGAGAGGAAGCTTGGACGCTTCTAAGGAGATTCTCTCTCTCTCTCTCTCTCTCTCTTTCACAATCAATCGGACAGCAGGGGAGGAATAATGATAATAATGCCCTTCTTCTCTCACCTAAGGGGGAGGGGAGAGGGAATGGCATGGCATGGAGCACTACCCCCTTATCCCCATCAAGGCGACCAAGTTGATGGCCGCATGTAGAATATGGTGGAGGGGGAGAGAAGGGATGGTCGTCTTACTCGTGCCTTCCTCCGTAGCCTCATCGCCCACCACGTCCTCTCATCCCTTCTTGATGTTGTCGGCCACTATAGCTCCCCTTTCCTTTGCCAGCTAGCGGCGCTGACAAGGGGGGCATTAAAATAAAAAAATTCCATGTAATTAATAAAAGGGGAGGACTTACGGTCACAGGTGGGGGAATATATCATCCTTCCCCCCTTAAGGAATCAAGATGTCCTCATCTTGAAAGGAATTGGGGTTATTGTTGCTTGGAGTACTCTTGTCAATCCATGTGGCATCTTCTTCTAAATAGTCCTTCCACTGGATGAGGTACTCTTTGAGGGTTCTACTCCTCAGTCTCTTTTCTTGAATGTCTAGAATTCTTAGCCGGAGCTTAAGGACTCCTTGACTTGGCATTACAAATTGTTGATCATTGAGCACATGGCTAGGATTGGATACATATTTTTTTTAGTAGGCCAACGTGAAATACATTGTGAACCTTTACATTCTTAAGGAGTTGGAGTTTGTAGGCATTGGGCCCTAGACACTTGAGGATCTTGTAGGTTCCACAATACCTTGGACTTAATTTCTTAAATTCTCCCAAAGATAAGGATCTCTTCTTGTGTCATACATGAATAAAAACCATATCTCCTTTGAAGAGTCGCTCTTTTCTATTTAGATATGCATAGGCTTTTTGCCTATCCTTGGCGGCTCTAATGTCTTGTCTGATGGCCTTAGCTTCTACCCTTAAGGTAGGATCCGAAAAATTCAATAGAGTACGACAATCATGCCCATATAATGCTTGAAAAGGTGTCATTTGAATGCTTTGTTGGTAGGAATCATTATAGGAAAGCTCTACCAATGCTAGATATTAGATCCATTTCCTGGGTTCAGGACAGCAATATGCTCTAAGGATATATTCAATGACTTGGTTGACCCTCTCCGTTTGGCCATCAGTTTGAGGGTGATAGGCTGTGCTAAAATAGAGTTGAGTCCCAATGGCCTTGAATATCCCTCTCTAGAAGTGAGATGTGAAGAGGGAATCGCCGTCACTAACAATCCTTCTAGGCAACCCATGGAGCCAAAATATTCGTTGATGAATAATCTGGAAATATCTGAAGCTTTATAGTTTGTCTTGATTGGAATGAGGTGTGCAACCTTGGTGAGCATGTCTACTATAACCGTAATTGAATTGTATCCTCCTTGAAATGAGGGTAACCCAACAACAAAGTCTATGATGATATATTCCCACTTCATTTGGGGAATGTTAAGAGATTGCAGCTTCCCAGGCATCTTGACATATTTTGCCTTAATGCACTCGCAAGACAAACATCTCGTGACATATTTGAGTACATCTCCCTTAAGCCTTTCCCAATGGTAGCTCTTTCTGACCATATTGAGGGTCTTGACATATTCGGGATGGCCTGAAAAGGGAAAGTCATGTGCTTCCCAAAGTATTCTCTGTTTGAGATTCTTGCTTGAGGGTATGCATAATCTTGTCCTAAAATAGACAAGTCCCTTATTAACATAAAATTCTTGATATGTGACCTTAAGTCTAGGGTTTTGGTTCTTTTTCACAATCTCCTTCATCATCTTCAGATATTCTAGGTCATGGTTAGCTTCCTCTTTAGCTAATTCAAGGATAGGGTTGCTAGGCATTGACACCATAGTTGCCAATGATTCCGCCATTGAGGGTTCCTCCATGATAAGAGAGTTGAGGAAAGCATTGTGACTTAAGGCATTAACGACCACATTCTCTTTATCATGTCGATACCTAATCTCAAAGTCATATTCTTGTAGAACCTCAATCCAACGGCATTGCCTCATATTGAGGTCAGTTTGTGTGAAGATTCATTTGAGGCTCTTATGGTTCATGACCAAAGAGAACTTGCTACTAGGCAAATAGTGTCACCAAAGTTTGAGAGCATGAATAACTACTAGTAGCTCCAAGTCATGGGTAGCATAATTCCTTTCATGGGCTTTTAGCTTCCTCGAGAAGTAGGCTATAGGATGACTTTCTTACATTAGTACATAGCCTAGTGCAAGTGAGCTAGCATTCATGAGAACTTCAAATTCCTTGCTTAAGTTAAGGAGTTTTAGAATTGGTACTGTCACTAGGCTATGCTTGAGTTGATCAAAACTTGATTGTTCAATGGGTTTCCACACTATGGCAACCTACTTTTTCAGCAAATTTGTGAGGGGTGCTACGATTAAGGCATAGTCCTTAATGAAGATCCTATACCAACCTATTAATCCAAGAGAGCTACGCACTTCTTCAATAGTAGTTGGTGGAGGCCACTCTTGGGCATCCTTAACCTTTGTAGGGTCTACAAAGATTCCTTCATTTGACACAATAAATCCAAGATATTCGATCTCCCTTTTGAGGAAGGCACGCTTTTTCTTCTTAGCATAGATCTTATGAGTCCTCATGGTCTCAAGGATGATGCAGACTTGGGACTCATGATCCTCCTCTTCCTTGGAATAAACCAAGGTTTTATCAAAGAAGACAAGTAAAAAATCATGAAGATATGGTCTAAAAATGTCATGCATTAGCCTGTTAAAGGTGGCACAGACATTAGTCAATCCAAAAGACATTACTGTGAATTCAAAATGACCATATGTGATATTTAATGCTATTTTCATAATATCCTCATCCTTGACGCGGATCTGATAGTACCTTGACCTCAAATCAATCTTGGAGAGTATTTTTGCTCCCTACAATTGATCGAGTAACTCATCTATCCTTGGAGTGGGGTATTTATTCTTGATGGTTACTTGGTTTAGACCTTTATAATTGATGCAAAGGCAAAGTGTACCATCCTTCTTCTTTTGGAACAATACTGGAGTCCCCCAAGGAGAACTACTGGGGTATATGTACCCTTGGTCCAATAGTTGTTTCAATTGTTCTTTTAACTCAATAGCTTCAGGAATAGACATCTTGTAGGGCCTTTTTGCAACCAATGTAGCTCCTGGCATTAGCTTAATCTCATGATCCACTTCCCTAGGTGGTGCTAATGCAGTCAATTCTTTTGGGAACACATTCGCATACTCTTTTAACCATGACGGTTCTTCATTGGTGTCCTCTACCTGTTCTAGTTTGCTTAGCTTGATCAAATAGATAGGTAATCATTTTCTTATTCCTTGAGCTATTCACGTTGCCTTAGCTAGATGAATCTTTGGTTTACTTGCTGCTCCTTATGTTGTAACTATCTCACCCTTAGGATTCTGAAAGGAGACTTGACCCTTTCCACAATGGATCTGAGCATCATTGGGGATTAGCCAATCCATCTCGAGTAGGCACTCATGGACTCCTAGATTCATTACCCTGAACTTAAAAGATGTGGGCTCGTTTTTCCGAGTAGGAATTTCACCTTAATAGTTTGTCTAGTGTAAGTGATTTCTTGCCTATTTGCTAGTTCGACAAGCAAAGTTGGTGCAGCTACAGTGGTTATCCCTAACCTTCTTGCACAATCTGGTGAAATGAAAGAATAAGTGCTACCACAGTCAGTCAAGATTTTGAATTTCTTACCCTAACATGTAATGAGGTGTTTTATCACCTTTCACCTCTTCTATAATCTTGTGCGTTTCTTGGTCATGTTCCAAAGTCTTTTTTACTAACCCAAGGGAGTTGCTACTAACCACACTTATGGCTTTCAAATCGACCTTGTGACATAGATAATTTGCTATCTTGTTGGTGGAGCCACATATTTTCTTTCACTAAATAGCATGGGAAAGCTAAAAATAGTACAACATTATTTCAAAATAGTTGCATGTGAAAAAACATATTATTCTTACAAAAGGTTTGGTTTTTAAATTAAGCTTTAATTGAATATTTATATGGATGATTAGTTTCTCTAGGCTTCTTCATCTGCATATGCTCTTTCACATGGTAATATGAATGCACATGTGTAAGAACTTGGGAAGAATAAAGATTTAGTGTGTGAATAATATTGATGATATGCCATGTTACATTGACATTAGTATAAAAGGAGAGGACATGCGAATTTTCCTATCTTTTGACACATTAATACATTACTGTCCTTCTTCTCTCTCCTTGCTCATAACTTCAATGACTTCTTTCTCTTTCATGTACTTCTCTCTCCTATTCTAGTCTTTCTCTCTCCTTGTCACTCTATTTCTCTCTCTTCTGCACTCTTTCTTCTCTCTTCTATAGTCTTCTCTCTCCTCTTTCTCTCTCTCTAGTCCACTTCTTGACAAGTGGTATCAGAGCATTGGTCTTTGGTCCATTTTTCCTTCTATTTCCATCCAATTGATCTCCATCAAAATCAATTTCAGGCAAGTACTTGACAAAGACAATGACTAATAGAGGGTTGCAAATCATCTACAGTTAGTAGGAGACTACATCTGGAGATCTTTAACGTTAGATATGGCGGTGGGAGACTAAAGTAGCATGTCGTTATCAAAATTTCATGCAATTTGGAGGTAACTTGGTTAAAGGAGAATTAACTCAACTTAGTTTGGAAACAAATTGTGGTTACTTTGAAAAGAGAGGGTTCTCTTTTCCCTTTCTTGGAGCTTCCTGTAGGTTTCATGGAGTCTACCATCAATATGTGTTCATATCTCTCTAATCTCTGCTCTTCTTGGCCAATCAACACATGATATAACTTTCCTACTTCAAGATCTACAAGATGATTACCTATTTGTCAAAGAGGAGCTTAGTTATGGAGCCAGAAACGGGCCCAAAAAATGTGGCACATTTTTTGGGCTGATTCCATCCTATCCTTTGCTGTGCATGCTTCATCCTCAACCTCTGACACTCCCTCTAATCATTGGCAAGTGAAAACACTCTGTAATCCTTGAAGATTGTACTCCATTTGTCAACTTTCAGCCTTCCTGTAAACCCTAGATGAACAGTCCATGGCAACCATGAAATCTTCAGTCCAAGCTTTCATTTCTCAACAATTTCTTGAAGATTCTTCATCTTTTCAGCACGTGGGATCATTTTAGTAAATATTCTTCAACAAATTGCAAGAATTTCATATTGTGGAGGATATTGGAGCTCATATTGAAGGTTTATTTTGGGGGTTTTCTTCAAGAGGCTTGAATCTTTGGCATTCAAGTGTTCAAGCAAGCTCAGGGCATTGATTCTTCACGAATTTGATCATATTGGAGCTTATAAGAACTGATTTTATGAATCTTTCAAGCTATATGGTGAATTCATGGTGGATTATGGAGGATCCTTCCATTATTTGGATTGAAGCTAACATATGCCATCTTCTTCAAGCTTAATCAAGGTATATTTCTTGCTTAATTTCTGAAATATCTCAATAATCCACTTGCCAATATTTTTCCGCTTGCTTATGAGAGATTATTGATCAATTAATCCTCTGAATTGATCAATAGATCAGAGATTAGTGTTCTTCCTATTAACCAGAGCCCATTTCATTGAATTTCAACATTGATTCAATCATATTTCATCATAGATATCATTTACCAAGTTTGAGGCATGACCTTGATTTGATTTACTGAAACTCTTTTGTCCAAGCTGAAATATTGTAAAAGGGCAAGTACTAGCAATTAGTGAGTCATTGAATTGCATTGATAAGACCCTCTTCCTATCCTATCTTTAAAAATTACCATCCAATTGCATTTCATGAAAGGGATTGAATGAATATTTCAGAAATGCGTTTCATACTAATTGATTAGCATAGAATGCTACTACCATGATGATATATCCACCGAGGAAAAAGGTGGATGCTAGGGGAGATAGTGGGACAAAAGAGAGGTGACCCTCCCTCACTATTGAAGACCCCACTCGAGGAAGTTACTATATGTATATCCTCTACATCACGTGCGTTCAAGGCCAATTTATAAATATGCTTATCTATGATTTTTTCTTGAATAAAATATAATCCTTTTCTATTTAATATGTAAATAAATCATTTATATTATATCCTTTTGTATGTAAAAAATGGTATTTTAATAATACCTTATTTTGAACCCACGTGATGCACACATATATTCATGAGTAACTTACCCGAGAGATCACGAGAACGGGTGAAACTAACCGATTCGGGGGGAACTTTTCCCATCTCATGGTGATTTGGAGCCTGTCCTTTTGTTTTATTCCTCACATAGGTACAAGGAGTGGAGAATTGAATATTGAAGTGTTTCCAAAGGCTCAAGTACCTTCAGGAGCAAAACAGGGTAAAAAAGAGACTTTACAGGACACTACAAGGAATTTACAGGTCCTTGCGGATATAAAATTCATTACTAAAGTACAAATGCAGGTACTACAAGGTGCCCACAGGTCTACTCAATCTTCTACATGGTTTGGTAGCCATTTGGGGTTACTATTTTACCTTACAAGGTGAAAATAGGGCATTCACTACTTAAAATAGGGTGCAGGCCTCGACACTTTAAACTCAAAGATTGAATTGCAGAATTTTTTATCCTAAACCTATTATAGCGTGCTATAGCTCATCTTAAAGAGGGCATACTTGGCTATTATTTGAATCAAAAAAATTTTCAATCGAAGTTTCCGAGCCCAAGTTTTAGCCGTTTTTCTGATAGGGGGTACTGCAGGACTGCACTATTATGGCAGGGCATAAAGGCAAAAATAAGGTCTAGGATGATTATGCTCAGCAAATCAGAGATTCTATGCTAGAGAATGTACCCCAAGAGATCCTTGAAGAGCCTCAACAACTTGGAGAAATCAGTACACTTAATAACACCTTGTGTGCACATGAACAAAGACATCAACAACGTCATGAGAACCTATTATCAAGAGTGGAGAAAATGGTTTTTTCTACTAATCAAATGAAGTCTTCTATTGAGAAATTAGTGGATTCAACTACTCAAAAAAAGGTTTATGTTGACAAGTTAGTAGAATCTAATTCTCAAATAATGGCTCAATTCTCAAAATGGATGCAAATGCAAATGGGATCTAAAGAAGCAAAGGAGAAAGCTTATTCAAACAGTGAGCCCTCAGTCCCACTTTAGCCACCTAACCAAAATGGTCAAGGTCATGGAATTATTGGATGAAGGGGTATCCCAAATAGCCAATATGAAGTAGGTGAGGCTTCAAAAATGCATGATGACTATTTGGGCAGTTTGAATGATACCAACTCCCAAGCTTTTGGGCTGAATACCCAACTCTCTAGAGGTCCTGTACCAACGGGAAGGTTTCATACTGGTTGTCAACCACCTATTGGGAGATTTCCATCTCATTTTGGGGGTTCAATGCTTGACACTCATGATCAGTCTATTTTGGGACATCAACCCTTCTATGAAAGAGAGCTGAAAGACAAGATCATTTTGGCCAAGTTCAATGGTTAGTCATCTTCACCATTTGATTCAAAGGAGTGGATCTCCAAAATAGAATCTTACTTTGACATATTTCCTAGAATTGATGACATGAAGATTCATTTTGCTTCCTTGCACTTGGAGGGATTTGCACATACTTGGTGGAGGTTTATTATAAAGGAGAACATACTTGTGGAGAACTGGGAAGCTTTCAAGACATGACTGAAGTCTTTGTCTCTCCTCTTGAAAAAGAGAAATCAGCATGGAGATGGTATGGTTTAGAGCAAAGAGGCCTAAGTGTATGAGAGTACACTAACCAATTTCTCAACCTAACCATGTATGTAGAGAGCATAAGTGATGAGGCTAAGATCCACATGTATATGTATGGCTTAGAGCCATCCTTATCAGTTGATGTCATGGCACAAAACCCTACTTCTCTTTTTAAAGCTATTGATCCTATGGAGTGCTATGGAAGGAAATATAGAAGAGAATCTTCGTTTTGGCCTAGTTTTGGACAGCCAAGGATTGTTTTAAAACAGGGATAAGTTGGTAACATTTATGGTAGCAATCATGCGCCAAGTGGAGACTTAAGAGTGCCAACTTATCCACCATTCAATGCTTCAAGTCCTCAAAGTAGTTTTAGGACATGAAATAGTCCTAGAGTTGACTTCAAATAAGGGGACAACAAGCCTAAATCCATTTCGGCCAACATGAATCCTAAGTCTATCCCTATGGACCTCTACAAAGAAATAAAGGAAAAAGGCTTATGTTTCAAGTGTGGGGAAAATTATACACTTGATCATGCCACAAAGTGTGTATACAAAAATGCCAAAGCCGAACTTTAGAGTATGTTAGTCTTTGTGCATCCTGAAGATGAGATTGATGAAGCTAGTGCAATTGCAACTAATGCTGAAAATAATGATCTCTTGAGGAAGAAGTTGGGCAATAGTATTTTTATGATCCAACCGACTCTTTTCCTTTTGATCCAAGTGGGAGTGTTCCTTTTGATCCAGGTGGGACTTATCATGAGCCACTTGCTGCCAATAGTTGTTCTATTTCCATGGATGCTTGGATAGGTTCTAAGAGCCCTAATACACTTCGTATGAAGGACAAAATTCATGGAAAGGTTGAGTTCATTCTGATAGATAGAGGCAATACCCATAGTTTTGTGAATAAGTCCATTATGGACAAGATGAATTGTCTTCCTAGTGATTTACAGCATCCCATTCGAGTTCAAGTGGCCAATGGTGAAGAAGAAATCAGCACACAAATATGCCCATAGGTTTCTTTACAATTGGTTGAAAATATTGAAGTAAAAGGAAACCTGATTACCTTGGAAATGGGACCTATAGATATTGTATTTGGTTGTGAGTGGCTGATGACATTAGGAAAAATCACTATGGATTTCTCATAGCTATATATGGAGTTTATCTTCAATGGATAGCTCATTTACAAGGAATTCCTAGTAGATCATATTTTGAGCTTATCAACATTCAACAACTCAAAAGGGAGTACAAGAGGTGTTCACATGTATTTGTTTTGCATTTGAATAAAGAGATGGAAGATCAGCCCATTAATTCAGCAAGTCATCCAACCTTGACAGCTCTTCTTGAGGAGTATAGGGATTTGTTTGACGTGCCTACTTTATTACCTCCCAAGAGAGCACTAGATCATCCTATTTATTTGGAGCCCAACTCAAAGACAATCAATAAGACACCTTATAGATTGTCTAAGTGTGAGCGAGAAGAATTAGCCAAGCAAATCAAGGAACTTCTTGAGATGGGATTCATTGAACCAAGTTCTTTACCTTATGCATCTCCAATTTTGTTAGTCAAAAAGAAAGATGGATCTTTCAGGATGTGCATCGACTACATGGATCTTAATAAGATCATAGTGAAGAACAGGTATCCAATACCCAGGATTGATGATTTGCTTGATGAACTCAAGGGGGATCAATTCTTTACAAATATTGATTTGAGGTCAGGGTATCATCAGATCCGCATGCAAGAGGTTGACGAAATCAAGACTAATTGAGGGCTCTATCATTTCTTAGTGATGCCATTTGGGCTTACATATGCTCCAGCTACCTTTTAGAGCCTCATGAGTAAGATTTTGCAGCCTTTCCTCTTTCAGTTTGTCTTAGTATTCTTTGATGACATTTTGATTTGCAGTAAGACTCTACAAGATCACTTATTACACATGAGGAAGGTTTTTTATGTATTGAGACATCACATAATTTTTGCTAAGGAGAAGAAATGTTATTTCATGCACACTGAAGTAGAATACTTGGGACATATTGTCAGTGAAAAAGGGATACAGGCTAAACCTAAGAAGGTGCAATGTATAAAAGATTGGCCAACACCTACTACTACTACTTCTCTTAGATGATTTCTTGGTCTATCTTCATTCTATTGTCGATTCATCAAGCATTATGCAGCTATTGTAGCTCTTTGCTTGACAGGTTGAAGAAGGAATCTTTCTTTTGGGATGCTCTTGCAGATAGTAGCTTCAACCAGTTAAAGGAACTCCTTACTTCCGCTCCTATTCTAGTATGCCTAGATTTCTCGAAAGAATTTACCATATAGTGTGATGCTAGTGGTCGTGGCATTGGGGCTGTTTTGTTATAGGAGTATGGAGTGATTGCCTTTGAGAGCCGTAAGCTTATAGATAAAGAAATGGCCATGAATGTTTATGGCCAAGATATGTTGGTTATCTTTCATGGAATAAAGAAATGGCACCATTATTTGTATGGCAATCGACCGATTCAGGGTCTAGAGTGATCATAGGGTTCTTAAGTATTTCCTTACCCAGTCCAATCTTACTCCTAAGTAGCGTAGATGGGTAGCTACATTGCAAAATTATGATTTTGACATCACTCATAAGAGGGGTAAAGAGAATATAGTGACTAATTCTCTTTCTCGTATGTGGGCTTGCAAAGTTTGAGCAATTGACTGAGTTACATGGTGATTGTGTTAAAGAACTATAGGAGGCTTATCTTTTGGATGAAGAGCTCAACCATATTTTTTAGAAATTATAGCAAGGTCTCATGGAAGATAACTCGCATTATCAGCTCAAAAATGGCCTTATTTGGTTAAATGGCAAGATTTTCATTCCTTCTACCTCTTCTTTTGCACGAAAATTTATGGAGGAACTACATTCTTTGCCTTAAGCTGGACACCTTGGAGTTTTCAAGAACTATGATAGGATCAGAAAAAGTTTCTATTGGAAAGGGCTGTGGAAAGATATCAAGGACTTTGTCATGAAGTGTATGCCTTGCCAATAGAATAAGGATAGCACCCATAAGCCAGGTGGTTTGTTGCAGCCATTACCCATTCCTATAGGTAAATGGACTCGCATTTAGAAGAAGTCATTTTAGTAATATGTATGTTCTTTTGTCTATTTTGGACATTTGTCAATTTTGATGATTTTTGGAATCTTGAAATTGGAAGGTCGTAGCTTTTCATAGCACGCTTAGGATTCAGTTATGTTCGTGTGTATATTCAGGCATATCATTATGTAACTATGGAAGATTTGTGAATGGGAGATGCAAATGCAGTTTGTCAACCTGTGTTGTCTTATTTTCTCTATTCTTATTCATTATCTAGTTCATATCTGAGTGTTGTGAGATAAGCAATGATGTAGAAAGTGAAATGCTTGTGATGTGAAGATGAAAGTTTAGTATGAACTCTAATTTTCCCAATTGCCAAATAGAATGTTAGAATGTCATTTGAAATATCAAAACTATGCAACTATTGCTTGGCTGTGCAACCATAATACACTGGCGATCACGGTATTTATGAAGGGTATTCATGGTCGAGTTTTCTCTCTTCTATGGGAGAGGGACGAGTGCCATGCTGAGCAATGGTTTTGGGGGTAGTTACATTGGAGGTTATGTTTGTTTTTTTGGAAGTCAGATGCTGAATGATATTCCATTTTGGAGAATTCACAGCAGCTTGTTCACCCGCATTTCACAAGGTGGGCAGTGCAACATCGCTGTGTGCAATAGCATGAAAAAGGGCATGAAGATGGTGAAGATAGTGGGATGCAAAGTGAAAATTTGGGAGCCTCCAAGAAAATGAAGCTACACATGTGCAGTCTATGGATATATAGAGGAATCAGATGAAGATGAAGACGAAGAATTAGAGCCTACTACATCTTTCCAGGATGATTAGAAGTCCTAGAAATTTTGTGAACATGAAATACAATTTGTATTGGAATAAAATTTACTCTTGCAACTACATCTAACATGAGTAATATGAGTTGCATCTATTTTGAGCCTAGAACTTGCAAATGACTAGAGATACTCTGGCAAGGAATGACAGTTATAACTTGCAATGAATTTCTCTTAAGTCATTTCTTCTCAACTAATATGGATTGGGTCTTACTAGAATGTCGAGCTTGGAAGTATTCTTTAGTATTACAAGCAAAGCCAATTATCCATGGAGCCAAGCCCTGAACTAAGGGCAAGACAATCTGGGAATAGAGTTTCCAAGATAAAGGACCACTTCAATCCGCTAAAAGGATCCTAAGGCAATTTGGTTTAACAAAGAAAATCCTGCTAAGGACGACCAGGAACCTTGTGACCACATGTGGTAAAGCTCCGCGATTTTTTTATTGCAGGGAGCTAGGTCATTTCAAAAGGGAATGTCCAAAGCACCCTAAACACCAATGCTCGGAGTGCCACAAAATTGGATGTAACTACATCATTTGTCCCAATAGGACTCGAAGATAACTTGAACTTACAAGGAATGAAATTATACAAGCTCTAGTGATCCAGAATATACCAAGTACTTAGGAAAAAACCTAGAAGATATCCATGAGATGTAACTACAATAAACTTTTCTCTTGTAATCCAAACTCAGATAAATCTAATTCAATAAGTTATTGTTTCAAAAGACTGCATGTTTATGAGTGATCAAAGTAGCATAGGGGACGCATCATGGGTCTTAACCCACAGGTCCTAAGCCCCACTAATGCTTGTCTTCCCCCAATTTTTCCCAGATGAGGACATCTCGAGTTCTCAAAGGGGGAGAGGGTGTAACATCCTTGCTCGACGCCACTGCCATAAGACTCGACCCCCCTAATTTTTATTTTTCAAAAAGAAAAAAAAATTACCACCCCTCCCATGTCGTCGGCAACAGGAAGAGGGAGAGAAGTCAGTGAAAGGGAGGAAGCTGGATATGAGGGGGATGCTGGAGACAACGATGAAAATTATGGGGGAAAGGGGCACATGTGTGCCACCTTTCCTCCCCCCCCTTTGGCCATCACGCCACCACAGAGACAGGTGATGGGTGGGTAAGGCCACCACCACACCACCCCCCCACCAATTATAATCCCCTCGCCCTTATATAAATCCCCCATCGTGAGAGGTAAGAAAAAAAAAGCTTTTGCAACGGAAGGGCCTGGGCACTAAGCAGCATGAGAGAGGGAGAGAGAAGGGAAGAGGGAGAAAGGGAGGAGAGAAGAAGAAGAAGAGTAGGGAGAGAGAGAGAAAAAAAAAGAAGAGGAGAAGAAGAGAAGAAGAAGAAGAAGAGAGAAGAAGAAGAAGAAGAGAAGGGAGAAGAGTAGGGAGAGAGAGAGAGAAGAAGAAGAGGAGAAGAAGAAGAGGAGAAGAGTAGGAAGAGAGAGAGAGGAGAAGAAGAGGAGAAGAAGAAGGGAAGAAGAAGGAGAAGGAGAGAGAGAGAAAGAGAAAGAGAAGGATAGAGAAGGTGAGAAAGAGGGAGGAAGAGAGAAAGAGAAAGAGGGTGTACACACGCATTCCTTCTCTCCCGTTAGCCGCAGAACCATACCCTGTTTCCACATGATTATCATTCGATCACTAGCTCATCTCGTTCCCCAATTGGCCCTCACTAATCAAGTACAAGACACGGAAGTCTTGTGCAAAGCACGTCTAAAAGAAAAGAGATCGGAGATGGCATCCAAGGGGAAATTGTCACACATAGATGGTAGTCCCTCAACAAGCAATGAAGCCTCAGACAAGGGCATCACTACCAATCCACATGCGATACTGGTCATAAGTAATGTATTTCCGGATTATTGAATGCTTCCTCAATTATCGCATAAAACACGTTAGGGCCATATTATGCCATTCAAGAATAGGACATCGAAAATGATAAACTTCATCATAAGTATTTGAAGGATTGAATTTTCCAAATGTGTGTATTAGCAAAAGTTAATTGCATTCGAATGCCATACAATAAACTTATAAACAGCATGTAAGGCTTCAAGCATTAACGTCTTCCCATCCTCACAATAATAGGTGTGCTTCCACCAAACTGATGGTATGACATAGCTTGCACATTTGATGGAAGGCATGATAAGTGATTTAGCCTAAGGAAATGAAACCTTAGTCAAAAGAAGGGAGTGTTAAGTAAATCCTACGTAGAATCGCTCTTTGATCCCAAGGGGAAGATCAAACACGCAATGGAAAGGATATTGAGACTATTCCTACAATGTTTAAAAAATGATACCATTGTTTTGTGGATTGATTAGATAATGTCCTAAATGCTTTTGCATTAAACTAATTGTGGGACGTGAATTGGATGATTATTCCAAGTGTTTGTGTTTGATGATAAAAGCATGGCAGGGGTTTGTAATGACAAGTTGCCATGAGAATAAAGGAATGTTCTTCTTGGAAGATAATATTAGGCTAATTGCCTTGATTGTGCTTGGTTCTTAATTGGATTAATTAAGGAAGGATATTTTGCACGCGTGGATCATCTCCAAGGTCATGCTACATTTCAACTCGAGAGGGAACTGCTCGATTCACGAGCCAAAGGTCAAGTAGTGAAAAGGCCAACCACGGAAAGTGTGTCTCGCTACTAGGCCGCTTGGGGTCAGTGGAGCTTTGGATATCCCTTGTTGAGTCCGAAATGGAGTTGAAGACCAACATATGTGGCGTTGGAAGATCCTATTCTAGACATATAAATTATGGTGCCATGTGATTTGGATCGAGTACTTCTATTGGATAGAAGGGATACATAATTTCTCTTGTATGGGAAGGAGACAAAGATTAACTGGAAAATTAGTTAAAGAACTTGTTTATCAAAAGGACGGCTTGTTTTGTTTGTGTGTCGGTGCTGTAAACTACGCAAACGAACCATGTTCCTTAAAAGGCCTAATTAAGGAAGCTGATTTTGAATGTCATACATAAATATGATAGGACCTAATTAGAAAAATAAAGCTATCAAGGGAAGCTAGTGGATAAAATCCCAACAGGTCTGTCCTATGGCATGGTGGTCCCAAAGAATTAGGAGGCTTCTCATAAGGTTTTACCACCATTGACCTTTAGGCATTATTAAGTCAAGACCTGATTCATGTTGTTTTAGGGGACCAGAATGGGACTATGCCCTACGAGCAAAGAGGTTGAGCAATACATCCCTCTTGTTTCCCATTCTCCTTGAACCATGTGCAACATGGGTCTACTTTGGATTGGGTATCTGTGCATAAAGTAGGATGTCCAAAACCCAATGCTAGAATGCTATCAGGAGACTTGATCCCCTAGGAACCTAGATATCAAGTCAATCCTAGTGGGTTGGCCGCAAATGTTTCGTTGCGAGGTGGACTCGGGAGACCCTGGAGACAAACCCCGGAACATTCCATGGTAGTGCCGGGCGGCGATGCTTAGACTCGCTCCTTGATGGACCACTAAGACGTGCCTGGACAACCGATAGGCAGGCACATTACGCTTTTCTTACACAAACGAGAGTTGCGGTTCTCATCACCAAATTAGAAACCTTTGGTTGAGTGGGAAAGGTGGTTGGGTGAGTTAGAGGGTCATGAATGATGTCGGCAGTTATGAGATGGGTTTTTTTTTGTCAACATCATGAGGATCATATTTTCTTTAGTGGTTTGAAGATTTTGGCTAGCTAGAGTGGAGTACGATAATTTTTTGTAATCAAGGAATTGTGTTTGTATTTTTCATGACACACAGGTACATGTAGATAGGCTAGGCACTATTTTTCTAGTCCATCCCTTTTTTCATGTGAAGCATTGCTTGTTTGATTGCATAGTATGGATTCTCTTTGCATGTCTTCTTCAATTCATATGAATGATTGAGCATTGCATACATTTATTGAAGCATATTCTTTAGGACACATTGCATTGCAACACTTGGCAAGAGATCAACCCAAGGTACAAGTCATGGATTTCAAAGATAGGTAGCATAGAAATTCTTATTATCATGAGATTTTGCAGCAGGACTAGAGATTAGAGTTGGAAGTAGATGAAGGGTGTGTTGTTCTATTCCGAGGGGATAGAGAGTATACTATCTTTGGAAAAACGAATTTACAAGAGAAAACAAAGTCAATTTCTGAAGATCATCAGTCAACAATTTAGCTTGTTTTTGTGAGAAGCAACCAGTAATTTGTCAAGAATCACGTGATGGGGGGATGTGCTTAAGTTGCTGGGCCAAAGACACACTGTATACACAAGAGGAAGCTCACTCAAGAACACAAGAAGAGAGATGGAGGCCAAAACGTTTTCTTGCTGGTTTTTTCTTCTTTTACCACACAATGTACAATATACACAAAGTATAGATAAGATACAACATAAAGGAAAGTGGCCTTCTAAGTCAAACAGTGCATAACCAACTACACTAATCGACTGGCATTATATCTTTGCCAGTTGTAGGTAGGTGTAACAAACTAAATATGGTAAGTGATAAGTCAATGGCCATGTGAGTATCATAATGACCACCAATGTGCTAAGTGTAGACATGCGAACTCATCTAGCCAAGCGGTCCATCATCAATGTCCGCACGTGTTGAGCTTGCCATCTCAACATTGTTTATCAAAAGTCTAGAGTATCCCATCATATTTATTTGGAAAGTATGAAAAGAAAAGTTTGAAGGAGCTTCATAGACTGCTTCACAAATGTAATGAGAAACTGAAGAAGATTAGTCATGCCAATAAGAAAGCTTTAGATCAACATGGTAACCTTACTGAGCAAAGGGAAGAATTGCATAAAAAGGGCAGGTCACATTAGAGACATTAGTGGGCTTGGTCATTCAGATAAATCAGAGTGGATTAATGTAAAAGGCATTGATGGTGGAGGAATGAAAGGATCTGAGGATTTGGTCCTAATAGACATGACAACCAAGATTTTTAATTTTGAAAACATTGAATGCATGCCTAGTAAATATTGAGTCATCGGTTCTAATTCTACACGCACTGAACAAGAAGCTGGATATGGCTGAAATACCGAGAAGTGTGTTCTCAGCATCCGAGCATGATCATCAAAATGGATGAGATGGTAGCTTTTTGAGGGATTGATTTGAAGATTAAAGTATATATTTTTTTTACATAATCGGAGCAAAGGTGGTGCCTTAAGAAAATACAGATGACGAACAACGATAATAATACGAACAAAAAGAAAAGAAAAAGAGAAGTGTTTTCGTTAAGCTTAGAAAGAGCTTAATCCTTAACGCTTTCGACTTTTAAGGTTTTTTGGGAAGCAAAGACGATTTGGAAAGCCTTAGGCTTTTCAAAAAGCTTACACAACGTGTGATAAAATCCTATAAAAGGAGGGTAGAAAGAGCTTAATCCTTAACGCTTTTGACTTTTAAGGTTTTTTGGGAAGCAAAGATGATTTGGAAAGCCTTAGGCTTTTCAAAAAGCTTACACAACGTGTGATAAAATCCTATAAAAGGAGGGTAGAAGATGTTCTAATGGCCCTTGTCCTACCTTTGAGATTCAAGTTTGTATCTTGTGTGAGGAGAGTGGAAGTCGCACGTAATAGAGTGGAGTCTTGTCGTGCTGATCGAAGTGATCGAGAACTTGGATACTGAAGTGTCAATTGTTGTAACAAAGTTTTATGAGGTACGAGAATATAGTACAATTGATTTTTTTGGAAGTTTATATTCTCAAACATTGCACAAGGTGTGTGTGATACTCTACCTAGAATGTGTTTTTTAATGTTTTTGAGTTACAACAGGCATTGTTGATCGTTTGGTTTTGCACGTGGCTTGTCGAAACTTTAAAAATTTTTGTGTTTATGTTTTTCATCAACAAAGCCAATTATCCTATCTGGAACTCGTTAATGTCTCATTATCGGGTAGTGAGCGAGACTTGGTGCATTTATTGTACCACCTCTTCTTTCCTGATGGATTCACACTTTTATTCTTGGGATTCATTTGAATCTCTTGCCTATTCTTTTTCTTCCATTCTATCTCCTATTCTCTACTTCCTTCTCTCTTTGATCCTTTGTGGATACAACCTTTTGATTAAAACCACTCTCACAAGAGTGTATAAGCTATAGATAAAGCCCGTTAGGAATAACCACTGTGATTTTCAACATTTAAGTTCATTTTGGCCTCTGTTTTGGAACTACAAGTAGTCCCAATAGCAATTTTTGGGTATATTGCAATTTCGGCTGTACGTAGTGCTTATAGGTGCATAGGTTACAGATTTTGAATTTGTAAGATTCAGGCATTTTCTTGGTTGTAGAGACAAAAGGAATTTGCATAAAAATTGCAAATTGCAGTTACTATTGTGCATTCATGGCTACGTGTTTAGTTGTGGTGCACTTGATATGATCATCTTGCTTGTAGATTGTAAGTTTTTGCAAGGGTTTCTATTTTGGCAAAATGTTTGACAACTTCAAATAAATTTTCAGTGACAAGCTTGATAAGAACAATTATCTTGCATGGAAGTTCAAGATGACAAATTTCTTGAAGGGAAAAGGTATTTGGAATTATATTGATGGAGACATGGTAGGAACACTTGAAGTTCCAGTACGAAATGCTACTGCATAGCAATTAAAGGCTAAGAAAAATTGGGTGCAAACATAAAGTAAAGTCATGTATTGGCTATCTATTACTATCACTGTAATAAAGCTAACATCTCATACAAGAAAATACACAAGATCTAACATCTAATGCTGATAATAACAAAAAATGCTACTGCCATAGCCAAGATCCATGTTCCATATGAGATGTACAAATGGGAAAATAGTTGGTATGCTGAGAATCAAGTGATGATAAGCTGTTATAGAATACTCACCTTCTACAATGGTGGACAAGGATACTCACCTCCAAGTAGGGTGGACATGGATATGCACCTCCATGAATGGTGGGAGGATGTGACCTCAAGAGCTCCACAAGGAGTTGTATTTCAAAATGATCAAAAGGTCCCCACATTTGGCCATACTCCACTATTTATAGCTAACCCTAATTAATGTGTCTAGCTCCTAAGCCTAGGTTAAATTTGCTTTATTACAAGCCATCCCGGCCTAAAGAAGCTTTGTCCTCAAAGCTTGAGAAATGGGAAAGAATAAAATGGATGAAATAGTAGATCAAAGCATATGTGGCTGAAAAGATCCCATGATCGATGAAGCTCCACAAGAAATCTATAGTGAATTTCCTGCATGCTAGCATGACCGGTCTACCATAGTAAAATAGGCATAACTTTCGATAGACACATCCAAATCGGACAAATGATATGTCATATCAAAGTATATGATGTAGGCTACCCTCTCCAAGCAAAAATTCATGATTTTGACAAAGATAAATCATTTAATTCCATGATAGGATTTTAATACAACAAGCTGTATTCTGTAGGAAAATCCATCTTCTTCAGCCTTTCTCCCATATAAACCATGAAGAAACCATGAGAACAAAGTATCATTAAGTTTTGTATGCAGGATGCCTTGCTGCAAATGACTTTCTCTTAGTATAAGACCACCCGGGTCATATGGAATACCGAGATAATAACCATCAAGAGAAGTAGGATTGTCATGAACCATAAATGTCAAACCACCCGGGTCAAAAGGAAAGAGAGAATCATCTCCATCATGACTACCCGGATCATAGGGAAAAGATATCTCATCATCATCATAAGGCATGTCTTCATTGATACTCTCATCAAAAGTATATGCATCCCAAACATTTTTCTCATGTACATCTCCATATGCATTCCAATCAACATCTTCTTCTATTGGCTATAGCATACCAAAGTTGTCAATGGGCTGATAGAACCCGTCATGTGTTTCCTCAATATCTTCATGTGATACCTCAATATCTTCATGACATATATGATCAACATAATCCTCTTCAACATCATCATGAAATATATGTAAACCTTGAGTTTGCTCTTCTTGTTGTTCACTAATGTACTCTTGATCAACTTTGTCATGTGTATCCTCTTGCTCTTCATCTTCATCTTCATCTTCATCTTTAGCTTTGTCTTCAACTTCATCTTCATATTCATGTAGTGAATGACCTTGCTGTCCATGTTCTCTTGAGATAGGAAATTTAGGCCTGCCTCTACTCCATGAATTAGCACGTGGCTGAGCAGTTTCATTAACTCTAGAAGGACCTCCATGTTCATAAGTCGATGGTATATGTTGATGAGCTGTAGTAGATCTCACATTCCCATGAGTAAGTGGCACTTCTTCAACATGGGATGGTGGTTTACTTTGGAATCTATCTCCCAAATTGCTGAATATAGTGATCAGCTGATCAAACTGGTATCCAATCTACTACTTTGTTACTCCATATGAGAAATCATCTTGCTAAATTTATCTTCCATGGAGTGGGTAAGCTGAAGTAAACCATCATTCATGTTGCCAAGTTGCTTAGACATTTGTTGGAAGTCGTTAGAATCACGTGAGATGTTTACTTCATTCCCATGATCTATGACATGAGGGTTCTTTGGCCAATGCACTTCGTCATTGGTGGTACTAACTCCCATGAATTCTTGCCTTTGATTTGTGGCTCTATTATTTTCATTTGTCTCAGCATGATACTCCTCCAAGCCTTCCTCAATGTGGTCTAACATTTGCTCTTTCTTCTTGTTCCTTGCCATGTTGTAATTTCAGCACTGTCAGTCAAAGATTGGTCTATATCTTGAGCTGTGCTTCCCCGATCCAAGTGCTCTATAGCTTCAGATGGAGCTTACAATTTGTATAGATACAGATTTACTGAAATAAGAACTTTGGAAAAGGTATATAATGGTTCCAGACCAAAATAGTGTGTCTTTGCCTGCCTGTCAAAGTGCAGTCTACAGCGACCACCTGTCACAAAATGGGCTATAACTTGAGCTCCGCTACTCCAAATGAGGCATGCTATAGCTAGGATCGAAGAGGACTTCAAGCTTTACGTACTGAGAACAAATAACCCTTATTGAAAAATTAAAATTGCCTTTCCTGTAATAGGTTCTTTATGAATGCCCAAAATGGGACTGCACCCTATAAAACCCTGTTTGAGCACTGTTTCATCCCATATGCATATAGACCATGGTAAAACTCGTGTGGGAACTAAAGAGCAACCTGTAGGCTATAATCACCACCTGGAATCAAATCTATAGCACCTATAGACCTGCCAAATTATTCAAAACTGTGACCAAACTGCCCTGTTTTTCCCTGTTTGTACCAAGTGTCTTCAAATCTTTTCCACTCTCATCCTGAGTGGTCTTCCGTGGTCCAGCACCTATGGTGAGGGATAGAATGGCGGACAAGCACCTAAATGGGCTCTGAAACTCCAGAAGGTGTGCAAAGTTCCTTCCCGGCTAGGTTGTGCATCCTTATAGAGTCATCAATAGCAAGGGAGGGTCACCTCACTATCTTCTTGCTATCTCGACCGATTTCGACCTTTTTCCTCGGTCGATATTGAACATGGCAGAGCTAGTATTCTAATAAACAAGGTAGGATATGCAAGACTAAATCAAGACATTGATCCTTTCATGATATGCATGAATTGGAAAGGTATCATGAATGAAAGTGGGCTGAGATAGGCTTACCAATAGTATCAGTGACTCACTGCATACTATGCTCATCTTTACAAATTTATTTTGGGAAATTCTCAAAGATTGGGTCAACACAAACTCATGGGTTAGGGTTAGGTAAAATCTCAATCAAAATATGAAGGATTATATGATGAATTTTGAAGTCTTCAATCAATCAAATGCAATAGATCAATGGGATGATCAAAACTCAATCAATGAATGGCTGAATGACTGAGTAAATACTCAATCAATGCTTGACAATCCAAATTGAAGGGTCATTGTATGAAATTGTTGCTTCTAGCGGATAGCCCATCTTCATAAGTCCTCCAATTGATCAAGAGAGAGTAATACTCCATAATTCCATACAATAGCTCCAAGTATGATCCAAGGATGATGCTACTTACTGCTCATCCAGTTCCTGAAGCTTCTACTCATATTCCGCTAGAAGCCCCTCCCTCTTGACCCTATTCCCGCTATCTACAATCTCATCCTTCTCGTTGCCTCTGTTGTTATGTTCATTGGATGCTATTAGTCGTCGGAAGCTGTGGAGATCGAAGAAACCCGCTGGCTATGGCGAGACTAAGTGGGAATGGATTCTGTGCTTCCCCCTCGGCACTTGCCCTATCGGAAGAGTCTTTTTCTGGTCATACGTTTTTTACCTCAGCAAGTATTACGAGTTTCTTGGCACATTTATCCTCTTGCTCAAGAAGCGCAACCCTATGGCGGGGTATGTGTTCCGCCATGCTGTGGTGGTCATTATGTGCTTCCTGTGGTTGCAGTTCTCGCAATCTTTGCAGATTCTTACTCTTCTAAGCAACACGGGACTCTACATGGTGATGTATCTTTACTTTTTCCTGTGCAGCGTGGGTCTGGCACCGAGTTGGAGGAATGTAGTACGCCAGTGCCAGATTGTGTAGTTTGTGGTGATGTCCCTCGCTTCGTTAGGGCTTTTGAGACTCCATTTTAGCAAGGAAGGATGCAACGGCATGGGATCTTGGTTCTTCAGTGCTATCCTCAACGCCAGCTTCCTGCCGTTTATCATTCTCATGGACCAAAAACGCCAGGCCAAATCTTCGCCTCCTTCAACCACATCAGCAGAGCAGAACTTCAAGAACCTCCAAAATAGTGACGACTTGATGCAGATAGCCATGGCTAGTTACAGTTTGAACTGTAACTAAGCCTGTGACCAAATTTTGTCCTCCCAGTTACCCTGTACCAAGTCTATGACTAAACTTCACCATGAAAATGACCCTTCCCATGGATTGGAATCCATGCTCTGATACCAATGTAATAAAGCTGACATCTCATACAAGAAAATACACAAGATCTAACATCTAATGCTGACAATAACAAGAAATGCTACTGCCATAGCCAAGATCCATGTTCCATATGAGATGTACAAATGGGAAAATAGATGGTATGCTGAGAATCAAGTGATGATAAGCTGCTGTAGAATACTCACCTTCTACAATGTTGGACAAGGATACTCACCTCCAAGTAGGGTGGACATGGATATGCACCTCCATGAATGGTGGGAGGATGTGACCTCAAGAGCTCCACAAGGAGTTGTATTTCAAAATGATCAAAAGGTCCCCACATTTGGCCATACTCCACTATGTATAGCTAACCCTAATTAATGTGTCTAGCTCCTAAGCCTAGGTTAAATTTTCTTTATTACAATCACAAATAGTATGATGGGCTATTGGCAAGAATATGAAACCTCCACTATGGCATGGAAGAATTGGGCAACCCTGTTTGAAGTAAATACAAAGGTCAAAAAGCTATGCTGAATCAAGTGAAAAGAGGGAACATGTCCATTAATGATTATGCCTTGAAAATTAAGAGTATTGTGGAGGCTCTTGGATTTATCAGTGTAGTAGTTGATAATGATGATGTTGTGCGTGCATGCGTAGATGGACTTGGAGATGAATAGGAGATCTTTAGGTCATCTATGAATACAATGAATGATATCCTTAATTTTGTAGACTTGATTTCTATGTTGATACTTGAGGAGAAGAACCTTGGCTTGGATTCCTCTTCTTCTCAAAGAAAGAATAATTCTGAACAAGTATTTTAATCTACTAGCAAAGACAAAGGTTATGGAAGAGGCCAAGGTGGTGGTTGTGGTCATGGTTAAGATGCATAGCAAAGTAGAGGAGGACAGTCCCAAGGAAGGGGGAGTCAAAGGGAAAAGTTGTAGATACTAATAGGCTACATAATTTTGGTGATAAAAAAAGTGTTAGCATTGTGGTTTTAAAAAAACATATTTCTAAAGATTTTTTTTAAAAGAGTGAAATTAAAAATGGAAAAAAGCAGCAAGGTAACTATGCATTCAATAGTAGAAACAATGATGATAGAAGTAAACTGTTGTTTGTTATGCAACACTTAACGAATACTATGAATGTTGATGGTTTATCAAAGAATGATGTATGGTATGAAGATTTATGTGCCTAGTCACATGACTTCTCATCAAGAGTGGTTAAGAGAGATGTGTAGTCCCCCAGAATCTCCAGGCTTTGTGGAGACAAGGAATGATACAAGTCACCCCATTACTCATGTTAGAAATATTTCTTTGAGTATGTAGGATGGCAAAACTAAGTACTTGGATTATGTATTGGATGTACCAAATATTTTTTAAAAATGGTTTTTTTCAGATGGTAGAACATGGATTTCAGATTTAGCTCATATCTAATGGGTGTTGTGTAGAATATCTAAAAAATGATTGCAAGTTGATTGCAAAATGGTAGTAGATTGTTTACTCTTGATGTAAATCCACCTGAAATGGATGTTGCCATGTTTGCATAAGGTTCACAAGTTATGGGTGATATTGAAATTTGGCATAAGAGATTTGGTCATGTAAATGTGCAGTAGTTGAAAGATATGCAATCAAAACAGATTTTGGATAGCTTGCCTAAGTTTAGAGTTAATGTGATGCACAAAATATGTGAAGGATGTCAACTTGGAAAGCAAGTAATGCACACATTTTCACATAAAAAGCATGTATGCAAGAAAGCACTTAAATTGATACATTTTGATATATGGGGTCATATAAGGATTGCAACTTTGAGCGGTTATAGGTATTATGTTTCTTTCATTAATGATCATACTCACAAAGTATAGGTTTACTTCATGCTCACTTCATGTGTTAGAAAAGTGAGGTATTTAATCACTTTAAAAGCTTTAAGGCTTTGGTTGAGAAGGAGACATGGCTGCATATTAAATGCCTAAGGTCAGATGGAGGGGGAGAATATATCTCTAATAATTTTTCTATTTTTTTTCAAAAAAATGGTATACAAAGGAAATATATATGTAGATGCACTCTGCAACAAAATGGATTTAGGCATATTGCAAAGATGGCTCGTGCACGAATGTCAGAAAGACACTTGCCTCATTATTATTGGGCTGAAGTAGTTGCTACTATTGTAAACATTATGAATAGTATACCCACTATTGTTGTACATGGTATGATGTTGAGATGACAAGCTCAACACATGCGGACATTGATGATAGACCGCCTGGCTAGATGGGTCCACACATCTATACTTAGCACATTGGTGGTCATTATGACTCTCACATGGCCACTGACTCATTACTTATTATATTCAGGTCGTTACACCTATTTACAACTGGCATAGTTATAGCGCTAGTCGACTAGTATAGTCAGTTATGCATTGTTTGACTTAGTAGGCTACTTTCCTTTATGTTGTATCTTATCTATACTTTGTGTACATTGTAAAGTGTGTGGAAGAAGAAGAAGAAACCAACAAGAAAACGTTTTGGCCTCCATCTCTCTTCTTGTCTCTTGAGTGAGCTTCTCCTTGTGCATTCTGTGTGTGTTTGGTGCATCATCTTGAGCAAGTCCCCCCACCATGCGATTCTTGACATGGTATCAGAGCCGCGCCACTGAGAGAGGCTGATTTCGAAGGCTGAAGCGAAGGAGAAGAAGCAAGGTTTCGCGCAAGCAAGCCACAGGTAAGAAGCTTTCCCATTCTTCCACTCTCTCTCTTGGATAGTGCTAGTGGAGGCACTGGAAGCAGGGTCGAGCAAAAATCTCAGATTGTAGTGAGATTTGGTGTGTGCAAAGAGCGTTGTGTATTCTGCAGCACAACCCTTTAGGACTTATCCGCAGTTATTTTGGGCATCTGAGGCCGTTTCAAGGCCCGTTTTAGAGCCGCAAGGTTGCAGACAACAGTTTCAGGGTACAGTGTGACTTCGGCTGTATTGACCGAACGTGGGTGCACATGTTACAGATTTCAGATCTGTAAGTTCAAAGGTATTTATCAGCGAATAAACACAAGGTTTATCTGCAAACTGATTGCAGATTACATGTATTGTTGAGCAGATAGTGAAAAAGGTTGTCTAGTATATTACTATGCACTACAGGTCAAGGGTTGCAGAAGATTTGCTTGCTGTTTGGTATTAGTTTTGTGATAATGGTAGAGAATAGTGAAAGCCCCATCCTTGAGAAGCTCGACAAGAACAACTACCCTTCATGGAAGTTCTGTGTCACGAACTTCCTTATTGGAAAAGGCCTCTACAAGTTTTTTTCAGGTGAAGAAAAGGAGCTGGAGGTGAGTGATCCTCCAACTGCAGAAGAGACAAAGGCACGGAAGGAATGGAATGAAAAAGACAAAAAGGTCATGTATTGGCTATCTGCAGTAATTGACAATAATATGCTGGGACATATAAAAAATGCAGAGAATTCATATGCAGCTTGGACCATACTTGAAAGTATGTTTTCTGTAAATACAAAGGGACGAAAGATTCAACTCAAGCAAGAGTTAAATACATTGAAGAAAGGGAAGATGTCTATCAATGAGTATGCACTGAAGGTAAGGAGCATTGCAGATGCCTTGGTACCGATTGATGCAATGCCCGATGATGATGATTTGGTGTCATCTACTTTGGGTGGACTTAACAATGAAAAGGCTTGGAAGTCTTTTGTAACTTCTATATATATCAGAAAGCCATTTCCAGATTTCGATGAGTTGGTCTCCCTTATGATCATTGAAGAGATCAACATGCAGAGTGAGACATCTAAAAAAAGTGGTGAACAGGTCCAAGCTTTCTACTCCAGTTCAGGAAGGGGATGTGGCAGGTTCTCTTCAAGAGGCCGTGGTACAGGACGTGGTAGTGACAACCAGCAAAATAGATTGAATCAGCAATTTGGCGATATGCAGGTTTTAGGAGATCGTGGTAACTTTAGAGGTAGGGGGAGCTTTAGAGGAAGAGGTGGATGGCAGAATAGAGGTTCTAACAACTCTGGTATTGTGTGTCACTAATGTGGCAAAACATGTCATATTGCAGCCCAATGTTATGCTAAGAAAGATGATATTCACAGTGGTAAGTTTCAGCAAGGAAACTATGCATCATCTTCACGATAGAATGAAGAAAAAAATGAATGTCTGTTTGTTATGCAGCATATGTTGAATGTTGTTACAGGAAAGGGAACACATGATGATGTTTGGTATGTTGATTCAGGTGCATCCAATCATATGACCAGCCATGCAGAATGGTTTGGAGAGATGCAAGATTTGCAAAATGCAGGTTATGTGCAGACGGGTGATGATTCATGCCACCCAATTTCACACATTGGAAAAGTTCCATTGTTCTTGCATGATGGTAAGACAAAGAGTCTTGCAGATGTACTACATGTGCCATCTATTACAAAGAACTTGGTGTCAGATGGTAGAGCAAGGGCTGCAAGTCAGATTTAATGCAAAGGGCTGCTTTGTAGAAGACTTCAATGACAAGTGCAAGTTAGTTGCAAAGGGAAGTAGAGTTGGACGTATGTTTACTCTGGATGCTGGAATTCCTACTATGAATGATGCTATGTATGCTAAAGGAAAAGGTGTTGTTGCAGATATTGAAATTTGGCACAAACGCATTGGGCATGCAAATGTAGAAAGGCTAAAATTAATGCAGTCCAAAGGGTTGGTTACATGTTTGCCTACATTTAGAGTTGCAGAATTTCATAAGGTATGCGAAGCATGTTAGTTTGGTAAGTAGGCAAGACAACCCTTTTCACACTGACAGAGATGTAAGCAGAAATATCCTTGATGTTGTGCATACAGAAATTTGGGGGCCTACACAAAATGTATCTCTTTGAGGCAGTTCATACTTTGTCACATTCATTGATGATTGTTCTAGAAAGTTGTGGGTATATTTTATGAAGGAAAAGAGTGAAGCGTTTGAGCACTTTAGAACTTTCAAGGCTATAGTTGAAAGAGAAATAGGCTTGAAAGTAAAGTGCTTGAGGTCAGATGGAGGGGGAGAGTACCTCTCGAATGAGTTCAATGATTTTCTGAGGTCTCATGGGATAAAGAGACAATTCACATGCAGGTATACCACACATCAAAATGGGGTTGCAAAAAGGAAAAACAGGCATATTGCAGAAGTTGCACGTGCCTTGATGGCTGAAAAGAATATGCCTAAGCATTTTTTGTTTGAGACTATTCATACTGCTGTTTATATTATGAACAGAACTCCCACAGCTGTAGTTCATGGGATGACTCCTGAAGAATGCTTTACTAGCAATAAGCCTGATGTATCGCACTTGAAGGTATTTGGCTGTGTTGCATACGTTCATGTGCCAGATGAGCTACGGAAGAAGCTTATTCCAAAGGCAAAAAAATGTGTTTTTATTGGTTACTCTTTAGAGCAGAAAGGGTATCGTTGTTATAACCCTATCACATGTAAGTTCAGAGTGAGCAAGGATGTCATCTTTGATGAAATGAGCAGTTGGTATGCATCTAGTGGTGATGCATTGGATGATGATGATGATGATGATCATGACACTCATGTGCAAGCTGAAAAGCAAGAATCACAGACTCTTAGTGGACTAGAGACATCATCTGGTAGTCCTTGGTCTGGGAGACTAAGGAGTAGCTCTACATCTTCAGGTACATCTAGTAGCACTATAGGTAAAGACAAAGGAAAGAATAAAGTGTTAGATGGCATTGATGCAGTTCTTGATGGAGACTCCAGTGGCTCAGAGAGCTTGGATGATGAGCTTGGCATTCCTTTAGTGAGGACTCCAGGTGTGCAGAGAGCACGCGTCAATGCAAAGACTCCATTGAGTGATCCAATGGTACGCAGGTCTAGCAGGGTGAGATACCCTGTTAAAAGATTTGGTTTTGAAGGTTATGCAGCTCACCATTATGCTTATATGGTGAAACTAGTTGAGGATGTTGAGCCCACTTGTTTTGAGAATGTTGTTGGTCATACTCATTGGGATGCAGCAATGGATGAGGAGATGGCTGCATTAGAGGCCAATAAGACTTGGGATCTAGTATCATTGCCAAAGGGCAAGAAAGCTATTGGATGTATGTGGGTTTATAAGATTAAGCACAATGCAGATGGTTCTATTAGTAGATACAAAGCTAGGCTGGTTGCAAAAGGCTATGCCTAGACATATGGCATAGATTATGATGAAACCTTCAGTCCAGTTGCTAGGATGGCAATTATCAGATGTGTGATTGCTTTGGCAGCAACCAAAGGTTGGAGGTTGCAACAAATGGATGTGAAGAATGCCTTCTTGCATGGTGATTTACAGGAAGAAGTGTATATGGATCAGCCAGCAGGTTATGAAGATTTAGAGCATCCCACGTATGTGTGCAGGTTGAAGAATGTGCTCTATGGGCTCAAGCAAGCACCTAGAGCATGGTCTGACAAGATCAAAGAGTATCTTGTCAATATTGGCTTTTATGTTTCTGATGCTGATCACTCACTTTATGTGAGAAAGGGAGATGTAGGTTTGGTCGTCATAGTCATCTATGTGGATGACTTGATTATTACAGGTGATAGTGATAGTGGGATTACTGGAGTCAAGGACTTTTTGAAGAAGTTTGAGATGAAGGATTTAGGTGAGCTAAGGTACTTCCTTGGCATTGAGGTGATCAGATGTGATGATGGTATATGGCTGTCCCAAAGACAGTATGGCTTGGATATGTTGTCCAAGTATGGTATGAAATCATGCAAACCACTTTCAGTCCCGTTAGAGCAGAATGTAAAGTTGAGTGCTAATGCTGGGAATGAGATAGAAGACCCTACTATGTTTAGGAGGATAGTGGAGAGTTTGATGTACATGACCATTATAAGGCCAGACTTGAGCTACACTATTGGTCTTGTGAGTCAGTTTATGCAAGTACCTAGAAAGCCACATTTGGACGCAGTTAGACGCATATTGAGATATGTGAAGTCCACATTACATTATGGACTTTTCTATGAGGCAGGTACAGATGTACAGGTATTTGGATACACAGATGCAGATTGGGCTGGTATTATGTCTGATAGAAGATCTACCAACAGATACATGTTCTCTCTTGGTAGTGCAGCAGTTGCTTGGAGCAGCAAAAAGCAATCTACAGTTGATTTGTCAAGTACAGAGGCTGAGTATAGAGGTGCTGCTATTGCAGCATGTGAGGTAGTATAGCTACAAAAGTTAATGGCTGATTTGGATGTGTAGGTGGAAGGTCCAGTTGTCATTTATTGTGACAACATGAGTAGTATACAGTTGGCTAGGAACCCTGTGTTCCATGCCAGGACAAAACATATTAAGGTACATTACCACTTTGTGAGAGAGAAGGTACTAGTAGGTGAGATTGACTTGGTGTATGTCAGTACACAGGATCAGATAGCTGACATCTTCACGAAGGCATTGGGTACAGAGAAGCTTCAAAAGTTTCGAAGCTTACTTGGAGTTGCAGAGATGCAGTTGAGCTTGAGGGGGAGTGTTGAGATGACAAGCTCAACACATGCGGACATTGATGATGGACCGCCTGGCTAGATGGGTCCACATGTCTACACTTAGCATGTCAATGGTCATTATGACTCTCACTCGGTGGTCATTATGACTCTCACATGGCCACTGAATCATTACTTATTATATTTAGGTTGTTACACCTATTTATAACTGGCATAGTTATAGTGCCAGTCGACTAGTGTAGTCGGTTATGCATTGTTTGACTTAGTAGGCCACTTTCCTTTATGTTTTATCTTATCTATACTTTGTGTACATTGTAAAGTGTGTGGAAGAAGAATAAGAAACCAGCAAGAAAACGTTTTGGCCTCCATCTCTCTTCTTGTCTCTTGAGTGAGCTTCTCCTTGTGCATTCTATGTGTGTTTGGTGCATCATCTTGAGCAAGACCCCCCACCACGCGATTCTTGACATATAACACCTGAAGAGAAGTTTATATTCAAAAAACCAAATATGTTCTATTTGATGAAAGTATTTGGATGTATTGCTTGAGTGAATATTCCTAATGGGTTGAGCAGTAAATTGGATCCCAAAACAGAAAAATATATATTTGTTGGATATTCTATTTATCAGAAGGAATATAAATGTTATAATCATGCTACATGCTAGTCGAGAGTTAGCAAGGATATTCTTTTTTATGAATGAGTAGCTGGTATAGGAATGTGCAGAATGAAATTAGAATTGATGAGCACAAGAGTCTGGCTATGAAAAAAACAGGTCAACAATCATAGACATCGATTGGACCATAATAGTCTCCTAGTCATGGTTTTATTGATGATAGGCCTTGGAGTGGCAAATTGAAGTCATAGGTTACTCCACGAAGTACATCACATATGTCAAGAAAAGGTAAAGAGAAACTTGGGGGCTCACCTATTGTGACAGATGTATCATCAGGTTTCTCTCATTTTGATGTTGATTTAGATGGCTCTGAGCAGAGTTTGGGTGAGGAGTTTGGGATTCCATCTATCAAAACACATGGTTTGTGGAAGTCATAAGAGGATACTAAAGCACCTAGTAGTGATTGAGGTCCATGCAGGTCAAGTAGAGTGAGAAAGCTGATGATCGATTGACATATGATAGTTATGTAGCTCATCATTATGCATATATGGCTAAGGTTATGTAGGATGTAGAATCCACTTATTTTGAGGATGGAGTGGGTAATGAGTATTGGGATCATTCTATGGAGGAAGAAATGGCTACACTTATGACACATGGGAGTTAGTGCCCTTACCTAAAAACAAGAAAGCTATTGGATACAAATAGGTTTAGAAGGTTAGCATAAGTTAGCTGGATCTATTGAGCACTACAAGGCATGGATGGTTGTCAAAGAGTATGTGTAAACTCATGGTATTGATTATGAGGAGACCTTTACTCCAATGGCTACAATATCAACTCAGTGGATGCATCAAAAGGTTGGATCATGCATCAAATCGATGTTAAGAATGCATTCTTGCAAGGGGAGTTGCAAAAAGAAGTTTATGTGGAGCAGCCACATGGTTATGTGAATGAGAATCATCTAGATTATGTATGTAGACTTTGTAAGGCCTTGTATGGCTGAAGTAAGCACCTAGGGCATGGCATGGCAAGATTGCAAAATACCTTGTCAACATAAGATCTCATAGAGCACAAACTAATCACTCACTCTATGTATATGAGAGTGATGTAGGTATTGTGGTCATTATTATATATGTGGATGTTTTCATCATTGTGGGTGATATTGAGATAGAGATTGATAATGTGAAGGGTCTTCTCAAGGTTGAATTTGAGATGGACTTAGGAGAGCTACACTATTTTCTTAGTATAGAAATAATCAGAAATCCAAAGGATATATGGTTGTCACAAAGACAGTATGCATTGGATATGGTGTCGAAGTATGGTATAGTTGATTGCAAGCCTATTTCTATACCTTTGGATGTTAATGCTAAGCTTAATGCACATAAGTGTGACTTGATTGAGGATATCACTACGTATTGGAAGATTATGGGCAGCCTTATCTATTTAAACGAGCACTAGGCCAGACCCAAACTACACAATTGGTCTGGAAAGTGAGTTTATGTAGCTTTCATAAAAGCCACATTTGGATACAATGTGGCACACATTGTGCTACGCCAAGTCTACATTGGACTATGCCTTATTTTATGGTGTAGGTGTACCATTAGACTTGCATGGTTACACAATGCAAATTAGGCTAGTAGTATTTTAGATAGGAGATCTATGATTGGTTTTATTTTTTCCTTTGGCAATGGTGTTATTACTTGGAGCAATAAGAAATAGTCGATTGTTGCCTTTTGTCTAGTATAGAGGTAGCGTACAGAGGTGCTATAATTGCAGCATATGAGGTAACTTGGTTACACAGGCTACTTGGTTATTTGGGAATGTCGGTGGATAATAAGGTTATCATCTACTATGATAACCTTAGCACCATTCAATTGGCTAGGAATCTAGTTATCATGCACGGACCAAACACATAGAGGCCCATTACTACTTCATTCAAAAGTGGGTTTTAGCAAGTGATGTTGACTTGGTTTATATAAGCACATAAAAACAAGCTAGAAACATTTCACCAAGGCCTTGGTAGTTGAGAAGCTTTGATGCTTTAAGACTATGCTTGGAGTTCACAAGCTCATGCTAAGCTTGAGGGGGAGTGTTAAGATGTCAAGCTCTACATGAGCTAGCATCCACTATGTGCCTTGGTGATGTGGCATGATATTATTCACTGGCATGCTAGGTGACTGATGTGAGGATACACCTGTTTTACAACTGGACTACACCCAAAAAGTCCATCCTTGGTTATGAGACATTTATCATGCCACCTCTTCTTTCCTAGCAAGTTCACACTTAGTGACTGCATATACATACATTTTGGTACTTTCATATTATACATACATTTTGGCATGATATTATTCACTAGCATGTTAGGTGACTGATGTGAGGATACACCCGTGATTTTACAACTGGACTACTCCCACATAGTCCATCCTTGGTTATGGGACATTTATCATGCCACCTCTTCTTTCCTAGCAAGTTCACACTTAGTACTACATATACATACATTTTGTTACTTTCATATTAATGTTTTATCATGTTGTAGACTTGGTTTTCTTGTGTGTAATGTTTGGTGTGCAAGTGCCAATCATCCCCAATAATGGCAAGTAGCCTATCTCAATAGTCACATGAGCATCCATAAAATATTCATTAATACATTTAAGGGTTGTCACAATACCCTAACTTGTAGATATCATTTTCACCTCTCATTAAGCACGTTTACACCAAATTTGATAGCATACCTATTTTCCTCATCATCATTATGTCCAACTATCCACCTAATTCCAATCAGGCTCATATCCACTATAAGTATAATAAGCCTTCCATTTGAATAATCAGACTTTTTCAATGTAGGAGCAGACTCAAGAAATCTCTTCATTTTACTCATTGCTTTAGTATGCTTCTTTCCCAATAGAACCTTTTTCCCTTCCTCAACAAATTATATAGGTCAATATAGCCACATGCCCAAAGTGAGGAATCCATATGAGATAGAAAACACGCATACCCAAAATCCTTCTAACTTCTAACACAGAGGAGCAAGCCTCATGCAACCATTAGTCCCATCAATCTTTGCCGAGGCAAGGGATTTCCACCATAAGGGCCACACACATGACCTACAATTGATAACTCCTCAACACCAAACACAAACTTCTAAACCAATAAAGTTAAATACATTTCTTTGAAGCGAGTCAAAATCTCCTCACAATCTGCAATATGATTTGCGATAAATATCTAGCAACCATTCTCATCTAGCTTCTCATTATTTTCGTGTACTTCACAATCCTTGATCAGTACACCATCAAGAAATATCATAGTAAACTAGGGAACAAAGTCTCACAAAACCTTATTCATCACATTCATCATGTGGCTAGAAGGATACACATGCATACCAAACCCAATGGCATCATCATGGTATTAATATCTCAACTTTCCAATGCTAGCTAAAACTGATCATATTTTGAATCCCCAATAAAACAAATAGTCTTGCTAGGAAATGCTTCAACAAGCTCATCTACAATAGGCCATGCACCAATATTCCTTATCCAATGTTGACCAACTATATATCTTAATGAACCACAAATACCCATTTTTATTTGTACAATAAACTAACGTCTAGAATATAGAGCTAAGGATGGCTCCAAAAATTTAATCCTAATTTTCTAATTTGACAAATCTATTAGCTTAGGCAAGTAGGCCCAAGGCTTAAGAATAATCTTTAAATTCCCTTGCACATATGGCATTGTAAAAATTACCATGGAATGGATCAACACAACCAATTTTAAGCAAGCTAAAATGCAAAAGCCTTTCCATGCTTTTCCAACATCTTCTTGAAACATTCTTTCTCTGCAGGTAAAAGAAGCCGATCACACCCAACCTTCAAGTCCTACAATATATCATCAATAAATGTATGCCCAAATCCCTTAAACTCAACTATTTGGAGACTTCCTCAAACATACTGTCAGTACTATTAGGGGGGTAAAGGCAAAGGAACTGGAATAACCTTTTTGTATACGGTTCTATACTTCATCTCCACAAGTACTTCAGCTTGATTTTTCATGTAAATTACTAAGTAAATCTGCAAGAAGACCAACACTCCTATCTTGTAACATACTCAAGTACATCCACCATGCTAAATAGACCAAAACATATAGAAGTGATGTTGACTTTATTCATCCAACAAAGATCCTCGTTCCAATATTTTGGAAGAGTGAATGCACAACATCACAATACCATTCATAATATCGAGTAGCAAGTTCTAGAGGTATACTAAGAGGTTTGGGATTTCCACCTAGACTAGGTATTATTTTTCAAGACTAGCTCTCCCTAGTTTTGTAGGCTACCATAGCAATGCATATACAATATTCATCCCCCAAAAGTATATAGCTTGTGATAATATTTTTTGCATTGCTTCCTTCTTGTTGAAAGAAAACCTCAAAGAAGCCCCTTTCACCATACTAGATCTAATCCATGTTGCCTTCTCACTACATGATTGCATTGAATGAAGGGGATACGTCCATGGGCTTAGGTGATTTACCTATAAAGAACATACTTATCTTAAATATTATATTTAATTATTTGCAATTACCCATGCATAGGATGATAGCTATCATGGCTTCAATATTTCCTAAATCAAAACTCCCATGTGAAAGGTGGTCATGCAAATTTATAACATGCACATGCATTGTAATTTTGAATGTTGAAAATCATAATCACACTTGTTAATTGCTTAGAGTGGAAAAAAGCATGAAACCTTGGAGGAAATCAAATTCAACACCTAGGATTTGAGAAGTCCTCACCTTTGCTTTTAGGTCTAATTGATCCTTGCTTTTAGTTTTAGTTCACCTTCATTCCTAGCTCATCACTTGTTGTTGAAAGTAATTTGAATTAAAAAAGAAGCTCACCTTCACTTTGAACTCCTCGCTTATTGCTACAAGTACCATAAATCAATAAACAATAAGAGGAGCATGAACAATGATCTAAGAAGCCTATGATCATGAAAATTTTGTAATAAAAAGTATTGCTTTCCCATCACTTAGATTATGCAATTTAGTGAACCTCATTTACACATCTTAATTTAGCTTGCAAGAGTCACAAATTACGTCCCAAAATGTGCCGCACAAATGATAAGTGAAAAATGTCACTTAATGGATGATTTAAATCATCACTTGATGGAAACTTTTAGCATGGGTCCCATCAAGACTTGCAACATTTTCCTAGGCCTTGTTGCTAAACTCCCATCCCTCCCCCCTTCTTTCAATGATTTCAAATCAACCATTTATGAAGCAAGTCCTTTTAATTGGAACAACTACAACTAATGATTTTATAATGTAATTGCATCTATCCACTAGATCATTGTACCTATGTAACAACTCTTTTATAGATTATCTAAATCATTGAGACTTTACTTCAATCGTTATGAGTGAATTCTAAATAAAGTAAAATTGTTTCAAGTGCTCATCCAAGTAGCCCATAAAAAAGAATTCTAATTGAACACCAAGTCTTTTTCAATCGCATCAAAGCGATCCTTGCATGATTATGTTTCCTTTTACCAAATGTGGAAGTCTTAAGTCAAGTATTTTCTTGTAGGTGGAAGAATAAGACTCCCCCACTATAATCTAAGTTAATATATTATTGTGGTTGTAAGTTTTATCTAATTAAGAAAGACTTGATATTCATCCAGGCTTCTACTTAGTGGTCTTTTCTAGTAACCATCTTAACAACTGAAAGTTCAATCACAAACCACTCATAAAAAATGTAACAAACTCTCCTTCCCTCACATTATTTATAGGAAATTTGGTGTGTGTGTGAAAGTGGGGTAGTGGATGGATGCAACTACTTTAGCCATCATTAGTTATAGCTAGTCTAATTGAAAGATCTTGCTTTTGCTTCATTAGATGGTTGATAGGAAGCATCGATATAGATAGAAGAGCATTGAAATAAGATAATAACAAAAAAAATAAAGCAATAAGGTGCATATAGCAAAGGACCTCTTTCATGGGAAACATTTAATCTTATAGTTGTAAATTGGTAAGAAAACAAGACTAAGTGCATTTATAGAAAGATAAGTTAGAAGTACGTTCTCAATGTCTCCCTCTTGAAAGTAATGAGACCTCACAAACTTCTTATAGTTAAACTTTCAATATCTCTTTCTTAAACACTTCAACTTTTATAGAATTAGATAAATCATAGGAAAAATTCGTAGACATAAAAGATGTATTTCTATGTATGAGACAACTCATACGTATAAATTCTTTCCAATCATATAAGCATCATGCTATAGAATACTTTGTGAGATATCATGAACTTCAATAGGTTACTTTTGTACATGTGGAATTATGGTAGGATCTGTTGGTAAAATAAACAACACCTCGTAAGCATAATCTCCATGGATTGACATAGCCTTCAATCCCATCATACATAAGTACTCCCATATGTAAATTTTTTTAATGGAGAAATGAAGCATGCATAACATAGAAATCCTAAACTTATTTCTAGCAGCACAATTTTAGGAATTTCAAGCTAATTTCTACAAATAATGCATGAATCAATAAGAAACAATTGATTAGTTTTAGAAATCCATATCTTTAACTAACTTATGTATGGTTTATATTTACATTGACTATGCTTCTACATATTTATAATGGATTTTGATTGGGCATGTACTTTTCAAATATTTTTTTAGTACTTTTAATGCTTTGGACTAGATTGGCTTAGAGTTATTAGTTTATGGCACGAAATTGAGTTTCCTTTCTAGAATTAGTTATGAACCTAAGTGTCTTAGCGTATACTAGGAGTGGGCTTTTAGTACAGAAGTAAGGCTCATTAAATAGTTTGATTATAGATCCTTAGTCATTTTTAATGAAGGATGTTTCCCTACAATATGGCCTTAATAACAAGTAACCTTAAAAATTTAATTGCTATATTTCTTAGTTCTTTGGTTGCTTGGAAAATGTTCCTAAATTTAATTGCTATATTTCTTAGTTCTTTGGTTGCTTGGAAAATGTTCCTAAACTTGTAGAATGTGGGTAGAACTTCAAGAAAAGTACCTAGATTAGTAGCACGTGGGATATTCTTGGGACTTCCAATGAATAATGTATAGAAGAAAAATTTTGAGGTTTCACATAAAGAATTTTGCTATCCATATTAACATTGAAATATGTGTTAGTAATTATTGACCAAATTTGTGGTTCATATACAAAAGTAATTTAAAATATATTTTCAATGCACATATCGATGCACATTGGCATAATTTAAAGAATAATTTTGACACCCACACTGATGCATAGTTTGACATAATTTTAAAAGTATTTTCAGTGCATATACCAATGCAAGTTTTAAAAAATTTAAAGTGCTCGTTCTAACACTAGTAAAATTTGGGGTAAAAACCTAAAAGCATGCTATGTGTCATCATTTCTCCATGCTATTAGAAAAAGGTGAGCGCATTACCTTCTTTCTTCCTTTCTTTCCCTTGTTTTCTTCCTTTGTTTAGTAAAATAAAGACATTTTGTTTCTTGTTTCCTTTGTTTCTTACTTAGTTTAGAATTATATTTCTTAAAGCTTATGGTAAATATGTTGTTTAAAGGAAAGGAAGTGGATACATACATACATACATACATATGTATGTATGTATGTATGTATGTATGGAAGAGGGTTTTAGAGACAAGAGAGAAGAAGATAATTGAATGGGAGACAAATGTCTAACATAAGCATGGTATTGTAAAACCTTTTATTAATTATTTTAAAACGACTATGAAGTTACATGTAATCTATTCAAAGTTTTCATGTGCAAATGCAAACCCAAGAGCTAACATATATATTCATGGAAGTGATCCTTCTTTGTGGAGGAATATCTTATTGTTTAGTTGGGCTTTTTAAGTAAATATGGAAAGAGATTCTGATTTGGAGGTGAACCTCCTCTCACTCCACATGCTATATGTAACTCTTCACATGAGGAGACCATGATGCATGTTGACATTCTCTTTTAGTAGAGCAAGCCCTTTGTGCACCTCCAAAGCACATAGAAAATAAATAAATTGTAAATAAATATATAAAATATATTTTAAATGTAATTTATAGGATCAGAGAACTTGAACAATGGGTTTTGGACTTATATATATTGTATAATTTTCACATTGGTGCATATTTTCTTCTTTAAATGGGCAAAGTGTTTTTGTTAAGTTTTAAGATTGTTTTTTTATCAAATATAATGTCCATGTTTGATAGGATAGCAAACATCAATAGTAAGCATATGGCCCTTAAGGGCTAGATCGCTACTCATTTTTTTCCTTCCTACATCCTTTGGTATATAGGCATCGATATTAATCATTGCATATGTCAAAATTTGTGTTGGAATATCCTTTGATATATAGCAACATATGTACTAATGATTTTTTCAATTGACATACCGATGTACACACTAGAAAACTTGTTCCAAAGCTTAAATCATTGTGGATTTTGATGGTGGAGACCGACATTTTGAAGAAAAATCGCATATATTTGTGTCTTATTTTTTATCAATATATACTTCTCATGTTTTTTTAGCTCTTTAAAAAACTAAATTGTGCACCAATACTATATGAAATGCTACAACACAATCGAAGCAAAGATATGGAAGCTAGACACACATTACATGTTGTCAAGAAGTGGATTGGAGAGAGAGAAAGAGGAGAGAGAAGACTATAGAAGAGAGAAGAAAGAGTGCAGAAGAGAGAGAAATAGATTGACGAGGAGAGAAAAATACTAGAATAGGGGAGAGAAAGATAGGAAAGAGAAAGAAGCCATTGAAGCTGTGAGCAAGGAGAGAGAAAAATGACAGTAATGCATTAATGTGTCAAAAGATAGGAAAAATTACATGTCCTCTCCTTTTATACCAATGTCAATGTGACATGGCATATCATCAATATTATTCACATACTAAATCCTTACTCTTCCCAGCTTCTTACAATCCATCCCATCCCAAAGGTTTTTTCCCTAAAAAACAAACGTATAAAGACTGGAAAAGGATGGATAGAATAGAGTACTACTCTGTTTTTTAAATAACATGTTGTCATGACCCTCTCTGCACCAAAACTAGCTCCATAGTTAGTAGGCTTCAACCACACCAATTTGTCCCTTAGGAAAGGAAACTTATCTAATATAGAATTAGTCCTCCAAGAAGCTTCCTCAAATGGTAAACCTCTCCATTTGATCAAATATTTGATGAAGGAATGAGATCGAAGCTTCTTCTCATGTTGGCCTATGATAGCCTTTGGGATGTGCTGAATAAGACCTTCTTCATCAAAAGGTAGCAGCTCATCAACTATATCAACACAATCACCATAGAAAGGCTTGAGCTGACTAACATGGAAGACATTATAAACCTTTGTGGAAGAGGGTAGCTCCAATCTATACTCCAAGTCTCCAATGTGTTTCAGGATCCAATAAGGGCCATAAAATCTGTGAGCAAGCTTATTACTAGATCCATTTTTCAAAGTAGAGTACCTAGACTTGGGCACCTTCAATAAGAACAACTCTCCTTCTTGGAACTCTAAAGGCCGCCACTTCTCATCAGCATACATCTTCATTTGGTCTTGAGCTTTCCTCAAATTCATCTAAAGAAGGGTTTTCATTATTTCCAACTCTTCTTTCCCATGAGGATTGATTGACTATGGGTAAAGGCACCTTATAACCATACATAGCCTCAAAGGGTGAAACTCCAATGCTAGCATGAGTAGAGTTGTTGTAGGAAAACTCAGCCAAGTGTAATCAAGAATCCCACAAATTTTGGACATCATAGCAAAAATGGCAAAGATAAGTCTCCAACCATTTATTTACCCTTTCTGTCCGTCCATCAGTTTTTGGATGATAGGCCATAGAAGGAACCAATTTAGTGCCCATGGATGTGAATACTGCCTGCCAAAAGTTACTCATGAACTTTGAGTCTCTATCATGAACAATCACCTATGGTATTCCATGTAGTCTAAAAATTTGCTCCATGAATTGACTAGCCACTTGAGAAGCAGTAAACTGGGTCTTGGTTAGAATGAAATGGGCTACCTTGTGAGTCTATCCACCACCACAGATATACTTTTCCATCCCTTCTTGGTAGTAGGCAAGGCAATAATGAAATCCATGGTAATGTTGTATTATGGCTGCACATCCAAGCATCAGTTACATAGTTTTGATATTTCAAATGACATTTTAACATTCTATCTAGCAATTGGGAAAATCAGAGTTCATACTAAACTTTCATCTTCACATCACAAGCATTTCACTTTCTACATCACTGCTTATCTCATGACACTTAGATATGAACTACACAAGGAATAAGAATAGAGAAAATAAGACAATACAGGTTGACAGGCTGCATCTGCATCTCTTATTCTGAAATCCGCCATAGTTACATAATGATCAGGTTGAACATACACACGAACATAACTGAATCCCATGTGTGCTATGAAAAGCTATGACCTTCCATTTTCAAGATTCCAAAAATCATCAAAATTAACAAACGTCCAAAATAGAAAAAAGACCATACATATTACTAAAATGAATTCTTCTAAGGTCTTTTAAGGTCTAGCCTAAACACTTGGCACAACTCGATGGCTTGAGCTAATAGCTGACCTCGGACCCACAATCCCTTGATCTGTGCCGCCCCTTTCTTTAACTGCAACCTCCGATGACTCCTTTCGGTGCATCTTCAATTTTTCCTTTCGCTGCTTGACATCCAAATAAATCTGCCTCTACTTCCTTTTCTTCAATTTGCACTACCTGGTTCTCAACATCTTCCTTGCCCTACACTTTACCATCCATAATCTATTTATCAAAAGCCTCCAAAGACATTTGCATCTTAACTTCCTACCTTGCTACTTCCAGCCACATTTCCAAGTCTGCAATCTTTGCCTTCATCTCTGCATTCTCAACCGGAAGTGAATGTTCTCCTCCAGCCTCAAACTAGGCTTTGAACTTGTCAATAGGTGTTGCCAGATGCTCTTGAAACAATCTAGCTACGTGGCCCCAGAGCTCCTTAATGTATTCAAACACCTCTGACCTCAATGAATCTGCATCCGTGTCAGCCAACAATACCATGGTTACTCCTTGCCCATCCAATGTAGCTTTCTCCAACTCCACCAAGGGTGTCAACAGATTCATCAAGAAGTTGTTATTTGAAATGAGTTGAATAATCTTATCCTCCACTTTCTAAAATTGCTTCTCTATTTCCATCTTCATACCATCCACCCAACTTCAAAAATCATGCGCTGCTGCAAGCAATTCCGCATAGCGACTCTGACTCTTTGCTTGCACAAGAACTAAGGCCTCCTGAAAATTTTTTCCATCATCCATTAGCTCCTCCACTTTATCCTGCAATCTCTTAATCTCTCTTTCCATCATGTTGACCTTCTGAATCATAGCATCTTGATTGCAAATAAACCAAATCAAATCTGATAAACTTTGAACTGCATCTTGAACAGAAAATATTCCGACTACCCTCGAACTATATTCTTGTGAGAATTGATTTGTCTTAATTGCTTGTGTGATTGGAGTCTGCCCCCTAGAGCTCTCTCCCAACTTTCGCGGAAAGAAAGTGATGGTTTTTTTCAGGATTTCGATCTTGGCACCACCAGCAATTGAGGAAACAATCGTATCTTTGTCGCTTCTTTCTGATTAAGAAGCGTTCCCTCCTGATTCTTTAAGCCATGCCCCACTCCACTTATTGACTTATCAAAGGACATTGGCTCCAATATCAACTTCCACTTCTCTTGAACTCACTTGCACTCCCCTGACTAGATCTTCCCCCAATACTAGCTGGTGATACCAATGGTATTAATGGGACACCTACAACACATGAAAGAATAAGGCTGCCAAGTAAGGTGATACCTTTGCAAGAGAAGGGGATCTCCTCTTGTCCTTCAGCTATGTCAAAACCGCATCCTATAAAAAAATGAAGGTCACTCAATCTATCTTCGTCGACCCTCTCTCTGGATGATACATAGGTGCAAAAGCCTCTTTGGACATGTAGGCCATCTTTGCTAGTAGACAAACTTTGTCTAAATACCAAAACAGGTGAAGCTGTGGGGTTTGTCACAATTCCGCACCATGTAATAAGACCTTTTGCCTTCTGGCGCTCCGAACTCCGCCTTCATGAAAACATCACTGATCTTCTTCACCTTCTGTCCCCTAGGCAATAAGGCACTCAGAACACCTCTCCTACCAACTGCGGTGTTACTTCCTTGTCATCTATGATGAACCCTACATTATTTCTAAGATAGTTGAGTTGCTTCTTTCCATACTCATTCTTCTCCCAAAGCTCCCATGGCAAACATGCATAATCATACATCCCGATTCGTTGCAGCCAAACCTCTGTCTCTCTATCCAGCACATCAAACTTTTCATCCACTTCAATTTCTTCTACATCATCACTACCAGAGTTTGCTTCCTCGCTTTCTTCGACACAATGCAGGCTCTCTCACCTAGGGCACAAGAGCTCCTCTATCGCTGTCTTCATGGACCTTGTGTGCATCATAGAATCACTAGTAAGATATTGCATGTTAGCGTGCTCCTTTTGCTTCATGCTACCTGAGAACATGGTGAGTTGAAGGCTAGAAAGCTCACGCACAACTAATTTGATGGCCTGCACAGAGGGTACCATATGCCTCCATGCAAATCTAGCATAATGCATCACCTCTTTAGGCGTGTTGCACAAATGATGATGAGCCTCGAAGAGCGTATTGAACTTAAGTCCCTTCTCACATGTGGCCCGCATATTTAAACTTTCTATAATTGTACTATGCACTCCAGTTTGGTGACATCCCCTTTGACAAAATTGCTCCAGAACTCCACAATATGAACACCAATAGCACTCTTCAACAATCCGTGAGCCACATCCAATCCGCATTCCGCAGCAGCTCTGCAAGCATGTGCCATCACTTTTGTCTTGACAAACAGTCACATCCCTTGAATTGTCTATTAAAACTTATAGCACAACATTTACCCATTTGACTACTATCTCTTTAGCTTTATTCACCATCCAATGAGGAATTTCAGGAACCTTTCCAAAAAACTTTTTCAATTGGAATCCATTTATCGACTTCAAAATCGGAGTCCCAAACACATCTTGCAACCTGAAAGTGCCTTGCCCCAATTCTTCCACAATCTGATAAGGCCCAAAATACCTCAACTTCAATTTAGTAGGATGTGGTCCTAAATTTGAGTTATAGAGCATCACCTAGTTCCCTTTCTAAAATATCTTAAATTTCACTTGCCTTGAAATCCATGCTTGCCTTCTATTCTGATTTACTTCCACTACATATGCACTCTGAATCTGATCTTCCTCCAACTTCAGCAACTCCCTTTGTCTATGCAAATCTAGATCCTCTAGGCTCATCGTATGCTGTACTGCTAGCCTCAAACTAGGAACTACATACTCCATTGGAACAACAACTTCAATCCCATAAACTAGCTTGAAAGGTGTCATCCCTATTGCAACTTTGTATGCTGTGCGAAATGACCACAATGCTGAATCCAACTTGTCATCCCAATCAGATCTGTTCTCTGCCACTATCTTTTCCTCACTAGCACTTTATCAGTACTTTTGGCTTTGCCCATTCACTTGCGGATGATATGGGGTTGACTTCTTATGCATTATCATATGCTTACTTGTCAACTCTTCAATAACTGAATTCAAAAAATGCACACCCTAATTAGACACCAGCTCAATTCCACATCCAAATCTTGTCATAATGTGCTTGTACAAGAATCTGGCCACACTTGGTGCTTTGTTATATCTCAAAGGTATTTCTTCTACCCACTTTGTGGCGTAGTCTGTTGCAACCAGAATATATCTTGCTCCTAGTCATGCTATCTTTTGGCTTTATGGGACCTACAAAGTCTAATCCCCACTTTTGGAATGGCTCAAGTGGCAACACATGATGATCTTGCATCCTATCCATTGAAGTTGGTTGCCCAATCTTCTAGCATTGCAAACATTTCCTAGTAAACTAATATGCATCCTTAAGCAACAATGGCCACCACAAACGTGCTTGAATAATCTTTCTTCTTGTAATTTCACATAAAAAATGTCCTCTAGCTGTTCCATGATGTGCTTCTTGCAAAAATTCCTTTTGCTCCTCACCCGGAACACATCTTCTAATTATCTAATATGCTCCTTTCTTATACAATGCTCTAGCAATTATTAAGAATGGCCTACTCCGCAAGGCAAACTTCTTCTTATGGTTTGTTGACATATCAGAAGGCAACACTCCATCTATAAAAAACTACACCATTTGGTCATACAAATTGTCAAAATCTTGCCCTTGTATTTGAAACAATTCCACATCCGAAAGCTGATTTAACACTCCAGGTGTCTCCTGCACATGCTCCAATCTACTAAGATAATTGGCCACTACATGTTTGTTGCCTAGTGTATGCAGCACTGTATAATCAAATTCTCGTAACAAAAGCATCCATCTAGCAAGTCGACCTTTCAGCTTTGGTTTCTTCACCAAGAAAATGAGCGCTTGATGATCCACATGAAAGAACACTTTATTCCCTAGCAAGTAATTCTTGAACTTTTCCAATGCATAAATCACCCCCAAAGCTTCTCTCTCAGTGATCGTATAATTATTTTCAGCCAGTTTCAGCATCCGACTAGAATAATACACCGGTATGAACCATCCTTGGATCTTTTCCTGTATAAAAACTGCTGCGCGACCACCATATCCGAGGCATCCACAAACACATGAAATGGTAGCTACCAATGTGGTGGTTGGATGATAGGGGAAACCACAAGTATCTTTTTCATAAACTGAAATGCCTTCTTCTGAGAATCTCCCCACACAAACTCAACATCTTTCTTTGTTAGATGTGTCAAAGGTGAACTGACATCTCCCAAATATCGCAAATACCGGTTATGCCACTTTATTCACCCCATGAATCTTGACACCGCCTTCAAGTTGGCAGGTGCAACTACCTTCTGGATTGCACTTACCTTGTTAGAGTCAATTGACATCCATTCCTATGAGATGATATGACCCAACAATTTTCCTCTCTACACTACAATTGCACACTTGTAAGAATTAAAAGACATCTGAAATAGTCAGCATCTCTTCAAACATTTCCTAAGATACTCAAGATGCTTTGCCTTTGCTCCAAACACAGAAAAGTCATCCATAAAAATCTGCATGAATTCCATCAAGTACGGCTCAAAAGTTTTGAAAGCTGCTTTAGAAAATGATGGTGGTCCATTCTTCAATCCAAAGCTCATCACTATGTATCCTAATGCTCCCCATTCAGTTATAAATGCCGTCTTGGCGACATCCTCTTCTGCCATCCAAATTTGATTGTATCCTAAAAATCCATCAAGAAATATATACATCTCATGCTCGGTGACATCATCCAAAATTGAATACACAAATGGCAATGGAAATGGATCGGCAATTGTTGCTGCATTCAGCTTCCTATAATCCACACACACTTGAACTTTCCTTGACTTCTTTGGAAGAACCACTATCGGTAACACCCATTCTGCCTGATCTATTGGGAGAATTCAGCTCTGGTTATTACCTCCTTAGGTGCAACCTTCCCTTTTGCACATTCCAAATCCTCCTTCAGCTTTAACTTATGAGAAATTGTTGACTCATGAGTCAGATTCTGCTCTGCATCCACATCCTCTGATTTACAAGATGACTCCTTAACTGACTTCCCAGATTCCTCTTAACAAACATATTTTTGCACAATCCTTTCCACATCAACTTCAAACACTGGTACCACACTGGGATTAGCATCCAAAAAACATGCTTCCTCCTCATCTTCAATATCCTCAGCTAAATTAATAGTTTGAGCCATCATTGGATTTATTGATGTTGGCAATCTCTTCATATATGTCATTGGAATCCTTACTAAAATCTTTCCTTTCTTTAAACCCACTTCATTTCGTTCCCAATCTTGCTTAAGCTTTGCTGATTTGAATCAGGGTCTTCCCAATAGCATTGAATAAGCATTACCTGCATCTTGCATTTTCAAAACAATGAAATTTTCTTGAAATAAAAACCGATGCACTTTGAGGGTTTGCCCTCTCAGCATCCCTATCAGTTGCACTCTTCGCTGGTCTGCCATCCTTACTTGAAATGGTGCCGGTTCAAGCTTTGCATTTGTCATCCTGGAAAATTCAGCCTCTGCCAAAATATTTACTCCTTGAGTGGTGGAGGGCATGGGGAGGAGGCATGCAGCCCACCACTTGTGTGGCTACCCCCCCCCCCCCCCCCCCCCCCCCCCCCCTTCAAGCTTTATATGAACCACCCCCTCCCAAGCTTGAGAAGGGAGGAGAGAGGAGGTTTGTGAGCTGCTACCGCCGCCTGTGGAGCTTCCCGCTACCATCTGTTTGCTACCGCCAGGCTGCTGCACCATTGCCTCCATCATCATCATCATCATCATCGTTATCTCCATTATCCTTCCCATCCACGTCATCCCTGTGACCAGAAGCTTGGAAGCTTCTATTAAAGCTTTCCTTAGCCCTTGTTCACCCCGTGTCTCGGGTTTTTAAAACAGAGTTTGCAAGGCTCGATTCCTGCAAAGGAAAGTAATTTCACAGGCAATAGGGAGCTTGGAAATCGGATAAAGGGCTAGGAGAGTTTGCTGAGTCGAGATCTACATCATCAATGGCTCCTAAGCAAAAGTCGCGAGGCGCACATGCGGGAGCTTCCACCCCGAGTACGCGAGTGGACAACGCCCCGATTCTTAATGCCCAGGTTCAAATAATAGTCCCGCATGAAAAGGATGCATTAAGCATGTGTTTAATTCTCGTAGGCAAGTTTAAATACATTGGGAAATTTATTTACTCATTCGATCTACAAGTTAGTTGCATGACGTGTATTTGCAATTGCTTGCACCTCCATGGTCAAGGGTAGCTGAAATTCTAAACATATGATGCATAAATTAAAAGACGAAATTGCGCATCTCCCAAAGGAAAAGACTTATGAACTTGATATTATGCAATTCACATGCAATGTTAGTTATAATTTAGGTTGCGATAAGCGGTAGAAGAAGGATTAAATCAACCATGTATTCATTGGCATGTCGTCACGAAGGAATGATGCATCCATGCATAGAAGCTCTTTTATCAAAGTTCGAAGTTGGGAAAGGATGCATTTTCATTAAAAGACTAAGGCCTTGAATTTGATGCATATACGTGGGATTTACAAGAAGTAGTTCTGAATGTCAATTAATACTGTTTAGGGCAAGGGAAAGAAAGATCATTGTAGATCTTATAGCTGCATAGAAGGAAAAGGTCTATGGTCTTGAAATCGCATATTTGCATGGAATGATGCATCTCACCTATCTTGCAGTTATTTACATCTTTTAGGGAAAGTATTTGCATCTCTAAGGAAACATCACCTCTTGTCGTAAGACAATTAGATCAATTAGGTAAATCGCTTGTAATTGTGTAACTCACATGGGATTCATAAAGGTGTAAATAGTTAGTACAACAAATACCTCAATGTGCTAGATAGGATTAAGCTATGATAAAATTGTGCCTAGTATCGCACTTGGGTTGCCGACTTAATACTTCCGATCTCAAAGGTCCTACCCATATTTACGAAATGTTAGGACTATTTAAACACCGTGCAAGAATGATCTAGGGTTCTCACCCTAAGGATCAATTGACCAAATACTAGACTTCCATATGAGTTTAGGAACCCTAGGGCCAAAGTGTTATCAACCTAGTAGGGTTAGGGTTGGGTTGGGTGAAGAGAACTCTCAAGCCCTTATCTTGATCAAAGGTGTTCTTGATCAAGAAAGACCATATGAAGAAAGATATAATCCCACAAGTTGGTATTGACATCTATATCGTGCAACAAGCTGCAACGTTGCATGATCTTGTGTCTAAATCACAAATTAGTATTGCTACTCCTTAGACCAAGTTTGGCGAGTTCTAATTGCAAGTCAAATTTCCTAAGAATTGAGAAGTCATCCTGCTTCAACACTCTTCTTTGAAGACTGATTTGTCAAGCCAAGCTAATTATGAATTGCCTAGCAAGCAATTAAGTGAGGACAACGAGGTTGTCCAGGATTTATTGACCATAATATATGGAAACCTAAAGTAGTGACAATTTGGGTTAACAGGGTATAAACCCTAACCCAAGGAAAAAGGGGTAAATAAGCAATCCTGGGTCCGTCCTACAGAAGGTGGTCCCGGTGGGCTGGGAACGTTTCTCAAAGGAATTGACAGCGAGTAGCAATGTCCTAGAATCTAGAGAGCTAGGGTCCCGATTTATACTAGTTTAGGGGAACAGAATGGGACTTTGCCTTATGGGCAGAGAGATCGAGCTTTGCATCCCTCTGATTTTCCATTCTTCTTGAACCAAGTGCAGTATAAATCTGCTTAAACCCTGACATTTCTGCACAAAGTAGTTCATCTGGGGCCGTCTGGGACTTGACGCTAGTTACCTCCTAGGAACTTGACCATTAAGGAAACCCTGATTTAGGTCGGTCCTAAGTGGAAATGTCTAGAATGCTTCCGCTTGGTGGTAGACTTGGGAAGACCTAGATCGCAAACCCCGTGACATTCCTTAGGAGTGCCGAGCGGCACTTTCTGGACTCTCTTCCCAATGGGCTGCTAAGATGTATCCCACAAGCGGACAGGGGGACACGTTACAGTTGGTATCAGAGCGAACCAACAGAATCTAATATTTACAAGAAAACTTAATGAGGGAAAGTAGAGCAATGTTGCTGTTAAGAACATTTCCTTACTTACTTCAATGCTGGGTTGCAGAGTCGCGAAGAATAGAACAAAATCTCGGTGTTCCAGGTTTTGTTTATGACTGCAAATGCGTGCTTCGGATTATCGATGGAGGCTAGGTATGATGAATATCCTAGACCGCATCTACAATCCTTCACCCCTGTATGTGGAACGGAAATGGACAGGTGAATCAAGAATTTATTACATAGCTGCCTAGCGACTTGCGTACCTTCGGAACAACTTGAAGAGAATCAAGTGGATGGAGGACTTAAAGATCGTGAAGCCATTCATCTTTGTCGAGGCTCACGCAAACGCAACCCTACATGTGGGCGGTCGAAAGGTTAAGCAGAATAAGTATGTGTACGAGGAAGTGACTCAAATAATCCACCTACATACTCTCTACCGTACCCTACTAGAGATTCTACTCTCGAACTATACACTAAGGTGGCTTCAAAATCCTCAATGATATTACACATTACATATTAGAACCTTCCCAAAATAATTGTACTCAGAAGGGCTATGCCCACATGAATGAAATAGACTTTTTATCACTGTCTGTCATGGCTGTAAGTGTTGGTAAAAGAGTTAAGTGATTAGGTCACTTGGCTAAAAGCTGAATGGGCATGTAATGTAATGTGAGAAACGCTAGTAAGTTTTTAATGAAAAGAATCTTATTGCCCAGGCACAACCTCAAGTGCAGACTCCTAGTCCGACCCCTACACCAAGTACAACTGTAATCCAAGAGAAGAAGTTCCTTCTCAAACAGATCAAGCCACCTGAATTCAATGGAAAGGGAAGGACTGTCCAAACTGACGCCGAGGTCTGGATCGAATCCATGGAGGATTACTTCAAAGGAGAAAGGACTGCACCCGCTAACCAAGCGATGCTCGTCAAATTGAAGCTTACCAGCGAAGCAAGAAATTTGTGGAAGCAATGGTGCAGAGACCAAGAGATCTCAGAAGGGACAGTTACTTGGGAGAAGCTTAAAAGAGCTGTATGAGGGAGATATCTACCACCTGTCTATCGCACACAGAAGATGAACGAGTTCTATGAACTGAAGCAGCTTGGTCTATCCCTTGATGCATACTATTCAAAATTTGTTTCTCTTTTCAAGTACACGCCACAAATGGATATGACACAACAAGTGTCAAATTTTTGTGCCTGATTAAACCCACCCATAAACACTCGCCTGGAATCAATGCGCCCAATAGACCTTCAAGACGCACTCATTCGAGCTGCACTGATAATACAAGAGGTGTAGTCCAAGCCAAGAAATAATAGGACTTGGTCTTACCAGGATCAGAACAAGGGAATGCTTAGATCTCAAACCAAGAGAGCGCACGGCCAAAATCATGGACAAAGGCAGAAAGCTAGGGCCAACACTGTCAATAATTTCATTCCTATCCAAGGTAATGGCCGCAATCTCCATTGCTTCCATTGCAACGATCCTAGTCACTTTAAAAGGCCATGTCCCAAGCTTAGTAGAGGACAACGCCAAGGGCCATTCCCAAGAGCCATCCATGGCCAAGGAGCCACCGTTAGGGCAAGAGGGAGAACCTCTAGTGTTGCCAAAAAGGAGATGTGTGATGAAGAAGACCCATCTACGGAAGCCGACATTGAGAGGGCAACGGTTCATGCTGCTCTTCACAAGAAAGGTCCGAATCGCCAATTCTCGGTGATTCAAACACCATTGGATTATCAAGGTAAAAGCTTCAAAACCTTGATTGATTGTTGCAGTACACATTCCTTCATTTCACCAGTTTGTGCAAAAAGATTAGGAATAGCCACAATAGATGCACCTACCTTACTTGTGGAATTAGCAAATGGTCGTGAGGTCTCTTGTACCAAGCAAATTGCTAAGGTGAGATTCCTACTAGGTGGAAAGTCGACTTCGGTCAGATTCAGGGTTATGAACCTAGGCGTCCACGAGTGTTTGCTTGGTATGGATTGGATAATACCCAATGATGCCCACATTCACTATGGAAAGGGCCAAGTCTCCTTCCCAAATTCTGAAGGGGAACTAGTCACAACTCAAGGAGAGACTGGGAAGCCAAAAATTCAATTGGCCAAAGCAACACGGATAATAAAAGGAGTTAGAAAGGGGCTACCTATCTATTTAATTAAACTAAATAAGCTAGATCAGAATTAGGAATCTAGAGAAGAACCCTCATGGTTAAAGGAATACGCAGACGTATTTCCTGAAGAGCTGAGAGAACTTCCTCCTCAAAGGGAAGTCGATCACGAAATCAAGCTAGTGCCAGGAGCTACACCAATCGCAAAGAGACCATATAAGATATCCATCTCAGAAGTGATTGAGCTGAAGGAGAAACTCAAGTAAGTGTTAGACCAAGGCTACATCCGTCCTAGCAGTTCGCCATGGGGAGCTCCACCAGTGTTGTTCCAGAAGAAGAAAGATGGAACGCTTCAGCTATGCATTAACTACAGAGGGTTGAATCAATCAACCATTAAAAACAAATACCCTATTCCAAGAATAGATGAACTTCTTGACTGTCTTCAAGGTGCAAAGATCTTCTCTAAGATTGATCTCAGGTCTGGGTATTATTAGATAAGGATTAAGGAAGAAGATATCCCAAAGACGGCATTCAGCACAAGGTATGGACACTTTGAATTCCTAGCCATGTCATTCGGGCTGACAAATGCTCCTGCTACCTTCAACAGGCTAATGCAGGATATCTTTAGGCCCTATCTTGATGACTTCGTACTCGTCTTCTTCGACAATACCCTAGTCTACTCCAAGCAGGAAGAAGATCATGAACCCCAGCTTTGCATCATCCTTGAGACAATGAGGGTACACAAGCTTTATGCCAAGAAGAAAAAATGTGCATTTTTCAAGCGACAGATTGAATATCTAGGATTCATTGTATCAGCGAAAGGAATTTCAGTAGATCCGGCCAAGGTCAAAGATGTTCTGGAGTGGCCAACACCAACTTCTATCAAAGAAATACATAGTTAAGAGCGGAGTTTTGAGCCCGGGATGTGCCTAAAATTTGCCAAAAAATTCAGAATTTAGGGGAAAAATATTTAACATCAAAGGCGGCAGCTGCAACTAGGACGATTTTAAGCACCAAGTGAAAGATGGCTTTTAAAAGGCGCCCGAGCAACACTTATGGATTTTTGATAATTTTTTCGACTACTATGCAGGATGCCAGGAGCTGCCAGTCAGTGGGGGATGCCGAGATGGACACACAGGATTTTTCAGAGGGCTGAAACGGAGTCCGGACGAGGAAGAGGCCAAGATTTGAAGAGGTGGACAAACCTTGGGCCAAAGGGGGGGTGCCCTTTGGGACTTTAACCCCCCCGCCCCCTAAAAAAGAAACGTGGAGAGAGATGGCAGTAGCATGCTGAGAATGGCGCCGAAAAATGCGCCATCCCCCCCTCCAAATCATGAATGTGGGCTACAGGCAACCTATGCAACAGAGATTACCCGGCAACTTCTCCCTCTTTGCTGACTCTATCGTCGGTCTTCGCACGAGATATGGCTGTCTGGATGAAGAGATCAAAATCTAGTATTTCTCTCTCCTCCCTCTCTCTCCCCTCTATGGGCTGTTCATGTGCACCATCTTGAAGGAGGAATGGGGAGGGAGAATGAAGGAAATGGTGATGGAGATGCTGAAGATTGATGTACAACATTGGATTGAGAGAAATGGAGGCTCCATCTGCTGGTTATGTAGTCATTTAAGGCATCTTGGGTTTCGTAAAAACACGGTATGACTATTTTTATGAAGAAAAAGAAGGATTTTTTATAGTTTATGATGATAATCATGTTCTTATTGGATGAAAATTTATTTGTGTGCTGGTTGCATCATGATTAATTTTTTTAAATTAGAAAATATTGATTTTCAATGATTTACATGCGCCATTTAATTCCCGTAAACCCGAAATGCGGTTTTTAAGCGGTAAAATGGTAGTTTTTTCATTTCGGGTGGGTAAAATGTGTTCCCATGGGGGGAAATGGAAGATAAATTGAATGTTAGTATGCTGAAGTGATTAAAACAAGAAAAATTATAAAATAGCATATTTTATTGCCAAATAAATCAAGAAAATGGGAAAAATAAGGGAAAATAGAAATACGTCTTACAAAAATAAGGAAAAATATAATGATTGTTTGTTGATGTATGGTAGTGGCAGAGCATGAGGTTTAGCTTCGGTTTTCCCTATCTCTTTGTCAAAGTTTGTGATTTATTGCTTTTTCTACATCAAAACATGACAAAATGAACCTCTACACCTATGCAACGAAAGCAATACCTAAACATAGGGGGTTGAGATGTTTGAATGGTGTGATTTGCGTGCTGATTGTTGCTGATTTTCTGATGCATATAATGACATAGAGTTCATTGTATTTTAATTAAGAGGATAGTAGCATGGGCGTTGTCTCGGTGCTATCCTTGCATCGCCGCAACGGGTTAGTGAAGGAGCATTGGAAAGCCTGGTTGTGCACAACACGTTCCTCATTGAAAATGATGTTTGAGCACTTTAGGATCATTCACTTTGCATGTGCATGTAAACCATGGTATTGGAATAAAAGGACTAGATGCATAGCACCTGTTTTCAATGACAATGACCCATGCTTGAGTGTGGAAAGGCATCCTAAGCCGTAGGATAGACGTTCGTTTCTTGGGGTTGGACTACAAAAACTATAAACACATAGATTAGGCTTTAGGACGCTTTGTCCTTTAGCAGTAGGTAGACGCTCCTAGCCCGCGAGGCCATGAGGGTGTGTTTGTCTGTTATGATCATGAGGTCCGACTAGTGCCATAGCCAGTGCCAGCCCATTTGAGATCCCATCAGTGGTGCGTTTTGCCGGGAGCTGCTAACAAGTGGTGGTTCCTGAATCTAGGATTTTTAGGGACCAAAAAAGTTGGTTTATGTCCTCTAACAAGGACCGTCAAGCCGAAATACAAAAAGTAGAATGTGCTAAGAGGGCTAGACGGCGGTTGGAGATTGTAAGTCGCTATTCTCCTCAAAGGAGTAGCCTGATACGCATAAGAGGCAGTGGTCTTAGTAACCCAACTGCTGCACATAGTCCTTTAGGTGCAGGAGGAAGCGCAAGTTCGTCCTCTCTTCCACCAAGTCAACCCACTTCAAGTGGGGGTGTGATCCCATCAATCCAAACTCCTATTGTCAATCCGATTGTCGTTATGGCACAACCCATTGCAATTCCTGTAGGGACGCCGAATTTGCCAGCTTTAGGAGTTCCTTTGCCCATTTTTAATGGGTTAGCCGAAGAAGATGCGGAGTTTCACATTTGTGAATTCCAAAGATTAATGTTTAATTACTGTATCCAAGATGAGGGACATCTTATGATGTTCTTTAACATGACGTTAAAAGGAAGGGCTACAGTATGGTATCATAGGATAGACATTGGAACCATAACCACAATCGACCAATTCTATGCAGCTTTTTGAGCAGAATATGCCCCTGAAAGAGGTGGCCAATATTGGTTGTGTGTTTTGAATGTAACACGCCAAGACCCCCATGAGAATGTGAAAGCCTATGCCAAGAAGCTTAAGGAAGTATTTCGTAAGTTACAAACTTACATTCCCATTCCGCCGGCTGCCGAATTGCAATACTTCTTGCATGGATTGGATTTCAATATTCAGGTACAATTGAGCAGTGTGGCTTTGGCTGATATAGACACTGCCATCACGCGGGCAGAAGGAGTAGAGTCACAATTACAAATGGCCTACTCCTCTCAAATAAATCTTAATGCGGGTCTAGTACCTGGAGGCAATTTACCATTGATGAATGGAAGTCAAGGGATGCCTATGAATAACCCTAATGGGAGAGGAAGCATGGTTCAAAATGTACCTTTGCTGCCAACTCCTCCCAGTGTGACTATGCCTATGGCTAGTTAGTTGGCTCCACCAAGTGTTGGAGGCCAAGTTTCGAATCCTAATGTTGTTCCTGTGAGTCAACAACCAATGCCCAATCAAATTGTTAGGCCGATGGAACGACGGATAGATGATCAAGGCTATGAGTCGAGTGCCTCTAATGTCCTTGGCGAAGTTAAGGATATGATGAAGTACTACACTGACATGATTTGTGAACAATACTGGCAAATAGCTGTTGACGTCAATTTCCTGAAGAAGCAGCAGAATCTGATAGGGAGTCGACGCCCTGAAGAGGGTGGTCCCTCAAGATTCAGCTGTAAGTGGTGTGGCGGATAATATTTCCCTAGAAACTGTCCAAATGTTAAATGTGATATTTGTGGGACATCGGGCCACTTAGCCGCTACCTATTGGAGTAAGATTAGTTCCCTCCAACAAGGTAGTAAACAGCCAGGTCCAGTTAATCATAGAGCGCAAGGTAATAATCTCTAGCAAAATGATGGACCAAGACAAATATTACAAAGGGGAAAGACCTCTATAGAAGAGTTGCCACAAGGCAATGGAGTCAGCCTTATCGAGGTTGTACGCGTCAATGGCGCTGAAACCTTTAACCTACGAGCCGTGACAAGAGGCCAAAAGGCTAAAGGGGGTGATAAAGATAATGCAAAACCGATCGAGGGAAACCCTAAGCAAGGGGATAAGGGGACGCAAGTCTTGAATCCTGGTGTGGAAGGGGGATCCCTAAGGCCTATTTGACAGAAAAGTCGATCCTAAGAAGGATGAGGAAGTGCCAAGAAAGAAGGCAGCTAAAAGAGAAGCACCAAAGCCGGTCTTGAGACCAAAAGAGAGAATGGTTTGGCGAGAAAAGCGAGCTTTGGCTACATATCATGATTTTGAGTTGGCAAGTTCTCTTTGCGAAGTCAAACCAGATGTAAACCTCTTGTAGTTGATTAAATTATCTCTAGGAGTACGCAAGGAATTCAAGAAGATCCTGCGTATTGGGTATATTGTAGAACCTTTGGGCATAGCACGAGTAGGGGAAGATTGGTTTGATCATGCTGAAAAGAATTGCCCTAGGGTTCCAGCATACGTAGATGGAATATTATTGGAGCATGCTATCGTAGACACTAGGTCCTCCGTCAATATCATGAGTTCAGAGTTGATGGAGAGGTTGGGTCTAGGTATCCAAAAAGATAGCTCCACCCTTCTTAGAATGGCTGATGATAGCCTAAGGCAACCAGAAGGTTGCATTACTAAAGTCCATGTTACAGTCACAAGTGTAGAATGCTTCTTGGACTTTAGGGTGATAAGATTTGCAAGACGTCCTAGCTATCGAGTCTTGCTAGGCAGGCCTTGGATCTTACGAACAGACTATCAAATTGATATAATAAGAAATTAGCTACACCTACATGGAGAAGTTGTGCCTTGCGATGGGCTTTGCGACTAAAAAATTTAGGCACTACATCCTCTATGAGAAGGTAGTTTTCTATACGAAGGCGGAAGGGCTTAGATTGCTTATGAACAAGCTGCAACCACCTGATCGTCTGACAAAGTGGTTAATCACTTTGCAGGAGTTAGATTATGAGATTAAGAGTAAGCCACTAAGGTTGCAGGGGATTGTGGAATGCCTTGTGGATTTCGGGGAGCCGAAAGAGACTGTGGGGCTGAAGGAAGTGACATTGAAGAAATGTTTAAAATTGATATAGCTTCTATCCCATCTTGGTATGCTGCTATCACACATTATCTATCAACAGGAGAGACTGGAGCTGGTTTATCAAAATCAGAAAAGAGGAAAATCAGGAAACAGGCTTTGAAGTTTTCCTTGATTACAGGAACACTATATCGGCAGCGTGTTGATGATATATATTACTGATGTGTGATGCCTGACGAGGTTCCTTTCATCTTGGAAGAGTGCCATGACTCTGCATGTGGAGGGCACTTCACTGGACGGTTGACGACACAGAAAGCTTTAAGAGCTGGATATTGGTGGCCGTCCATCTTCCAAGATTCCTTTGAGTATGTTAAGAGATGTGATACCTGTCAAATACATGACATAAGAGAGAATAGGAAATGCCTACTTACGCCTACCATGGCTATCCTTCCATTTGAGAAGTGGGGCATTGACTTTGTGGGTCCTATCACCCCATCGTCTACTACCCAGAAGAGGTACATTATAGTAGCAACTGATTATTTTACAAAATGGTCAAAAGCGTGGGCGACGTGGTAGGACAATGCAAAAGAGACTGTAAGTTTTCTTTTAGAGCAGATTATCTGTCGTTTCGGTCCACCGAAGGAATTAGTGTCGGACCGTGGAACCCATTTTTTGAATAAGGTGATTAAAATCCTGACTTGGCAAATCAAGCACAATAAAATGACCCCCTATAATCTGCAAGCCAACGGGCAACTCAAAAGCTAATAAGCAGCTTGTGGGTATCTTGTCTAAAATAGTCTTGGAGAAGAAACGAGATTGGGACAAGAAGTTGTATGTGGCAGTATGGGCGTACAATACAATGTTCAAGTGAGCTACCGGCCATACTCCATTTAAATTAGTTTATGGGGAAGAGTGTGTATTACCCCTAGAAATCGAGTTGCCAACCATACGGTTTGCAATTAACCACTCTTTGGGAGATGAGGATGCACTCTTTGAGCGTTTCACAACCATAGCCCACCTAGATAAACGTAGCTAAACGTCGGATGAAGCAGTTGCACGACCTTAAAGCAGGAGGTAGCTAAACGTCGGATGAAGCAGTTGCACGACCTTAAAGCAAAGAAGTATACCTTTAAAAAAGGGCAATTAGTTCTATATTACAATGCACGTAGGGAGCTGTTTCCAGGGAAGCTGGAACCTAGATGGGATGGCCCCTACAAGATTGTCAGGATAGGGAAAAATAGGTCTACGGCTCTACTAGCTAATCTGAGGGAGTAGAATTTAAAAATAAGGTTAATCTTAATAAGATTAAACCTTATTATTTCTAAGTATGCTAACATGGAGAAATGCATTGCAGGTCCATGCTGGGGCTGATTTGAGACCTGCAAAAAAGCTTAAAGCTAGTTGATGGGGCGGTTAATTCCTTATTTGGAGCACCCATATTTGGAGCAGAGACACCATCAGGGAAAACTTATCTGGTGGAGCAAAGATACAAAGTGGTTGAGCAAGAAGACGAAACCTTTGTGTGGGAGATCAAAGTCCTGTGCCATCACTGCTTACGAATGTTGACAAGTATCCCTGTTGAGTTTAATGAAGAAGATGGGATGGAGCCGTCAGTTCACCCTCTAAACATGCTAAATTTTGACTATCATAATTACGAATAGAGGAGTTCATGATGGCAGACTGTGTAAACCCATTGTGAACGTACACATTATATTTTGACGGAGTGTCCAGGGGCCCTAATAAAAAAGAGAGTGTTGGAGTAGTAATCCGAGATCCCTGACGTAGAGTTAGGATGAAGTTAGTTGCTTATCTCGAGGTAGGATTCACTAACAATATGGCAGAGTATAAAGCCTTGATTATGGGATTGCATATTGCCAAACAAGGTGGTATTCGGCGGTTGTTAGTAAAAGGGGATTCCCAGTTGATCTTGAATCAGCTAGATGGGACATACACAGTGCGGAATCCCATCCTTTGTATGTATCATCGAACTGCGATGACCCTACTTGAGGAGTTTGAGAGAGCGTCTCTTCAGCTGATTCCACGTTTACTGGAATCAGTTTGCGGATTCACTGGCAAACCTTGCTTATGAAAAAGACATTTTCTTCAATTGTGGTCCCAATTTGGATATTGCTATTAATAATGAGAAAGGACCTAGTTGCTTGTGGAAAATGTTATCAGAGCATGCAATATATGGTAGGCAATGGTTGATATGGGTGATGCAAAGAGTAGCCGAGACCCATCTACCATTGTTATCCTGGACCCATAGGTTGATTAGACAACATGTTATGCGTACGCCTCTTGCTATATATGCAGGAGGGATGGGTCATAACCTTATGCATTTAGCTTAGGGCTGCGAGCCCTATTTTTTCTCCTTGGAAAGGAGCATATTATTGTATATCTGTACTATTTCGGGGAGGGATGTGTGGGTGCTATTCTGTTTGATCTCGTTAGGCCAAGAGGGCAAGTTTTGCGAGGTTTTAACTGTTTTATTTCATTAGGCCAAGAGGGCCGATCAGTTTTTTGTAGTGGAATGCTTTATTTCATTAGGCCAAGAGGGCCAGTTGTCTGTTTAGTACAGGTGCGGTTAATGGTTTGTTGTTTTAGTCTTGTGCTAGACAGGTTCAAAGAAGAGCTTGGAAGGAGCCTATGTCACGTGGAAGATTCTTGTGGCCGTATCCAGGTCATATCTCTCCTTTACGAGTACCATGTTTTTATGCTACATGTGTCTGTGTACTTGTAGGGGATTTTCTTTTCTTATTGGGGATCGGCGTCAAAGGCATGAAGTCCCAGGTTTAGGTTAGGTATGTTTGAGGGAGGTCTGAGTAGTCGTTGTCTCTTGTAAAGACATTGCCAGGCATCGAAAGACCTGTTTCAGAAGGTAGTTCTAGTGACCATGTTCTACTAGCTTGCTAGGCAGCCGTTTTAGGAGTTTTTGCATAGTTGTGAGGCAGTTATCTTGATGCATTTTACTCTATCGTTTAAGTGTGGGGACGCATCCCTATGCGTCTGATGTGCATACCCCCTGCATATGCCTCAAGTTGATCATACGTGTATACCATGACCTACATGTGAACGTGCCTTTATTGCTTCAGAACCATGATTCACCATGGAAACCCTAGCAACCACCTTTCCCTTGACATTTTTTGTATTTACTCCATGTCATTCCGATGCACGGTTGGTCCGATATTGATTTTTGCAGGTTTTCGAGACATTTTCGTACGTAATTTCCACATTTTTTCCATGTGCACATGCCATGTTTGCATTGAAGTTCCAGTTTAATTTGACAACCGTGCCCGGCCAACCTTTTTTCCTTTTTTTTCCTTTTTTCTCCCCCTCTTTCGACCGTCGGATTTTTAGTTATTAATTTTTCCATTGTTTTCGGGTGTCTTTTTTGTGTTTTTTGCATGTCAACCCCTCCTAATTTCCCCGACAATGTGTGTTAATGTGGCAATCTTGTGAATCCCCTTCTCGCGGACATTTTTCCTTTTTACTGCCCTCTGTTCCGGTGACCAGATCTTTTTATATTAATTTCTGCCTCTCGTTTCGGGGTTTTTTTGGGGTTTTCTAAATGTGAACGGGTCTTATCTCCGTCGGAACTGTGTTTTGACATGATAGCCCTGTCCGATATGACTTTTTTCACAATTTTTCTTTTTCTTGTGTTTCATTTTGGCGAATGGATTTTTTAATATTAATCGTCGTATGGATTTTTGGGCCTACTTTTTGCCTTTTTCCCATGGGACCACCTTGACTTGGTCCTGCACACCCCGTTGTACTTTTCCACAGTCTCTCCCTCGCCTTGCGGCCCAGTTTTCCTTTTTGCCGCATTGTGTTCGGACGAACGGTTTGTGAGTTATTAATTTTTCTTTGTTTTGCCGTGTTCTCGCGTGCCTCGCCTCGCGCGTGAACATGCATGTTTTTGAATTTACGTGCCTCCAGATGCCCCGTTGCCTTCACGCCCTTTCGTATCGACGTCCAACCGTGTTCAATCCCATCAATGCAAAAAAATTCCCCCCCCTGTGCATATGCACAGGACGGGGACGAGCTCCCCTTTTTCGGGCTTTTATTTTATTTCATTTCCCTTTAGAAAAATAAAAAAATTCCCCACCCACAAACCCCAAATCATAAAAACAAACAAAACCAAGTTTAAAAAAAACCAAAAATATTAAAAACAACAAATTAATACAAAAAACACACAAACAAATAAAATTAAAAACCACAAATTCAATTGTTTTAAAACAATACAAACAAAAAAAACAAAAAACAAACAAAAAAACCCACACAGAAACAAAATTCAAACCCACAACTTAATTTAAAAAAATAATTAAAAATATAAAAACAAACAAACAAACAAACTTTAACACGTTAAAAAAAAGCCAACCACAAAATTAACAATAACTAATTAATTTTAAAAAAACCACAAAAAATGAAGAAAAAAAAAACAAACAAAAAACACAATAAAAACACAAAATTAAAAACATATACATTCATTTAAAAGAAAACCAAAAAAAATATTAACAAAAAAAACCTTCATTAAAAAAAAACCCATGAAAAACACAAAACAAAAAAAACATTAATAAAAAAACAAAACTCACGAAAAACACAAAAAAACAAAAAAAAAAACGGTTTCCACCCCCGCACTGGCCGGTCGTTTTCCCTCGCCTCCTCCTCCTCCTCCTCCTCCTCCTCCTCCTCCTCCTCTTCTTCTTCTTCTTCTTCTTCTTCTTCTTCACCTCCCCTCTCCTCCTTCTCCCCTTCCTCCGGCGCTGTTGCCTTGTGAAGCCGTCCGTCGTCGCCTTGTGGAGTCGTCCTCCTCCCCCCTTCGTCTTCCCTCTTCGGCCACCCCTCGTTCCACCTACTCCTCCACCTCCTCCTCCACCGCCACCAACTTCCCCACCTCCTCCTCCACCACCTCCTCCTCCACCACCTCTACCCCCACCCCTCTATCCTAGCCCCCTTTCCTACACCCCTACCCCAGCCCCCTTTCCTACACCCCTACCCCAGCCCCCTTCTCCCACCTCTTAAGCCGCCCTTTAACCACCCCCTCTTAAGCCCCTCTTCGCGCGTAGCAACAGAGTTTTTTTTTGTGTGGGTTCCCGGTCTTCGTAGCAGCTATTCACACGCAGCTGTGCATGGTCGTAGCATCTGTGGTTTTTGCAAGTGTTCACGCGCGAGGATGCGCATCAGACTCACTCATGGGCGTGTGTGTTTGCTACTGTTCACACGCGATTGTTCACTCGCGCGTCCGGGTATTCATTTTTGAAATCCCGCAAATAATTCCACAAAAAAACATAATTAAAAAAATAAAACATAAAAAATATAAAAAGTTTTGAAAAACTACAAAAAATTGTTGAAACTGTTTTCCACAGTTTAAAATTTTTTCTTCATGAAAAATGCCATTAATTAATTACTGAAATTCCGAAGGAAAATCTTATGACAATGTAATTATCATAAATACATCCTTTGAAACTCCCAAACATGATAAAAACTTTTCCATCACATTGAAACATAATGGTTTTCAGCCCTCATAGTGGGATAAATTGGTTTCTTGGTTATTCTTTGAAAAAAAACCAAAATAAAAATAAAACAAAATACACAAAAACAATACAAACCAAACCAACGAAACAAATAGAAACAAAGAATCCTTTCCATTTATTGTTTAAAAAAATAAAACAAAACAAAAAAATAAAAAATAAAAAAAACACACAAAATAAAATCAAGAAAACCACACAAATCAAAATATCCCACTAAAATTCCAATCCACATCTTCTCCTTTATTTTGGTTCGTTTTTGTGGATTTGCGTGGATTGGGCATTCCATTTGGAGGACATGGTTTCAGACCTTGCGTGTGTCCATCCACACATTGCCAGGTTCCTTTCTTTTTTCCCCTCTCTCACTTGTACCATAACACACCATTAATTATAAATAAAATCCGTTGATCGTTGCACACACCCAATTAACAGAATGCACATCATAAAATTATAATTAAAACAAATCGAATGTTAATTATAAAATGAACCCTGCTGTTGCACGTGCATCTTTGTACTGTAACCCACTTAATTTTTGTAAATTAAACTCCATTCACAAGTGCACACACACACGCTTTACAGACACATTAAATTGTAATTAAAATAACCCCCCCGAAGTCACGCATGCATGCACTCAAGTGCTACACATCATGTAATTGTAACAATGAACTGCATTAGTAGAGACCAAGTCAAGTCAAGTCGTGTCAAGTCTGAGAGGGGCTAGGCTATGTTTCCAACTCACCATGCATTAACGAATTAACTTAACAATGAATTGTGTTAAATGGATTATCTAATTAAAAAATGAGTCGTTAGTTTCACCCACCCACTTCACCGCATTGTAGGACACTGAATGTTATGTGGGATTTGGGATTATTAATCTGACCTTGGTCCAGATGGTGTTTATTCTATTTTAGTCAAAATATTTGGTTCAATCTGATTTTATTGAGTCCGTGTCTGGACTACAGTATGTATGTCATTTTTGTTTTATTTTGCGTGCTTGATACGGGGTCTCGGGTGCATGTTTATTCCATGACATGAAGCTTTTGGTCGCATATTTGCGTAGGTCATGTCGAATTTTCTGTAGGATGTGGTTTGTTTGGGGTGGCTTGGTCCAGTCAGTCTTGTCCTTAGTCTATTTCCTATCGATGGTCTCAGTGGAGGTTTTGTTTGTGGGTTTTGCAAGTTTTCTCTTTGTCTTCCTGGTTTTGTGTGTGTAGGTTTTTTGCTATAGTCTGAATGGCACGTACTTCTACCCCTCCGATTGTGGTACAGCATGTTTCCCTCGCAGTCCATGATTATTCCCTCCTTGTAGAGGCAGATTGCATCTAATGTGCAAGCCTTCGCCCATTTGTTGCCCTCACATTGCCATCCGTGGATGAGAAACTTTGTTGCTTCTTCTTGGCTTCTTACAAAAACCAGTCTGGTCTATTTTATAATTGCACCTTCTGTTTATCTGTAGCTAATATCAGTGAAGCACTGTGCTTGCCCATTTCTGCTTCATTTGTGCCCCTAGCAGTAACCAGTTACTCATTGGTGAAGAGATTGTTACACTGATGAAGAAGGAAACTTCTACCCCCTTGCTCCTTAACCAGCTCATTAATAGTTCAGGGGTATCTGTTGCCCATATCTCTTCTCCCATATGGAAGCAGCTATGTCAGTTCCTCCAGGATCTGTTTATGTCGAGAAAGTCTATATCCAAGTATCTGTCCAAAGAACTGTTCACAGCTTTTGTGAAGATTCTAGAGGGTGCTAAGTTCAATTGGGCAGGCTTCCTTTAAGATGGACCAACATTTCCAGCGAGTACGGAAGGGTCGAAACAGTAATGTCTCCTATGGTGCCTTATTACAAAGAATCCTCACTTTTGCACCTCCTCCTGATAGTGTTCTAATGCCCGATCCTACTCCTTTACCAGTGCAGCCTACATCTTCAGTTCCTTCTCCTCGGCCTATGCACCCTAGTTCAGAAGATGAAGAGTTCCCTGTTGTGCTTTCTTGCGAGAAACACCTTCACATGAAGGGTCCTTCCAATCCTCCTGTACTAGATTCCCTAGTATACACATCCACTCTTGTCATTTCTGGCAGTGCCCTTCCTTCATTCCTCTCCTATACCAATCTATTTGTAGCCCAAAAGGAAGGACAATTAGATTTGTAGATTCCTTCATCTTTATTACAAACCATATTATCTAGACCCATGCTTCCCCCCAGATGGTTTCAAATGTCCAATCTACTCTAGAAACATCCCTCACTTCTTGTCTTCAAACATTGTACACAAGTGTTTATGCTTCCATGCAAGACAAGGTGGATTCCTTAACCAATCTGTTGAGTAAGGCATTGGAGGGTCTGTCTTCTTAAAGGGCTACACTCAATGATATCCATAACCAAATGACTACTGCCACAGCCTTAATGGATTCACAAAAGGTAACTATTCAAGAGCTGGAATCTAAGATTGCTAAATTGGAGGAGGGGAATGCATCTCTGATGATTGAGAAAAATTTTGCCCTTGAGGAAATGGTCACTTTGGCTTGTAAACTTGCTACTAGTGAGGAACAATTGCAACACTCTCAGGAAATTGTAGAGTCCCAAAAGAAACTTATTGAAGAACTTAACCAAAGAGTGGTTGTTCTTTCTATTTCTCCTCCCTCTCTTGTATCTTTTGCTTTGTCTTCGAAAGAGAAGCTTGATCGGTTGCAACAAAAAGCTAAACTATGTGAAGGGTTCTTAGCTAAGGTTGAACGCTTTCAACAATGTACGGATTGCATGCAGAATGATTTTGTCCGTTATGGTGAATTGGTGTCACCTCCTCCTTCCTTTTGGGTAAAGTATAACCAGTAGAGATTTAATTTATATATATCCTTAAGCAATGTGGATTTGGAGCCTCCAGAGGATGGATGGTCAAGTCTCTAGCCTACGAATCTCTTGAGAGCATTTTTTTGATCGCTTTGTAGATGAGCTGATTTCCCATGAGGTCCAATTACTATCTTTTATATGTCTTACAGCCCATTTGCAGATCTCTGATAAAGAAGATTTAAATGTTTATGTGGGAGATGTCATCTTATAGGCAGTGATGTATGTGCACTCAATTGAGCTTCTGCTCTAGCAGAGAGTTTGCAAACCTATCATGAGCAGAAATTTTGGTGTAAGGGACATGCCTAGCATCAACCTTTGGAGGATGTTGCTTTGGAGTCTCCTCGACTCAAAAATATTTTTCATAAATCTAATATCCAGCCTCTACAATCTCAGTTATTGAGCTTTATTGATGATCACCGTTATTTACCGAGTCCTTTTTTCAAGACCTTAATTTTCATTGTTCTATTTATCCCTTAGATCTTGTAGATCTTCTTTCTTATTCCCTCATGTCTTATCGTTTCCCTCTTTATGTTTCTCTTCTTTCATCTAGTCCTAACACCATTCCTCTCTTATCCTTTACCCCTTCAGGATTTCCTCATATTCCTATTTTTACTACGTGTCCTTTAATTGCTGATCCTATATTATCTCCTACTCCTTCTGAACCTCCACCTACCGTTCCTCTTATTCCTTCTATTTTTCTAGCAGAATCCCTTCATACCTTTTTGATGTATTCTCCATCTTTTCCACCTTCTTTATCCCTTCATTTACCTTCCTTTTATGATCTATCCTATCCTCCATTACAATGTTTCCCTTTTATTCCATTGCTTTCTCCATTCGACTACATTAACCTTCCTCCTCAGACAGTGCTATATACACCAGGGTATGATAGTGACATACTTCATCAACGACAATGGACAATACATGATTCTGTGTGACAGGACCATAACCAACGTTCAATTCGCCTTTTATTCTAGGGTCCTGGGATACCTCTACAACATGTTTGAACTCTTACCTCCATTTTGCTAGAGTACATGTTACTTCTGGGGATACCACTATTCGCATTGCATCTCATTTTTGCTGGTATCTTGCTTTCATGCATCATTAGTCCACCCTGAATACTCGAAAGAGTATCCCACAGTTGTTGATTAATCCAAATGAGGATGTAGCTGTTGCTCACATGGATGTTCTGTATTACTTTGCACAGGCCTTCCCTACCAGGTTCATAATTTTACTAGAAAGGATGTGTTATCTACAGTTCCTCCAAAATGTGCCTCAGTACTTTGTAGATGAGAACAAAGCCTTAGACCGTCCTAAATTTAGTATGCAATTTAAGAAGAAATATCTTCATCCTACTTAGTAGGAGGGTTTTCATGATTGTATACTCTCTTTCTTAACGGAAACTTCTTCTTTCTCTCCAAATTTTTGGGGATTTGTGCCATTCAGACTATATTTGTATATGGGTATTTTTGTGTTGGGTTTTGTTTGTTCTTTATATTGTGAGGAGCTGATGAAGATGAAGCTGTGAAGATTGTTGATGATGGTTATAACATGGTTGCAGTGAGAATTTGGATGCTGAACTCTTATATCCTTTAATAGTTTGAGTTATTTTGGTTTTATGGTATTGGAATGGTTTTTTGGTGTTATTGGTTTTCCTTCCATATGTGTTTAAGATACAAGTTCTATGAAGCTGATATGTTGGGGCCGTGATAGTATATGGTGGTTTGAGCGGGATTGAAGATTCTTTTTAGTGGATATTAGATCTTTTATTCATTTTTTTTCTGAGGTCATGAGGGTGCTTCCTTTCTAAGTGTGGGGATATGTTGAGTGCTGAAATGATATGTTTTTGGGGCTGATTTTTTGTTGTTTTTGCTGAATGGTTGTTTTTTGTGATGGATTATTTGAATTTGAAGATGTTTTGAAGTGTTTGGATTGGTTTGAGTATGTTTGAAGGGTTTATTATGGTTTTTGATGAGGATATGTTGTTTTGTAGGGTTCTGTAATTTTTTCTGTTTGGTTCTGTAAGGTCTGATTTTCTTCTATTTTCTTATATTTTGTTTCTGTTTTGGTAGTTGAGATGGTTGAATGAATGCTTTGAGAGATGGTTGAGGTTGTGTTGAAAGGTGAAATATTGAATTGGTTTTGGTTTGGTTTTTTTGGTTTTTTTGGTTTCTGTTGATCTTCTGTAAGGTTCTGTAGTTCTGTTTTTCTGTTGTCCTGTTATTCTGTGGTCTGTTCTATTCGTTTCTATTGAGTGTAATGTTAGATGTATGGATGTCTTGGGAAGTGTTTTTATTTTAGGAAAGGATTAATGGAAGCTCTATTCAAGCTAATTGAAGTGAAGAAGTAGCTCTGCTGAAGATTCACAAAAGGTTACAGAAGAACAATGACAGAAGCCAGATCTCATAGGACACTATGATGTCTCTGGTGCCTCTTTGCATCAGACATACCTTTTGGGAGTTGTATCCACGAAAAAGAGAGGAGAATTGAGTGCCATTCTTGAGTATTGTAGTGAGGCCATGATTTATTATTGAGAGAGAAAGAGTATGTGAGAGAGAGAAGTGAGAGAAACTCAATTATATGCCTAAAAACAATGTATCTACTATGAGAGATAGAGAAAGAACTATGAAGACAATGAAGATGAATACTATGTGATTATTTCCATTCAAAAATGGTGTATTCTTTTGTGTTTCTTGTTTTATTGATGGATTTTATGAAGATGTTGAAGATTATGGTTGATTCTATTAAATCCGTGGGAGATTCTACTATGATGTTGCGTGAAGATTTGTTCTTTTCATTGTTGTGGTTCTTTAAAGAATGAAACAAAATCTTGCTGCTGTTACAAGATAGATTTTCTTGTAGTAGAAACCCCTTTTCCTTGGTGTCTCTCTTGAGGCTTCACATGGAATGTTCTGGGGTTTGTCACTTAGGGTCTCTCGAGTCCGCCTTGCAACGAAACGTTCGCGGCCGACCCACTAGGATCGACTTGAGACCTGGGTTTCTAGGGGGTCAAGTCTCTTGATAACATTCTAGCGCCTGGTTTTGGACATCCTGCTTTATGCAGAGATACCTAATTCGAAGCAGACCCATGTTGCACTTGGTTCAAGGAGAATGGGAAATGAGAGGGATGCGTTGCTCAACCTCTTTGCCTGTGGGGCATAGCCCCATTCCAGTCCCCTAAAACAACATGAATTAGGTCCTGGCTTAATAATACCTAAAGGTCAATGACGGTAAAATCTTGTGAGAAGCCTCCTAGGGACCACCGTGCCATAGGATAGACCCGTTAGGAGTCTATCCACCCGTTTCCCTTGATAGCTTTAGTTTTCTAATTAGGTCCTATCACATTTATGTATGATATTCAAAATCAACTTCCTTAATTAGGCCTTTTAGGGAACAAGGTTTGTTTGCATAATTTACAACACCAACACACAGACAAAACAAGCAGTACTTTTGATAAACAAGTTCGTTAACTTATTTTCCAGTTAATCTTTGTCTCCTATCCATATAGGAGAAATTATGTATCCATTTTATCCAACAGAAGTACACGCTTCAAATCACATGGCACCATAATTTCTATGCATTGTTTGGAATAGGATATTCTGACACCACAAACATTAGGCTCAAGAGAGTCTTCAACTCAGTTCCAAACTTAGCAAGGGGTGTCCAAATCTTCACTAACCCCAAGCGACCTAGGAGCGAGCAGACTTTTTGTGGTTGGCCTTTTCACCACTCAACCTTTGGCCCGTGAATCGAGCAATGCCCTCTTGGGTTGAAACACGGCATGACCTTGGAGATGATCCACTTGCGCAAAATATCCTTCCTTAATTAATCCAATTAAGAACCAAGCACAATCAAGGCAATTAGCCTAATATCATCTTCCAAGAAGAACATTCCTTTATTCTCATGGAAACTTGTCATTATAGACCCCTGCCATGCTTTTATCATCAAACACAAACACTTGGAATAATCATCCAATTCACATCCCGCAATAAATTTAATGCAAAATCATTTAGGAAATTATCTAATCAATCCACAAAACAATGGTATCCTTTTCCAAACATTGTAGGAATAGTCGTGATAACCTTTCCATCGCGTGTTTGCTCTCCCCCTTGGGATCAAAGAGTGATTCTATGTAGGAATTACTTAACACTCCCTTCTTTCGACTAAGGTTTCATTTCCTTAGGCTAATCACTTATCATGTGTTCCATCAAATGTGCAAGCTATGTCATACCATTAGTGTGGTGGAAGCACACCTATTATTGTGAGGACGGGAAGACGTCAATGCTTGAAGCCTTACATGTTGTTTTAAGTTTATGGTATGGCATCTGAATATAATTATCTTTATACATGCATTTGGGACATTCAATCCTTCAAATACTTATGGTATAGTTTATCATTTTCGATGTCCTATTCTTGAATGGCATAATACGGCCCTAACATGTCTCATACCATAATCGAGCAAGCATCCAATAATCCTGAAATACATTACTTACGACTGATATCGCATGTGGATTGGCAATGATGCCCTTGTTTGAGGCTTCATTGCTTGTTGAGGGACTACCATTTGGGTGGGACAATTTCCGCTTGGGTGCCATTTTCGATCTCTTTTCTTTTAGATGTGCTTTGCATAGGACTTCTCCATCTTGTACTTAATTAGTAAGGGCAATTGGGAATGAGATGAGCTAGCGATCGAACAATAATCATGTGGAAACGGGGTATGGGTCGATGTCCAACGGGAGAGAAGGAATGCGTGTGTACACCCTCTTTCTCTTTCTTTCTTCCTCCCTTTTTCTCACCTTCTCTATCCTTCTCTTTCTCTCTCTCTGTCTCCCTTCTCCTTCTTCTTCCCTTCTTCTTGTCCTCTTCTTCTTCTCTCTCTCTTCCTACTCTTCTTCTTCTTCTTCTCTTCTTCTTCTCTCTCTCTCTCCCTACTCTTCTCCCTTCTCTTCTTCTTCTTCTGTCTTTTTCTTCTTCTTCTTCTCTTCTTCTTCTCTTCTTCTTCTTCTCTTCTTCTTCTCCTCTTCTTTTTTTCTCCCTCTCTCCCTACTCTTCTTCTTCTTCTATGTTCTTCTTCTTCTCTATTCTTCTTCTTCTTCTTCTTCTTCTTCTTCTTCTTCTTCTTCTTCTTCTCTCCTCCCTTTCTCCCTCTTCCCTTCTCTCTCATTTTCTTGTGTTGCTCAGCACCCAAGCCCTTCCGTTGCAAAAACTTTTTTTTTCTTACCTCTTATGATGGGGGTTTTATATAAGGGAGAGGGGATTATAATTAGGGGTAACACAGGGAGAAGGTGGTGTGGTGGTGGTGGCCTTATCCACCTATCACCTATCTCTATGGTGGCGTGCTAGCCAAAGGGGGGGAAAAGAGATGGGGGAGAGGGGGGTGGCACACATGTGCCCCTTTCCCCCATAATTTTCATCGTCATCTCTAGCATCCCTCTCGTTTCCAGATTCCTCCCTTTCATTGACTCCACTCCGTCTTTCTGTCAGCAATGATAAGGGAGGGGTGGTTAATTTTTTTTTATTTTTTAAAAATAAAAATTAGGGGGGTGAGTCTTATGGTGGGGGCATCGAGCACGGATGTTGCAAAAAGAGTGTGTGCTTATTGAAGGTGCTCTCTCATGTGCAGGTGCATCTAAGATTTACTGCATATAGTTCCAGTGGTGGCCTCATGCCATGTAGTGCTCAACAATGGTGCAAAATCTGCATTAACCCATCCCTTGGCATGGAAGTATTTCATAAAATTAGGAGACAATCCCCGATTATGCAGTGCATCAAACAAGTGCAATGTGAAGTGCTCATGAACCCATAATCCCTATGATGTGTAAGAGTCTCAACAAGAAAACAAACACGTTTCAACATGTTCGGCACCTTCTATCAAACTTAAGCTCCAACCTGACAAAAAAAAAAACCAAACTCAACCAAGGCTATCAAGTTTTCACACAAAAAATCAAACAAAATGACAAAACAAATCCTAAGTTAGACAAACACAAAAAATTCAACTACGAAACAATAAAAAAATAGTCATGCAAATAGTTAAGCTAACAAAACTCCATCCTATCTATAGTTTTACTAGGGGGTTTCAATTATTTGCAAAACACTTGACAACATCAGTCACCTAACACACTAGTGAATAATATCATGCCACATCACCAAGGCACGTAGTGGATGCTAGCTCATATAGAGCTCGACATCTCAACATTGTATGGATATGATTGCTTTAAATTAAGGCAATAGCTTAGCACATCATCCAAGAAAGAGTGTGGTTAGATGTAGAGTATAAAATAATAAAGAGAAAGGCATATGGGGTTTTCTTGAAAGATGGTTATCTCTCAAAGCATGGGAAGAAATTGAATGGGGTTGCATCATGAGTCATTGGGGGGATAGAGCTACTTAGTTGTGGATTATGCATGAATTTATGAAAGCCTATGGATTGTTCATAGATGTGTCAAAGGTAGTTTTGAGAAAATCAAGGAAAAATATTGGTGGAAAAATGTATATAATGATATAGTATATTTTTTGGAGTCTTGCAATACTTATTAGGTGTACTATGCTGTAAGAGATAGAGATGGATTGCAATTGACTTACCCATTGTCCATGTACTATAAATGAGTGGTTGATTTAGTGACAATTTCTATAAGTCACTAGGAGATTATGTATCTTGTAATCGCACGGGAGGATCTAAAAAATCAAATGGAGGGAAGAGCTCTCAGTGTATGAAGACTACACAAGTTGTCTATGGATTTCTCTTGGAAGACGTGTTTTACCAATATGGATGTGTTGGCAAGATTACAACAGATAGAGGGGAATGAAAGGGGACATCTCCCTATAATTAAAATACTAACAAAATCATGTAGAGGCAGTATAAAGAAATGGAAAGGATGCTACCATTTGCCCTAGGGAGGTTAGTCATAAATATATGTATGTATCACGTGGGTTCAACATTATAAGGGATTTTTAAAATACCATTTTTACACATGTTTTACACACAAAAGGGTTCCATATAAAGGGGTTACTTACAAATTGACTAGAAAAGGGTTATGCTTTATTAAGGAGAATTTCACACAAGGATATTTATAAATAAATATTGAACACATGTGATATAGAGGGTATACATATAGTGAATTACCTGGGCCATTTGCATTATGGGCTAATGAGATGGCACATAGTGTAGTGATAGGCTTTATGCCTACTGAATTGATGTATGGTCAGAAACCCATTGTGCAATTGAGGAGATGGTTGCTACATGGAGTGTGCTAAATAGTTGAGTAGAGAGGAATTGTTGACTCTTCACATTAGACAGCTAGAGAGAAGACCAGAGGATATTGAGGCAGTACTTTCCAAGAAGAGGTTTGATAAGAAGCATCAATTGAGACCAAGGGAAATATAGGAGAGTGATTGGGTGCTGATTTATGATAGCAACTTAGAGAACCAACAAAGTGCTATCCACAAGGCTTTGAGGTGGTGGTTTGGTCCATATGTGATTCAACATGCACTTGACAATGCTACCTACTCACTCAGTGAGTTGGATGGTACTACGTTGTAGATTGCTATAGCAAGTAACTGGATTAGGCTTTTTAAAAGGCTTGAATCTGATACACATGAGATGAAGTATCTAGAGATAGTTGCTCATGATAGTACCAATGATGGTGTTGAAAAGAGGATGGGGATCAAGACTCTAAGTTTATCGATGTGATTGAAGGTTGGCATATCCAGAGGATGCACAGGTTTAGAGGAGGTAGATGTCATGATGCTACATGTTCACTCTTCAAAAATCTTGGAAGGAGGATGCTTGTTTGATGAATAAAGTTAACATCATTTCTATATGTTTTGGTATGTTTAGCATGGTAGTTGTATCTAAATACATTACATATCATGAGTGTTGGTCTTTTTGTAGACTTGGCTTAATAATTTACATGTAGGAGAGTTAACTTGATCAATCAAGATAGAGCCTTGGAAGTTATCTGGGTGTGGGACTGAGAATAAATACTTGTGGAGTCACTTAAGTGACTAAGGGAAAATTGTGAAGTGTAAAGAAGTGTGTGATGCAAGAGAGGGCAACTTCCACATATTTTGATGTCATGTGGGTCGAATGGGCATACTACACATCATGCCTTGTTACTGAATTTATGACTCATGTAGGTAAAGAAGGAAAGAGGGGAAATGTGCTTAAACATCTAGGGATTGTAAGTGATGTTGTGGTTCATGCATTGAAAGGGGAAGGAAAGGTGTATGTGGGATATTTTGAACTATATACTACATCTAAAAATAGGGTAGTAAGCTATTCATGAATTGAGCATGCTTGTATAGGGATTTTCAAGTGCTTAAATGCTTGATTCTTGCTCTCTACCATTGGGAGACATTTCATAGACATCAAAGATCGAGTTTTCCTTGGATATATGGGCAGCAATGAGTGTTTTCCTCTTACTATAATAAAATTGTTATATAGGGATGAAGTGGTTTTTGAAGCCCCGTAATGAATAAACTATGATCCTGATGGATTCTAGTGCTTGATATTACTTCTTGGCATTAATACTCATCATCTACTATAAAGATTTGGTTATATGTATGGATTTGGGAGGGCCATATCTTTGATTTTGATCTATGTAGTACAATAGAGATCTTGAAGCAAGTAAAAGGTTTTCTGAGCGCTATAGTCTCAAATTGTGTGTTGGGTAATCATCCCAAGTGTGTTTGCATGCCTATGATCTAGGCATCTTGGATTTATTGAGTTGTACTATTGGATCGTATATGGAAAAGAATCATCAAGTTGCACCTCTATCATTGTCTTAGACTTTTTTGAATACCCTTTCTTTGTTCTTGTTTTCTATCAAACTTTATTTTAACCCTTATATGTCTCATATCCTTGAGGTAGATATTCTATCTTACACAATTCAACAATGGGACATGCAAGCTCCCATATGTTTTACCTTTGTCGAGTCTATTTCACAATAGAATTTTCCTATTGTGGAATACAAAGGTGGAGAGACCATGCATTGGTGGTGGAGATTCCTATAGTTGGAGAGCTCCTGTTTAAGCTCACTTGAAGCAAGTTTGCAAGGTTGCACTTTAGTTTTCACAAGTGGGGGTCTCAAGCTGTACCTATAAGAAATCATCTATATAACATGCATTCAGAGGGTATCAAGAAATACCCTTTCTTTACATGCTATAAGGCCACAAAATTGACACTTTTACTTTATTAAACTTATGAAAATTTTCCCAATTTTATTTAACAAATCCCTTTTGTAAATATAAACTTGTAAATTTTACTATATAAGATAACATTCCTTTTGAATTCACGTAGTATCTTATGTGTTTTATAAGGTGCAGCCTCTAGGATGGGAGCCCTAGGAGGGGTTGTAGGAAGGAAGAAAGACATGGATGATCAAGAATCTGAAAAGAACTAAAGGGGCTCTAATGGATAATGGAAAGGGTTTAAATAGGATAATATGGATGTTGATATCAAAGCCTGTCCAAACATTTTTGGTTTGAGGCTGTCCATACTGTTGTCTACATTATTATGAACAAAACTCCCACAGTTGCACTTCATGGGATGACTCCTGAAGAATGCTTTACTGGCAAGAAGCCTAATGTATCGCACTTGAAGGTATTTGACTGTGTTACATACGTTCATGTACCAGATGAGCTACGAAAGAAGCTTGATCCAAAGGCAAAAAAATGTGTTTTTATTGGATAATCTTTAGAGCAGAAAGGGTATCGTTGTTATAACCCTGTCATAGGTGAGTTCAGAGTGAGTAGGGATGTTATATTTGATGAGATGGGAAGTTGGTATACACTTGCTGGTGATGTTTTGGATGATGATAATGATCAGGACAGCTATGTGCAGAAAGATAAACAAAAATCACGGAGTCTTAGTGGACCAGAAACATCATCTGGTACTACACCTATAGTGAGACCTTGGTCTGGGAGACTAAGGAGTAGCCCCACATCTTCAGGTTGATCTATAAGTATTGCAGGGAAGGACAAAGGAAAGAAGAAAGTGCTAGATGGTAATGATGCATCTACCAGTCATTTGGGATTTGATGGAGATTCTAGTGGTTCGGAGAGTTTGGATGACAAGCTTGGCATTCCTTCAGTCAGGACACCAGGTGTACAGAGAGCTCATAGTAATGTAAAGGCTCCATTGAGTGATTCTCGCATTGACAAATCAAGAGTAGATACACACTGTCACGACGGGGTGACGAATTCACACCAGTCACACCCAAAAAGAACCATGATGCAATAACGAAGCCTGAAGAGAAACATGGAAACCCCAGGAGCATGAGCAATCCTAGCGTTGAGCAATCTTGCTCATATAGGCCTAAACCCCTAGCCATGCTAAAGCCTAGGCAAACTCCTAGAACCTTGCATGAGATAGCAACCAAGCAAGCCCTCGTTGAACATAGAAGTGTCGCAAAATGCTTAACTGAGTTGGATGCTAAGCTCAAGGTGTTTGCACGAGTTTACATCCTTGCGAACATGGGCACAATCCCCAAGGAGCAGCTTGGAGATTACTTGCCCTTCCCTTTATCCTGCGAAGAGCAGGAACATCTAGATGAGCACTATATCAGGCTCCTATACAAATGCTTGCGACTCATCTCTGGCAAAGAAGCTGATGAACTGTGCTTAACCGTCACATTCAATGAAGTGCTCTGCCAACCGAATCTTGTAGACATAGAGCAACTAAAGCGACTGTCAGCTGGCCAGAGTCGATTTGAGCAGCGTTGGTGTGAAAACCGCATTGCAATGGCCGAACAAGGGGCTCAGATCATGACAGTCTCTGAGGAGCGATTGGCCAAATGGCGATCCCAAAGATACCCAACCTAAGTGGCACCAACTTTCCTTCAAGTGCTGACTACCATTCAGGGCAAGGACTTGGCCAAACCAAGCCAAGAAAACCCTCTGTTCGATAAAGTTCTTGTTGAGGAGGAGTTACATGTCGCCAGTAGACTCGGACAAGGTTCCATGCTACTCGATGTGGTGAAATATTTATCAGTATTGAGTAAGCTACCACGTGTGCTAGATGCGTGTGCCACGCTTCAGTACAATCCCAAGTTCTACCATTGGTTTCTATCCTAGTGAAGCGCTAAGGGTTCGGACAAATATGTGTACACATATATATACAATGATTTTCGTATCACCTTGTATAGACATTATCAACACGCACAAGCCATAACAAGTCAAGCGCAGACAGAAAAATCAAGGCTGCCAAGCTATGCTAGGCCGGTTCCACGTTCACCAAATCATGCCCACCTCCGGGCAAAGAGCATGTGCTCCGCATTACCACCAAGGTAGCTCTGTCCAAAGGACGTAAGCAGGGCACAGTCTCTCTCTCTCTCTCTCTGTGTCCACGATCCCCTCCCCGGCCCATTCTTCCGAGGAGGAGCCTTCCAAACGCAGAGCCACTAGCCAGTGTAACTCGGCGTGAGACAAGATCTACTAATGGCGGGAGGCTGAGTCAATATCATCACGAGGGCCACCCCGCTACAACGAGCACAGTGCGTCTCACTCTGCCTCTTCTAAGTCATATGCGTTAGATAACCCACACTGTAATTCTGCCATGCGAACGCTCTTATCCTCTATCAAAGCCTAACTCTTATATTGCATTCTGCAGGTTTCCAGAAGAAAAACATGGAGAGCCACGGTCAGCTGGCGTGCAAGGATGCTCTTCGCACACGCCGGGAACATGCGGCACGTGCCTCTCCACCGGTGCGCTACGTGCCCACTCTCAAAAGGTACGCAAAGAAGTGAGGCCCTAAGCGACACTGTCTAGGATGAAGGCCAAAGAAACCCTGGGCCAAGAAAATCGAGACTCAAAAGAACGCGCAGCATGTGGCAACGCCAGTTGCACAGACCCCCAACGCACGCCCAAGCACCAGGTGCTCACGAAGTGACAAGGCGGCCTGGGATAGCGAAGACTTTAATGAATTGCATTTGTTCGATGTACTTAACACAAGCGAGCATATACTCTCATGAAGTGACAAGTGGATGCAGGATGATACAGGTCGTCGCGCAAACATGTCCAACGGCCAAGCCACCGCAAGACCACAAACCACACACGAAATCACCCTTGCGAGTACCCACATTGCTCGTACCAAAGCATAGTCGTGGGCTACACTCTCTTCTAGGGCCAAGCGCTACAGTGAGCTCATGACGGGTGTCCCTGCAGTCATACCAATATTGCAACAACGGCTCCCCTAACAACGAGGCTTGGGCACAATCATCGTTGTCATATCCATTTCCAGAGCCTTCCAGGCTTGACATTTCCCAGCCAAAAAGGCTCATAGCCTCAGCATATTGCAGTGGTTGTACTTTGGCGTTAAAAAAAAAACGGAGAAATAAGAAGCACCCACAATCACAGTACTGTACCTAGGGGTCCTTAAGTGAGGTGCGTCCAGTGACCTTGGTCGGCTGGCTCCGTCCCTAGCCCCCTAACTCCCTAGCATCACCCACAAAAGTTTAGGGCACATCAAGGGCAAGACATATTGAGGTGAGCTTGTCTCGCCTATGGTTAGACCTGTCACCCTAACCCACTTGCATAGTCCCCTCCAGCACTCTGCTTTAATACCATTATGATCAATGGTGGTAGGCACCGCACGATTGGCCATGACAAGTACACCGTCCTCCACAAAACAAGTCCAATAGCTTCCAGCTAACTGAAAGTGTGGTGTCCCTGTATTCAATTATGCTACGTCGTGCAGTCACAACACAAAGGATGTCTCATACACTTTCACGAGAACTTCTCAATAGGGAAAACTTGGCTTCATCCACACATTGTTATGGGAACCTAGCCCGCAGCCTTCTAACTACGTAATATCTAAGTATGCATGCACACTCACATAATATCTGCACCAAAGTCTATACACAGTTTGGGTCCTCAAGTGCGGGGCAATAATCCAGGCTTGCTTAGAGTTCGATTTGTCTCCCAAACTAATCCAAATATATCTTGTGCACGCTATGAAAACTAGCACTACCCCTTAACGAGAGACCACCTGAAAGGTTTTCCAATTGCAGGTATTAAAGACTCCAATGAAAGCGCCGTCAGATCTACATCAACACTCAACTTTGAACTCTTGTCCTTTACTTCATCATGAAAACCACCAGCAAATCATCATGAGTAAGATCCACCATGAGCATCCCACGCACACCAAACCCTGTGCCAGCCACATGAGTGGCCATTCCCAACAAAGAATAGCCCTATTGCCATATACAACAATCCTATTACTAGCCAATTGGAATAGCACAGTGCCACAAACTCCCTTCCTCCGCACCAACATAAGAGCTCCTCCAAGGCAACCCACAACAACCCTTCCACTCACGTCTTCGGTGCAAGCTCCGCATGCTACCTTCGATGATGCAGAGTGCCATGGGACTGGCACTCGTCTAGGAGGGGGTAGTGTTAACCCCAACACGAAAAAAGCAAAAGGAAATAAAAAAGATGAAGGGCAAAGGTGGAAAAGAGTTAGCTCGACTGAAGAAAGAAGAGGAGAAAAGGCCAAAAGTGCAAGGGCAACCTTAAAAGTCCTAGGCAGCTGTGCAAAAGGGGAAAGGTGCATTTTAAAATACAAAGGCGCACCCTGAAATCTTGTAAAAGAGTGCCAGGCAGTGGAAAAGCCGGAAAGCCAAAATAAAAGACAAAGACAAAGACAAAGGCCAAGGCGAGAGAAATGGAAGGCAAAGGCGCACAAGAAAAAGCGCGAATCAATACTTTTTTAAAAGAGCGCAATCCTATCATGGTTTAATTCAAGGAGCACCGGGGGCTCTCACCCGTGGAATTTGTAAATGTAGACGGGCGGTGAAAAGGAAGCTAGCAAGATAGAAGGACAATGGGAAAAAGGGCCTAGGCTATGGCCGGCCATGTAAAAAAAGGGGAAAAGGGGAAAACTGCCCAAAAGAGATTTAGGGTTTTGTATATAAAGTTGAAAAGTGAATGAGAAGCTCATTCTGGTGTGTGGCAAAAAGTGGCTCTCCTCTCCTTCTTCTTGTCCTTCTTCTTGCTTGCTTGAGCTTGTGCTTGAGAGAGGGAGTGTGAGAGTGCGAGGGAGTGAGTGTGTGAGGGTGAGGAACCGTGGGGTGGAGAAGCTCTCCATCTTCTCCTCTCTTCTTCTCTTCTCTTCTTTTCTCTTCTCTTGGTCGCGGCTATGGAGCTTGGAGCGTGGAGCTTGAGGATGGAGCTTGCTTGAAGCTTGCACTTGGATCGTGGAGCTACCGGAGTGTGCGAGAGAGGAGGTAACTCGAACGACATGGAGGTAAGCTTACTACACCTGTAGAAGTGGATGGCGCGTCGACTATGTGAGAGGTAGCCATTAGTGCTCGTCTTGGAACGCTTGAAACAATAAGCGGTCCGTGGATCTTGGCGGTTGAGCAAAAGCTCCGACACCTTGGCAACAGCCAAAGGTTGGAGTTTGCAGCAAATGGATGTTAAGAATGCCTCCTTGCATGGTGAATTGCAAGAAGAAGTGTATATGGAGCAGCCAGCAGGTTATGAGGATTTAGAGCATCCCACATATGTGTGCATGTTAAAGAAGGCACTCTATGGGTCAAAGCAAGCACCTAGAGCATGGTCTGACAAGATTGGAGAGTATCTTGTCAATATTGGATTTTGTATTTCTGATGCCGATCACTCACTTTATGTGAGAAAGGGAGATGCAGGTTTGGTCATTATAGTCATCTATGTGGATGACTTGATTATTATAGGTGACAATGACAATGGGATTGCTGAAGTTAAGGACTTATTGAAGAAGAAGTTTGAGATGAAAGATTTGGGTGAGCTGAGATACTTTCTTGGTATTGAGGTGATAAAATGTGATGATGGTATATGGCTATCCCAATGGCAGTATGGCTTGGATATATTATCCAAGGATGGTATGACAGCATGTAAGCCTCTTTCAATACCATTGGAGAAAAATGTGAAGTTGAGTGCTGACATTGAGGATGAGATAGAAGACACTACTATGTTCAGGAGCATAGTAGGGAGTTTGATTTACATGACTATCATAAGGCCAGACTTGAGCTATACTATTGGCCTTGTCAGTCAGTTTATGTAGATGCCTAGAAAGCCTCATTTGGATGTAGTTAGACGTATATTGAGGTATGCGAAGTCCACTTTACATTATGGACTTTTTTATGAGGCAGGTAAGGACATACAGGTCTTTGGATACACAGATGAAGATTGGGCTGGTAGCATGTCAGACAGAAGATCTACAAGTGGATTCATGTTTTCCCTTGGTAGTGCAACAGTTACATGGAGCAGCAAAAAGCAACCTACAGTTGCTTTATCGAGTACAGAGGCCGAGTATAGAGGTGTTGCTCTGGCAGCACGTGAGGTGGTATGGCTGCAAAAGTTATTAGGTGATTTGGATGTGCAGGGAGATGGTCTAGTTGACATTCATTGTGACAACATGAGCAGCATATAGCTAGCTAGGAATCCCAGTGTTCCATGCTAGGACAAAACACATTGAAGTGCACTACCACTTTGTGAGAGAGAAGGTACTTGCAGGAGAGATTGACTTGGTAAATGTCAGCACATAGGATCAAATAGCTGACATTTTCACAAAGGCATTGGGTGCAGAGAAGCTTCGGAATTCCGAAGCTTACTTGGAGCTGCAAAGATAGAGTTGAGCTTGAGGGGGAGTGTTGACATGGCAAGCTCAACATGTGCGGACATTGATGATGGACCGCCTGACTAGATGAGTCCGCACGTCTACACTTAGCACATTGGCGATCATTATGATACTCACATGGCCACTGACTTATCACTTATTATATTTAGTTTATTACACCTACCTACAGCTGGTAAAGACATAACACTAGTTGATTAGTGTAGTCGGTTATGCACTGTTTGACTTGGAAGGCCACTTTCCTTTATGTTGTATCTTATCTATACTTTGTGTACATTGTATAGTGCATGAAAGAAGAAGAAAAAAAGAGCAAGAAAATGTTTTGGCCTCCATCTCTCTTCTTGTGTTCTTGAGTGAGCTTCCTCTTGTGTATACAGTGTGTGTTTGGCGCAGCACCTCAAGTAGGTCCCCCCACCACGCGATTCTTGACATGCAGATGGTAGGAAATCTTATCTACCTTACCATTACTATTCTTGATCTTAGCTACTCAATTGAACTTATCAATCAGTTCATGCAAAAGCCTAGAAAACCCCATTTGGATGCAGTGATATGAATCATGTGCTATGCCAATGGTACAATAGACTATAAACTCTTCTATGATAATGATATGCATTTGAAGATCATGGGATACATTGATGTAGATCGGGTAGGTTGTCCATATGATAGATGGCCTACTAGTGGATATGCATTGATCCTTGGTAGGGGAATGATTAGCTAGAGTAGTAAGAAGGAAGCAACTATTGTACTCTTGTAACATTTCCCGTGCCTCTCCCATGAGAACCCCCCCTCCTTTTTAAAATTTTTAAAATTAGTTCAAATTTTTTAACCTCTCTCTCTCCCCCTGCTGACAACATGTCAGGAAGAGAGAGAGAGAGAGAGAGAGAGAAAGAGAGAGAGAGGGAGTAGAGTGGGAGAGGGGGCATGCACCCACAGGTGTAGGGGTGGTGGCTCTCGTCAAACAGCCATCTCTCCCCCATGAACCACCCCCTCCCCACTATATAAGGGGAGTCCCCCCTCCCCCCCCTCGGTGGTCTTCACCGTCGCCCCCCTGCTCCATCTCACATGCCATGCCACCCTGTGCTCCACCTGAAATGCCGCTAGGCTGCCAGGACCATCGCCACCCTCATCATCATCATCACCACTCTCACCATGATTGAGGAGGAGGAGACGCTGTCAGGGCCAATTGTCAAAAAACAAAAAACTAAAGAAGCTTCCTAGAAGCTTCCACTAAAAGCTTCTTAGGGGTGCTTCAGCCTGTAGATCGCGTGAAGGACACAACTTGTTGTGAAGGGAGTTCCCTTGTGGGAAGGAAGGACTGCCAACTTGCAGAAAATTTCAGCACACCCTCCACCTGCCCGACTTATTCCCAAATCCCAATTATGATGGCCCCAAACTGCCACACAAGAGAACCACGTGCAGGAGCAAGAGAAGCACGTGTAGGAGTCCCCACTAGAAGCGCAAGAATCGATAATACCCCTCTTGTGGATGTTCAAGATCCATCAAATTCACCTTCTTCATTTCCGCATGATATGGGTGCATTAAGTATAAATTCGCATGGGAAAAACTTAATCGCATTAAAAATTTACTATAATTGAGCACTTTGTTTTAAAAAAGATCATAGGAATGTTCGAAAAAGTTTTAAATTGCATGTCAAGGTGCTTATAATTCTTGCACCATCATGATGAAAAGTTGTTGCATTTTTGAATATATGGTTCATGTGTTAAAAGATGCACTTATGCATTAATGTCCTAGTTGCATCTCGCATATAGGTTAAATATATATTGCAATGTTCTTGTGCATTGGAAGGTTTGCATTGGATAAGTTACATTGGAAAGAATGAATTATGTTGTATACAATGCAATTGTGCAATAAAAATCCCTTGTGATTACCATAAATAGGTTAATTCATAGAACGATGTTTAATTAAAGAATAGATAGTTGCTATGGAGAGGAATAAAAGAGTTATATTTTATTTAGAATTCACATAAGCAACTATATTCTTATTTGTGTGACTTGCATGGGAAAAGAAAAGATTATGTTTTTTTAGCATTTTAAATTTACATAGCATAACTTGCATGCATAAGTAAATGAATGAAAAGAAAAAGGGTTATATTTTATTTGATGAAAAGCATATAGGATGCAATACGCATGAAATGATAGTTACATTCAATATGAAAAGATAGGTTAAATTAAGTTAAAATTTTACTTAGTATTGCACTTGCAGAGTTAATCCAATGTTCTCGTACTTAGATCGTTCTATGTTGCAAGTAAGAGAGGATACTAGGCCTTAGGACATGAATACTAGTAATATCGACAAACAAAGGATGTTAAGCGACCAAGCGAGTTGCTTGCAAAGTGTCGTTATGACCTTAGACTACGGAACAAGGATGTTTTCCTAGTCCAAGATAAATTGATAGGTTAAACTCTAGGTTGGATTATCGATCAAGGCCTATGCCTTGGATATTTAGAGAGGATAATTTCAGACAATCATCGGATTGTCTGATTAAAAAATCTTACTAGGGACAAGTGGTCCATAAGGGAAAATGACGTGATCTTAGGGTTCTCATCTTAAAGATCGAAGGACCAAATGTTAAGATCACACAAGAAATCCTATGGCCAAATCAATCTTTAGCCTAGTGGGACTAGGATTCTGGATTGGGGTCAATGGAACTCCCAAATCCTATACCTTGATTGAAGGTATTCTTAATCAAAGAATGCCATATGACAGGAGATGTAATTCCTCAAGATAAGTACTGCTACCTATCTTGTGCAACAAGTCTGTAAGGTCATATGCTATTGCAACTAAATCATAAGATGCTACTATCTTAGGCCGAGGAAGGCAAGATCTAATTACAAGTTAGATTCGTTAAGAGTCGAGTAATTGCTCTAACAGAACTCCCTCTTGGGACCAATTTGTCAAACTTAGGGAAATTGTGAATTGCCAAGAAGCAAATTGACCAACCAAGGACGAGGGGGTTGTCCAAGCTATATTTGACTATAGTACAAGGAGACCTAAGGTAATGATAATTGGGGTCTGTAGGGTATAAACCCTAACCCAAAGAAAAAGGGTAAACAAGCAACCTAGCTTGCCAAGCCATTGGAATCTCACCAAGTCGTGAACGATCTAGGATCGAATGCTGGGAGTATTCGGGAAGAAGGAATCACACCTTAGCAGTTGGTCATACGAACGACCACAGAAATGATTGTGATTGTACACTTAGGTACATTGTTTGAACTTCTTTGCTCAAGGAACTAATTCAAGGCCAAACACTTAATGCTTCAGGCTAATAGCTTGGAGGGAGAGGCAGGTTCAGTTACCTCCGACTGCTTGCTTGGCCCTATCTAAGGGGGTTGTTAGCCGCGTTAGGTACATGGACCGAACCCACCGCGAGAGGTCTCTTCGTGGGTGCTGCTTGGAGCGGGAGGACGCTTGGGTGCTAGGGGAGGCTCTGGCCATAAATTCCTTGCCTCCAGATCCTGCAAAAGAGGCCAACGTGACTCGAGATGGGATCTCGAGGCCCGTGTACTAGTCTACAGGCGAAACTTGGAGCAACAATCCTGATGATTGCTGGGATAGCCTTCAGGCAAGATACTTGATGTATTCCAAGACTATGATAAATAAAGATAAAATATTTGAAAAAGGAACTTGCTTGACATTGTTTTTTTATGTCAGTGCCTAAGCTACGTGAAGGAACCTGTGTTTAAATTGATTAATTAAGGAAGCTGCCTTTGCATATCAAACTTAATGTGGTAGGTAATTAGATAAGTAAGCAACCCGGGGAAAGTGCGGTGGACGTGATTTGGGTCCGTCCTACAAAAGGGTGGTCTCAGTTAGCTAGGAACTTTTCTCAAAAGACGTGATAATGAAACTGTGAAGACCTAGAGTAAGTAGAGTTAGAATCCTGATTTATGTTGTTTTAGGGGAGTGGAATGGGACTATGCCTTATGGGCAGAGATGGTGAGCTTCGCATCCCTCTCGTTTCCCATTCTCCATGAACCAAGTGCAGCATAAATCCATTTCGACTCTGTTGTTCCCAGACAAAGTGGTTTGTTTGGAGCTCGACGCTAGCTACTTCCTAGGGACTTGGTTGATAGGAAAAAAAAAAAGCCCTGACTTCAGGTTAGTCCTAAGTGGAAACGACCGGATACTTCCACTGGGGGCAGACTCGGGAAGACCTAGATCGCAAACCCTATGGCATTCCTTGCGAGTGCCAGGTGGTGCTTTCTAGACTCTCTTCCCGATGGGCTACTAAGACGTGTCCCACAAGTGGACAAGCGGACACGTTATAGTTGGTATCAGAGCAAACCAACGAGATCTAAAGATTATAAGGGAACTTAATGGAGGAAAATAAAGGGAATAAGGGAAAAAACAGGGGAGGGTGAGTGGAATAGATCAGTGTTTGCTATTGAAAACATTTCTTTACTCACTTACGGATGCTGGGTTGCAGAGTCACGAAGCATGGAACAAGTTCTTGGTGTTTCAGGTCATGTTCATGACTACAATACATGCTTCGAATTATTGTCAAAGGCTTGGCATGATGAATATTTTGGACCTCATCTATAATCCTTCACCCCTGTATGAGGAGCAGAGATGGACGGGAGACTCAGGAATATACTACATAGCAGCCCACCGACTTGTGTACCTTCAGACCAACTTGAAGAGAATCAAGTTGATGGAGGATTTAAAGATCATGAAGCTGTTCATCTTTGTCGAAGCTCGCGTAAATGCAACTTTTCATGTTAGCGGTCGACAAGTCAAGCAGAACAAGTATGTCTATGAAGAAGTATGTCAAGCAGAACAAGTATGTCTATGAAGAAGCACTAAGTCAAGAGAAGAAATTCCTTCTCAAACAAATTAAGCCACCTGAGTTTGATGGCAAGGGAAGGACTGTTCAAGCTGATGCCAAGATCTGAATTGAGTCCATGGAGGACTATTTTGAGGCAGCAGGAACTGCACATGCTAATCAAGCCATGCTCACCAGACTTAAGCTAACAGGCAAAGTGAGACTTTGGTGGAAACAGTGGTGCAGAGACCAAGCGATCTCGGAGGGGATAGTCACTTGGGATAAACTTAAGGAAGTTGTGCGAGGGAGGTATCTGCCACCTGCCTATCGCACACAAAAGATGAATGAATTCTATGACTTGAAGCAGCTAGGATTATCCCTTGAAGCATATTATTCGAAGTTCGTCTCACTCCTAAAGTATGCACCTCCAATGGATATGATATAGCAGGTGTCAAAATTTTGTATTGGATTGAATCCACCCATAAACACTCGATTGGAATCAATGCGCCCAACGGACCTACAAGATGCACTCATTCAAGCTGCTCCAATAATACAAGAGATGCATACCAAACCAAGGAACAACAGGATTTGGCCTTACAAGGATCAAAATAAGGGCATTTCTAAGGCTCAGACTAAGAGATCACAGGGTCAGAATCAGCCCCAAAGAAAGAAAGCTAGAGTCAATACTGTCAACAACTTTGTTTCAACACAAAGAAATGATCGCAACCCACGTTTCTTCCATTGCAACAAGTCCGGACACTTCAAGAGGGAGTGTCCCAAGCTGGGCAGAGGGCATCGTCAGGGGCAATTCCAAGGTTAAAATAGAGCTGCTCATGGCCAAGGAACCACCGTTATGGCCAGAGGGAGAACCTCCAATGTTTCCACCAAGGAGATAGACAATGAAGAAGATCCATCCATGGATGCTGACATTGAGAGGGCAACGGTTCATGCCACTCTTCACAAGAAGGGTCCGAATCGCCAATTCTCGGTTATTCAAACTCCATCAAAATATCAAGGTAACAGGTTTAAAACTTGATTGACTGTGGTAGTACACATTCCTTCATTTCACCAATCTGTGCAAAAATATTAGGGATAGCCACAATAGATGCACCTACTTTACTTGTGAAATTAGCAAATGGTCGTGAGATCACTTGTACTAGGCAAACTGCTAAGGTGAAATTCCTATTGGGTGGGAAGCCAACTTCTGTGAGATTCAGGGTAATGAACCTAGGTGTCCATGAATGTTTACTCGGAATGGATTGGCTAATATCCAATGATGCCCACATCCACTATGGGAAGGGCCAAGTCTCCTTCCGTAATTCTGAAGGGAAACTAGTCATGACTCAAGGTGAGGCTGGTAAGCCAAAAATACAATAGAAAAAAACAACACAGATAATAAAAGGTGTTCAAAAGGGTCTACCTGTCTATCTGATTAAGCTGAATAAGCTAGATTAGAATCAGGAATATGGAGAAGAACCTTCATGGTTAAAGGAATACGTAGACGTATTCTCTGAAGATTTGACGGAGCTTCCTCCCCAAAGGGAAGTCGACCACGAAATCAAACTTGTACCAGGAGCTGCAACGGTTGCAAAGAGGCCATATAAGATGTCCATCTCGAAAGCTATCGAACTGAAAGAGCAACTCAAGCAACTGTTAGATCAAGGCTACATCCATCCTAGCAGTTCACCATGGGGAGCTCCAGTGTTGTTCCAAAAAAAGAAAGATGGAACGTTTTGCCTATGCATTGATTATAGAGGGTTGAATCAAGCAACCATAAAAAATAAATATCCCATTCTAAGAATAGATGAATTACTTGACCGTCTTCAAGGGGCAAAGATCTTCTCAAAGATAGATCTCAGATCTGGATATTATCAGATAAGGATCAAAGAAGAAGATATCCCGAAGACTACATTTAGTATAAGGTATGGACACTTTGAATTCCTAGTGATGTCATTCAGGCTGACGAATGCTCCTGCTACCTTCAACAGGTTAATGCAGGATATCTTTAGGCCTTATCTTGATAACTTTGTTCTCGTCTTTTTTGACGATAACCTAGTCTACTCAAAACAAGGAAAGGATCATGAACCCCAGCTTTCGCATTGTTCTTGAAACAATGAGAGCACACAAGCTTTATGCCAAGAAGAAGAAGGGCACATTTTTCAAGCGACAGATTGAATATCTAGGATTCATTGTATTAGCAGAAGGAATTTTGGTAGATCCAGCTAAGGTTAGAGACATTCTGGAATGGCCAACACCAACTTCTGTCAAAGGAATACGTAGTTTTCTTGGGTTGATAGGGTGGTACAGAATTTTCATCAAAGATTATGCTTTGATTACAGCACCTTTGACTGTTCTACTAAAGAAGCGAGTAGCAATTGTATGGTCACCTGCTAAACAGACCAACTTTGAAAAAGTAAAGCAAAGCTTAGTATTAGCACCCATCCTAAAACTTCCTGATCTTAGTAAGGAGTTTGAAGTGGTAACTGATTCTAGCGCATTTGCTTTAGGATGTGTACTTATGCAAGAAGGTCATCCCGTAGTATATTCTTCAAGAAAATTGAAGAGCCATGAAAGGAATTATGCTACCCACGACCTGGAGCTGTTGGTTGTCATCCATGCTCTCAAACTTTGGAGACATTACTTGCTAGGTAACAAATTTTCATTAGTAACGGACCACAAGAGTCTTAAATGGATTTTCACCCAGAATGAGCTCAATATGAGGCAACGTCGATGGATTGAAGTGCTGGAAGAATATGATTTTGAAATCAAATATAGGCTTGGAAAAGAGAATGTAGTTGCCGATGCACTCAATCACAAGGCATTTCTAAATTCTCTCATTTTGTAAGATCCATCAATAGCAAGGCCTCTAGCCACAAAGGTATCAATGCCAAACAACCCGATTCTGGAGCTAGCAAAAGAAGGGGCATATCATGACGCAGTCTATTAGAAAATGCTAAGGGAGATCCCCATCAAGGATCAAGACCCGAAGCTAAAGACGAAGTATTAAGAATTATCCATCAGTAATGGACTTGTCTACTTTAGGACAAGATTATGTATCCTTGCAAGCCAAACTCTCAAGCAGGAGATACTTTGGGAAGCCCATGACTCCCCTTTCTCAGGGCATCCTAGTTATGCCAAGACCCTTAATACGGTCAGAAAGAGCTATTATTGGAAAAGGCTCAAGGGAGACGTACTCAAATATTTCATGGAATGTTTGTCTTGTCAACTCATTAAGGCAGAACATGTTAAAATGCCTGGGAAATTGCAACCACTTGACATTCCACAAATGAAATGGGAGTTCATTAGTATGGACTTTATTGTTGGCTTACCCCAAGTTCAGGGAGGATATAACTCTATTTTGGTTGTAGTAGATATGCTCACCAAGGTCGCACATCTCATCCCTGTCAAGACGAACTATAAAGATTCAGACATTGCAAGATTATTCATCAAGGAAATATTCAAACTTCATGGGTTACCCAGAAGAACCATTAGTGATCATGACTCTCTTTTCACAACACACTTTTGGAGGGCTATCTTTGAGGCTATTGGAACTCAACTCTGTTTTAGCACAGCTTACCATCCCCAAACTGATGATCAAACAAAACGAGTCAATCAAGTCATTGAAGATATGCGTAGGGAATACTGTTGTCGCGAACCCAAAAAGTGGATTCAATACTTACCACTGGTTGAGTTTGCTTACAATGCTTCTTACCAACAGAGTATTCAGATGACGCCTTTCCAAGCATTGTATGGGCATGATTGTCGTATCCCTTTGAACTTCTCAGATCCAACCTTGAGGGTAGAAGCTTCAAGACAGATGCTGGAAGACATGGATGATCAAATCAAATCAATAAGACAAGACATTCAAGCTGCCAAGGATAGACAGAAGACCTATGCTGACTTGAAACATCAAGACAGATCCTTCGTCAAAGGTGATATGGTCTTCATCCGTGTACACCCTAAAAAGAGTTCACTGTCCTTGGGAGAGTACAAGAAGCTAAGTCCGAGGTATTGTGGACCTTATAAGATCATCAAGTGCCTAGGGCCTAATGCTTACAGACTACAACTGCCCGCAACTCTAAAGACTCATAATGTATTCCATGTTAGCCTATTGAAAAAGTATCTACCTAATCTAAATCATGTACTTAATGATCAGTAAATTGTAATGCCTAGCCAAGGAGTCCTTGAGCTACGGCCTGATAGAATCCTAGATGTTAGGGAGAGGCATTTGAGATCAATGACCTTGAGAGAATACCTCATCCAGTGGAAAGATTATCCTGAAGAGGATGCCACCTAGATGGATAAAAATACTCTCAACCAACAATATCCCCAGATCTTCTCGAGATGAGGACATCTCTATTCCTCTAAGGGGAAGAGGATGTAACATTTCCCATGCCTCTCCCATGAGAACCCCCCCTTTTCAAAATTTTTAAAATTAGTTCAAAATTTTTTTACCTCTCTCTCTCCCCTGCCGACAGCATGTCGAGGAGAGAGAGAGAGAGGGAGTAGAGTAGGAGAGGGGGCATGCACCCCCCAGGTGTAGGGGTGGCGGCCCCCATCAAACGGCCGTCTCCCCCCCATGAACCACCCCCTCCCCACTATATAAGGGGAGCCCCCCCCATGGTCTTCAGTGCTGCCCCCCTGCTTCATCTTCAGTGCCACCCCCTGCTCCGCCTGACAAGCCACGCCACCCCCTGCTCCACCTAAAATGCCGCCAGGATGCCAGGACCACTGCCACCCTCATCATCATCATTTTCGTCATCATCACCACTCTCAGCACGATTGAGGAGGAGGAGACGCTATTAGGGCCGACTATCAGAAAACAAGAAACTAAAGAAGCTTCTTAAGAAGCTTCCTAGAAGCTTCCACTAAAAGCTTCTTAGGGGTGCTTCAGTCGTAGATCGTGTGAAGGAAACAACTTGTTGTGAAGGGAGTTCCCTTGTGGGAAGGAATGACTGCCAACTTCTAGAAAATTTCAGCACACCCTCCACTTGCCCGACTTATTCCCAAATCCCAATTGCGATGGTCCCAAAGCACCACACAAGAGGAGCACGCGCGGGAGTAAGAGGAGCACGTGTAGGAGTCTCCACCCAAAGCACAAGAATCGATAATACCCCTCCTGCGGATGTTCAGGTTCCATCAAAGTCACCTTCTTCATTTCCACATGATATGGGTGCATTAAGTATAAATTTGCATAGGAAAAACTTTATCGCATTGGAAATTTACTATAATTGAGCACTTTGTTTTAAAAAAATATCATAGGAATGTTCGAAAAAGTTTTAAATTGCATGTCAAGGTGCTTATAATTCTTGCACATCATGATGAAAGGTTGTTGCATTTTTGAATATATGGTTCATGTGTTAAAAGATGCACTTATGCATTAATGTCCTAGTTGCATCTCACATATAGGTTAAATATATATTGCGATGTTCTTGTGCATTGGAAGGTTTGCATTGGGTAAGTTATGTTGGAAAGAATGAATTATGTTGTATACAATGCATTTGTGCAATAAAAATACATTGTGATGACCATAAATAGGTTAATTCATAGAACGATGTTTAATTAAAGAATAGATAGTTGCTATGGAGAGGAATAAAAGAGTTATATTTTATTAAGAATTCGCATAAGCAACTGCATTCTTATTTGCATAACTTACATGGGAAAAGAAAAGATTATGTTTTTTTTTAGCATTGTAAATTTACATAGCATAACTTGCATGCATAAGCAACTTGCATGCATAAGTAAATGAATGAAAAGAAAAAGAGTTATATTTTATTTGATGAAAAGCATATAGGATGCAATACGCATGAAATGATAGTTACATTCAATATGAAAAGATAGGTTAAATTAAGTTAAAATTTTGCTTAGTATTGCGTTTCCAGAGTTAATCCAACGTTCTCGTACTTAGATCGTTCTACGTTGCAAGTAAGAGAGGGTACTACGCCTTAGGACACGAATACTAGTAATATCGATAAACAAAGGATATTAAGCGACCAAGCGAGAGAGAGAGAGGTTTGTTAAAGGTGCATCTTTGGTGTGTTCGAGAAGGCGAATAGTAGTAGTAATAGTGGTTCAGTGCAATACCATAGTGGGACGGGAAACACTCCAACATAGGGTAGCTACTCCCTCGTCCCCATGCATAGCATATTAGACTTTACATATTATAGGCCCGTCCGTAGGTAGGTGGAGACTTTATAAACATTAATTTAGTTGAGTTACAAGAGAAGAAATCCTTTCTCAAACAATTTAAGAAAGAAAAAAAGAATGATAACAAAACCAAATTGTTTGTCGTAACGTAGACCAAATGGAAAATGATGAAGACTGCGATGTTCAAGAATGCGAGGTGTATCTTAATCAACGTGTCCCATGCCCTTGCTTTCAATGTAAGTTGGTAATTAGATGAAAACATCGATTATCTATGAAACACGCATGACGCTTTGGCAAGTTTCAATCAGAGATCATTGATTAGTCGATCTCAGATTTTGAGCAAATGATAAAAAAAAGTGTTTATCAATCATGCATTGTATTTGCAAACTAATTTAATATCATATAAAAAAAACATTGGAGGTAGTCGTAAAATTTATTACAAGGAGCTGACATCTGTCTTATCCCAAGGAGGAGTGTACCCTTTGCAGCTAGTTAGAAGAGTTTGTGGGTATGCAATGGATGGAGTGCCTGAGCCAGTCCAACACTTGAAAGGTACTACCCAATCTATACCATCAATACTAAAGGAGATAGGCAGCCTTCCAAAATTTTCTACAATCTTGGAGCCTAAGATGGAGGCAATGATGGATGCATTGATGCCCACGGATGTTGAGATATCTGATCCGCTTAGAGAGGAAGCATCCATACCATTATATGGTGGGTACGGAGTATCTCGCCTGAAGACACTTCTTGTACTCTTAAGTGTGCAAGCAAAATATGGGTGGAGCGATGCGAGTGTGACCGAGTTATTGAGGTATATTCTATGTACACTTTGTTGATTTCTTTTCGGAACTATCATTAAAAAATTTATGTTTTTTCAAGGTGTTTTATGATTTTTTAAAAGGTTACTAAAGTATCATATATTACCACTTGCAAATACCATACATGAGTCTCATGATGATGCACGTCATGTTTTACAAAAGCTTGGAATGTACTACAACAATATACATGCATGTATCAATGATTGCGTATTGTTTCGAGGAGAATAAGAAACTATGGAGACATGTCCAAAGTGTGGTGCTCACACGTATCGACAGGACTTGCAAGGGCAAACCATCCCTCAAAAAGTTCTTAGACAGTTTCCACTTATCCCCCGTATACATCACATGTCATACGTCTGGCATAGCGAGCTTGACAACATGGAATGCGTAGAATAGATCCACAAATGGAGTCCAACGAATATCAGCGGGCGGCTTCACGCACATGGAGCCAAATTGACTCTACCTTTCCAGGCTTTGCCCAAGTGCCAAGGAATCTTCAGCTTGGTCTTGCTATGGATAGCGTGAACCCATTCGATCTACGCTCAACTTCTTACAGTGTGTAGCCTGTAGTCCTTGTTAACTACAACATCCCTCCATCGCTTTCTACGAAGAAAGGACACCTCATCCTTAGCTTGCTCGTTCTCGGCTGCTATAAAGTCAAGAATATGGACATGTATCTTCGTCCATTAGTTGTTGAGCTTAATATTTTGTGGGAGGAGGAAGTCATGGTGGAAGATATGAGCAAGCATGATGGTTGACAGTCTGCCAATATTCGAGTCATTCTCATGTGGACCATGCATGACTTTCCGGGATTCGAAAAGTGCTCAAGTAAGTAGGCTTCCGTTCTCGTTGGTAATATCTATCATAGCTCGTTCAAGTTTATATTCATTGGATATAGGTGTTGGGATAGGTTCAGTTACCTCAGGTTATTATGCATATCCATTGTGTGGGCCACAGTTTGACTCCCGAAGGTCACAAACCATGAAGAAGACGATATATCGAGGACACACTACTTTCTTGCAGGAGGGTCATGAACTGAGGGAAGGTTTTCTTGGACGACCTACGACGATTCTCAGTTTTCTACAAGTTGCCATATTGGACCCACTTACATATCAACCACTCGTTGGATCCCATGCATATTTTCAAGAATGTGGACAGGTTACTATGGGACCACATCACAGGAAAGAGAGACACTGTAGGGGCACGAATGGATTTGGAGGAGGTAGGCAAGATGGAGGCACTTTGGCCGCACTCGAGGGTGTTGATGGTTGCTTGCAGCTACCTCGCGCTCCTTGGGTTTTGTCTACTAAAGAAGAGCGCCGTGTGAAGCAAATTATCAAGTCTATCCACACTTTGATGGGTATGATGCGTTCTCTCAGGTTAGCATTTTCTAAAGACAACCAATTATTAGGGCTAAAATCTCGTGATTGGCATAAGATATGTCAGGTTTGTACTATGAATGGATTGTAAGTGGCTTGCATATTTTACTATTTGGAGTGTAGTTGTTGTTCGTAATGCTTCTTCATTTGTGGCACTTTGTGCTACGGATTGTGATCACAGTATGCCTTACTCCAGAAATATGCGTGGGGATTTACAGGTTGCCAAATTTAGTGCAATGGATCTCATAGAAGGAGATTAAGACATCCTCTATTGAATCCGCAAGGTCGGGAGCTGTGGAGATGGTTTGTCTCTTTGAGAAGTACTTGCCCACTAGTATGCTCATGATACAAACCCACCTTCTAGTGCATCTTGTAAATGAAGTGGAGATTGCTAAACTTGTCCATACACTATGGATGTTTTTCTTGGAGTGCTTCATGAAAACCTTGAAAGGCTTTTTGCCACAATGAACTCAGCTAGAAGGTAGCATGGTCAAAGGTTGGTTGGTGTCTGAGGCGTTAGTGCTTATTTCACAATGGCTACCAATGGTGGATTCAAACAACAATATGCTATGGTCACTGAAGGATGATGATAGACTGATCGGAGATGTGGTGGTTGGAAATAGGGTGGAAAAAAAAATGGATGCTGCAATGGAGGAGAAACTGAATCATTTTTGTATGTTGGACCATGTCTCCATGGAGATGTGGCTCGCTATGTACGAGCAAGCTAGGAAAGATTGGAAAGAAGCACGATTTGAATTTTGACATAGTACGCGCCATCGACTGATTCGATATCTTGACGGCATGGAGGAGATGTAGCGGTTTATGTTAATGCGATGGTTGCATGGATCATTGACCGTAGCATCTCGCGAAGGGGCAGAGGTTTCAACTAAGGAGTTGGAATTCTAGAGGGGATGTAGTCCAAAGGTGATGACATGTTTAGGATTTGTCATATCTAGATTTTATATGCGACAACTAATTGACTGTTTCAATGTACATTACAAAATACACAGTTCGCCGTGGTCATGCGGACATCATTTTCACGTGTAGCGTATCGACAAAATGCGCTCAACAACAGATTGTGGTATCATGGCAAAGTTTGAGAAAGAGAACCGACGATGAGCAAGGGATCCAAACATTGTTATAGATGAGATGGAGTATTCTAGGAACTTGCAAAGTATTATCACGGTGGGTTATTGTAGCTTCTCCATGATCCTTTTCGATGTGCAATGGTTCAAAGTGGTACTTGAAGGAGATGGGGCAATAGTTTGACGAGGTCCATCTAGATTTCTAGAAATAGATTTCGAAAAAAAGATGGATGGATTGGCGGTTCATTGTGAACATGTGCATGAACTTATGGTTTATTAAATTTTATTACGACATGGTACATATCACAAAAGTTAAATCTCTTTTGTATATTATTTTGAACATGTAATTTTCTATCCAAACCCTCGACAACCTCGATGGTGGTATGTTGTACCTTTAGCTCCCCAAAGTGCGAGAGTATATGATCAAAGCAATGTTCGCAGCGTAGATGAGGACAATATGCAAATAGAGGGGTCGATATTACAAGGGGTGGAGGCTGCCGAAAGCTTGGAGCATGTAAAGGATGATGGAAATACAAGAGTCCAAGAATTATTTGAGAATGAGGTTGACTCATCCTTTTGTGGTGACTCGTCTATCGATCTTCTAGTGTATGCACAGTTGCGTTAGGAGATTGACATGGGACAATTGGGTACTTCATACTTGGAGCATCCACCTACTCAATTTGTTGATGAATTGCTTATAAGAGTACATAATATATGTGTTTTAAGTAAAATAAATTTTTGAAGATTTATATTAATATGCTTTACTTGATTTATGTTGATTATGCTAACATCAATTTTTTTTTGTGTAAGTGACCTTTGTAGATATTTGGATCCGCACAATGAGTTGAGGGATGAGTGACAAGGAGCTACAGGAGATCTTCACACATATGTCTCCAAATTAGATGGCTCGATTCAAAGATATGGTAGACCAGGAGGTGTCTCGGACACCATTAGCAGGCTATTCTATTAGATCTAGTTTGATGTGCTCTGATGCTTTAGTTTCCAGTAGACGAGGTCGATGCTCCAAACTTGGCCCGAACAGTTGGAGTGGTTCTAGGGAATGCTGCGGAGACGTGGATGTAGTGAGCCTGCGGTCGGCTCGAGATACATGTGCTACTCCTCGCTCTCATGTAGGTTTGAGAGAGCATGGCTCAGGTGGTTGTTATGGAGGTACCGATGTAGTGTCTCTGTCTCGGGATACATGTGCTACTCCTTGCTCTCGTGTAGGTTCGAGAGAGTGTGGCTCAAGTGGTTGTTATGGAGGTACCGACGTAGTGTCTGCGTCTCACCATTCTGTTGGAGTTGCATCACCTATGGGATTTGTCACACCTGTGGGGACATCTACTCTAGTCACTCTAGCTTTTGCTTAGCCGTTTGCATGTGGAAACCCTATGGATGCTACTTTGAGAGATACTATCCCGTAGGTATACAGATGTACATGGGTCTCTTGGATATGCCTAGGAGTGTGGTTGCAGGTGGGAGAGGACACATCTTAGGCATACCCTAGAGGGGTATGGATGTAGATAATAGAACGAGAGCCATCATCATGAATGATGAGGGGAGGGGTATGGATGTAGATGATAGGACATGAGCCATCATCATGAATGATGAGGGGAGGAGGGTGACGGCTCATATGAGAGATTTGTGTCAACAAGTTTTTCGACACAATGTCTTGGATCATTGAAAGAACATACCGGAGGGGAGCAAGGACTACATAGTAGCATCCTTGCATGAGGAGTTTATGGTACCCACCGCATCAGATAGGTTTTCCATAGGTTGGATGATAGAGTGTATGCATGCATACATGTCACACAGAGGATCGGACGCACGCAAGGCAATTAAGAGTGGGGCCTCAAAGCCCGAGTGGCTAGACACAGATGAATGGATCCAACTCAGGGAAGGGGCTATAGATTCTCCAGGACATTGGAGACAGCAGCGTGAGACAATGAGGGCATGACTGGAGGCAAGAGTGGTCCATCATCTTAGGTGTGGCAGCCACAGGACTTATCTGGAGGACTTTGTAAGTTTTTGTTTTGTTCTACTTGCTTATTTTTTTGCAATATCCCTTGTACTAACAATCGTGTTTCTAGCAGTTGTATTTTTTTTTCTTTGTAACACTCCATTACAAACCGTGACTCCACCGGCCTAAAGACTTGATATGCAGAGAGACATGGTCTCGTTGCATTGATTGACCAATTGTATGGACGCAGTGGCCCAGCAAGTCACTCATCTTTCTTGTCCATAGTTACTAATTTTAATTAAAATGCATTATTGTGTGGTGGACTGATGTATAGTTGTTTCTCGATGCTCCTTTGTGGTGGCAAGACGAGGTTTCAGATGGTGAGGATCTATATCTTGCCCTTGGATTCGTGGAGCGCACATCCTCTTCTTTTTTGGTCATGTGATTTATGTAGGCCTTTTTTATGCACTATCTTATTATCATCCTTTGTATCTTGCCATGATCATATCGTCACTTTCATTATGCGATCTTGTATATATTTTATGTATTAGTCTTATGGATTCAAGTACACTTTGCCTTCATGGAGATGAGCATTGTACACTTTACTGTAACTCTTTTGTATGGCCCAAATAAAGCACATACTTCCCTGCCACAAATTTTTTTTCCCTGTAACCATTGCTATTAGCATCGCAAATTTACTGTACATGTCACTATTAGCGTCACAAATTGCCACTATATGCCTTGCTATTTGCATCTCTATCAATGCTGCATATGCGACGTTGATAGCGACGAATATAACGACGATAATAGTGACTGTTGTATGGCGTTGCTAATACCGACGTTTTTTGTGACAACAGGGGTAAATTTTTTAATGAACATTTTCGTCACTTTGAATGTCGATATGAGGCCTGTATCTTGTAGTGTCTCTTTGGGATATAAAGATTATCCTAAGTTTTTAGTTAATATCCATTCTCCTATAATGTAATAGAGATATCACTTCTTTAATAACTTCACTTATTCTTCAACTACTAATATCATGCATAAGGAGTGGTTCTCTATCCTCATTATATCCTTTCTATAATGTCCTTTTAAGCCCATTTAGATACCTATGCTTATCACCTATGGTCCCCTAGAGCTAATTAAATCACTAAAGTGCTAGTTTTGAAGTGTTCTTAAGTAGGCATTGAGTCTTAAGTTAGAGATTTATGTGTTAAACCATCTCGTTCTCGTGGTGATAATTGGCTGATATTTGAGAATAAGAATTTCCCTATATTTCCACCATTATTTGCCCTCATGACTATCAGTTAGACTCTAATAAACATATGTAATTCATTATCCTCTTATCCACTACCTCCAATTCCAAGCTTGGAGGTGGTGCTAGCATAGTCCTGTCAAAGGGGGTTGTTATAATTCACAAGCTTGGTTGGGTTCAATACCATTTTTCTTATTAGTTACACTCTTGACTTTGATGGTCGATCCTTCTAGTTTTTAATACTAGAGTTGCTAAACTACTCAAGAGGGATAATTTTGAAATGACAAGGGGCAAAAAGGTATTGATGATAACAATAATTTTGAAAAGGCTTAATAAACGTAATAATGGAAGAGAGATCTAATAGAAATAATAATAATATGTTGATAAAAAGATGAGGATGATAGTGATGGTGATAATGGTGATGGATATATAGAGATGATTCTCTTATCTTCTCTCTCTCTCTTTCTCTCTCTCTCTCTCTCTCTCTCTCTCTCTCTCTCTCTCTCTCTACACACACACACACACAGATTGAATGCACATGAGGTGGTCTATTTATCTTAGCAAATGTGGGTTGGGAACAAGAGGTAGTTAGAGGGTGATAAACCTTTTGCCAAAGCCCGTGTCATGTAGGGATTGGAAGAGGAAGTCCCACTCTAAGTGGTCATTTGCCTTATCAAAGTCAATTTTGAAAAAAATAAAATCTTGTTTAAATCCTTGGGCATAGTCCATCCCTTCCCAAAGGGCAATAATTGCATCGAGGATAAATCTCCTTGGGCATAGTCCATCCCTTCCCAAAGGGCAATAATTGCATCGAGGATAAATCTTGTTTAAATCCTTGGGCATAGTCCATCCCTTCCCAAAGGGCAATAATTGCATCGAGGATAAATCTCCTATTGATAAAGCTCTTCTGCTTTCTTCTAATCCATTTATCAAGATGTCCATCAATTCATCTAGCCAGCGCTTTGGTGAAGATTTTGCATGTTGAAGTTAAGCATGTAATGGGTCTCCAATTGCCAAGTAGGGATTTGTCATCTCTCTTGTGAATGAGTTTGATGACCCATGCATTAATGCAATGGGGGAGGACACCGAATCTAACAAACTCCCTCCAAACATTTGGGAGTGGGGGGATAGGGATTTCTTTGAATTCTTTGAAGAAATTTTCAAAAACACATGTGTAATTAAATCTTCTCATCATCTAAAGGCTAAATAGTCCTTTATCCTCTAATAAAGCCTCAATCAAGCATTTTCACATGTTAAGAACTAAGTGCTATTACTTTCACTTCACTTGGGTGCTTTCCCATGTGTCCCACTCAAAGATTGTGGGTCAAACACCATACATTATTCTCCGCATTGGATTTTCACCCCTTTACAAACCCAATTTATTCTTCTAATTCCATGAAATCACATCCTTATGGAAAAATGATTATGTCTTGCTCCCTTTCACTTCCATGCTCTTCTGGTTATTCTTTTCCAAAAAGAATATTGGGATTGTAGTAAAGTTTGTTGACTTAACAAGGATCACATGTTTGTGGAAACTAGAGAGAATAGCACGATTCCTCAAAAAACATTCAACCTATCAAGAAAGAAGGGTTTTGACCTTAGATGCATTATCTAAGATGTTGATTCCTTTCTCTAATCAAAAGTACTTTCTTTAAGTAATATGCATTATGTGTATCTTAGGTTACATAAAGGAAAATCTAGCTTTCTTACCCTTAGAATTACCACTTCATATCCATAAAAGATTGGTCCTAAAACATCTCCATATAGTAGTTCTAATAGATCTACAAAGGACTTATATTATTTAAATATTATCCAAACTTAATAATTTATGTACTAGATTTGCTATGTCTCCCAACATGGTTCATAAAGATGATACTTAATCCTTATGCTTACAATGTATTCGTATGCAATTTTCAATGGAAGTAGTGAAACAAACATCTTGCACAAACGATTAGGCAATTTAGTTAGCATGAGATTGGGTGTCTCTACAATGTCTTATGATGAGGGCTACAAAGATTGGAATGAAGCATTTAAGAAAATAGTATACTTAATTGCAATGATAAAATTCATTGATTCAAGCATTTTTACATTTTTATGTTACATAGATATAATTTGTTGTGTCTTTAGTTCCATATAGATCCACTACTTCTCATCATGTATATTAATATTACATGTTAATTTCAGGTCTTAATTAACCAATTAGTGTGTTTTTAATTATTTCTTGCACAAATGCAACTCATGTCATGCGCATTTCCAAAAAATATACAACCTTTATGTTTTTCTTTACAATCTACATTAATTTTCATGTTTAATTACTTCTTAGTTAATTATGAAATATTATGAGTTTTACCTGCATGTGCACGTGTTTGAGCGTGCACGCACGCACGCACGCACGCACGCACGCACGCACGCACGCACACACACACACACACACACACACACACACACACATTGTAGGTGAGCATGCATAAACTCTAAATTAGTCAACATGAGGGAAATACATATTGTTTAGGTGTGGCCTATACAAGAAGCATTTGAGTACATTATAAAATAAATTTTAAGACATCTAACTTAACATAGCCCTTTTCATTATGTTGAACTTTGTCTTTACACATTTTTCTTTAGTATCACCCAACTCCACCTCTATAGAAGAACTTCTGTACATGGATACTACACTTTTCATTAGTTTGTGTGTCCAAAATTGACAAAAATTGTTATAAGAATAAACACACATGAAGAATACGCTTGCCTTCATGTTTGTAATCTTGGTTATAAGAATAAACACACATGAAGAATACTCTTGCTTACATGTTTGTAATAGCACATAAGCACTTTATGCCTTTCACAAATTCCTTTCATGTTTTCTTGCAATTCCTAACGTAGACTTAGATCTAGTATTTCATATTATAGAACCCACTAGAATCTTTAATCCTCAAACATACCATTTCAAACACTTTTTTGTCTTTTCAACGCCCCCCCTATGCCCACTCCACTCATTGTGTTCTTTCTTCAACCTCAAAAATTCACCATGCATGCAACCTGTACCATTGATGTTGGCCCTTTACATTGTGTTATGCACTATCAAATGCTTAGCTTTAGCCCCTAGTTTCATTCTATTTCTTATGATCTATGAATTAAAACTCGAACATCTTCAATCATGCAATGATACATTCCTAAACACAACATACACACATCAACAAATTCATACATATTGTGTGTATATATATGCATGTGATACATATAATCAAAATTTATAATGGTAACTTCAAAATGGTGAGTACATAATTATCAATACCATTCTTTTTTCCAATGTTGTAATGGGTAGAAGTGGTTTGAATTTTAGAATATTTAGGCACATAGTTGAAGGTGAACCACTTTCTGAGCTAACTAGCCATATTGATATTAAAAAGGGAGACATGGTAAACTTTTTGCAAATCAAGTCATGCCCGAGTTTATGTATCAAATATGCCATTTTTATGACCTATCTAATGGTAGATAGAAAAATAAATGAATTTATATTATGGTCTAGGTAAAACCCTTAGTTTGTTGTGCAAAAGTAGCTTTAATGGTTGTGTTATAAATAGTAAAAAGTCATACAAAAAAGTAAGACTCTATATGTATATGCATATACATGATTAATTAAGTGATCCATGTAGCCTTCAAATGTATGGATTTTTTACTTTTTGAAAAAGAAGTGTACTTTTAGAAAAGTAAAGAAGGAAAACAAAAAAAAAAAACACACACACACACACTCTCTCTCTCTCTCTCTCTCTCATATTTAAGTAGAAAAAATAGCAAAAGCTTCCCCTAAAAGAAAAATACAATAGATGGCACCTTCTAGTAATGAAATCAAGCATGGTCCTTTGGTAGGATCCTACAATTGGATTTTCTTTTTTGTTCAAAACAGAACATCAAGGGTTGCATTTAAGGAAAAATATAATAGTTTCAACCTTGTATTAGTCAAATTAAGCATGGCCCTTGTCCTTGGTAGTCTTGTGTTGACAAGTCATGGTGAAGCTCCTTCCTCATCACAACATAAAAGCCTTCCTTCATCTCCCCTTCTCTTTTGTATACAAATCTTGGAAGGTGTTGGTAGGCCACTTAAATAAAGTAGCTTAAAATAAGTATGTCTCCTATTCTTCTTATTCGACTTGCAACCTACATTCATAGGGCCTACAAAATTTCTATTTTAGCCTTGTAAACTTTATCTTGGTGCAAATCCCATCAACTTTCTCATAGGGTAGTAGTTTTGGAGCATGGAGATTTGTGTGTGGATAACTAAACACAATGATAGGATGATATGTGATATTATTCTCAATATCATCACCATAATTAGTACTACCACTATTGTACTAATAGCCTTTGGATACGAGGAGATGTGCATATAAGCATGAAAATTCCACACAATTACAAGAGAAGGTGCAATATTAATATCATCATCATTATCGTGACTACTAATAGTATTGTTGTTGTTACTCTTGTGAACATAGACTTTTGCCTAAGGAGTCCTAGGTGAAGGCATGTGTTGAGGTTGTTAGAATGTTACAAGACACATGACGCACAAGGATCACATAGCTAAATGGAAGCACAAAAAGACTAAGGAAGCCCAAGTCAAAAAGTGAATGAAGAAGCTCATTCTGCCCAAGCAAGAAAAGTGGAGTAGAAGGCAAGCTTAGAAAAAACATGGGAGACCACTAAATATTCTAGTAAGGCTCTCTCAAGGATGAAGGATGTCCTGCCAAGGATGAAGGACATCCTGTCAAGGATGAAGGAGGTCCTCTCAAGGGCAAAGGATGCTCTCTTAAGGATGAAGGAGAACCTTTGAGAGCTCTTGCAAGGAAAGTGCAGGGCACAATGTAATTCATTTTATAAGAGTGCCATGCTCCCTCTTGTGCAAGTTGTAAAGTCTAAACGGACATGGGTGAAGGGATAAGGCAACTAGAAGGGAATGGAGAAAGAGGAAATTGGCAAGTTGCTCGATCATGTAAAAAAGTGGATGGTTTCCCAAGGGATTTAGGGTTTTGTATATAAACTTGAAAAGTGAATGGGGAGCTCATTCTTTGGCACTACAAGATACAAGCCTCACATCGACATTCAAAGCGACGAAAATGTTCGTAAAAAAATTTGCCCCTATCGTCACAAAAAAAACGTCAGTATTAGTGATGCCATAGAACCATCACTATAATCATCGCTATAGGTGTCACTATTTGCGACGCTGATAGTGACACAAATAGTGATGCCTATAGGGATGATTTCGATGCTAATTGCAATGCTAATAGTGATGGTTACAATGAAAAATAAATTGTGATAGGGCATCAAGTTTCCCTCCGACAAATAGCACTATGTGCTTTATTTGGGCCATACAAAAAAGTTACAGTAAAGTGTGCAATGCTCGTCAAAATGAAGGCAAAGTGTACTTGAATCCATAAGACTGATAGATAAAATAAATGTAAGATTGCGTAATGAAAGCGACGGTAGAATCATGGCAAGATACAAATGATGATAATAACATAGTGCATAGAAAATGCCTATATAAATCACATGACAAAAAAATAAGAGGATGTGCACTCCACGGATCCAAGTGTGAGCTATAGATCCTCGCCATCCAAAAGATCCTCCTGTCACAAAGGAGCATTGAATGGACTCTACAAAAAAAGAAATAACTACACATCAGTCCACCATACAATAATGCATTTTAATTAAAATTAGTAACTACGGACAAGAAAGATGAGTGACTTATTGAGTCACTGCATGCATACAATTGGTCGATCAATGCAGTGAGATTGTATCTCTCTACATATCGAGTCTCTAGGTCGGTGGGATCACGGTTTGTAATGGAGTGCTACAAAGAAAGTAATATACAATAGTTAGAAACACGATTGTCAATACAAGTGATATTGCAAAAAAACAAGTGTCAAGAAGAACAAAATAAAAACTTACAAAGTCCTCTAGATAAGTCCTGTGGCTGCCACTCCCAAGATGATGGACCACTCCTGCCTCAAGTCATGCCCTTGCTGCCTCGCATTGTTGTCTCCAATGTCCTGGAGAATCTGTAGCCTCCTCCCTGAGTTGTTGTCAATCATCTACGTCTAGCCACTCGAGCTTTGAGGCCCCACTCTTAAGTGCCTTGCATGCGTTTGATGGTTTGTGTGACATGTACGCATGCATGCACTCTATCATCCACCCTGTTGAAAACCTATCTACTATGGTGGGTACCAGAAAATCCTCATGCAAGGATGCGACTATGTAGTCCTTGCTCCCCTTTGGTATATTCTTCCAATGATCCAAGACGTTGTGCCAAAAAACTTGTTGGCACAACTCTCTCATAAGAGCCATCACCCTCTTCCCCTCATCATTCATGATGATGGCTCCTATCATATCATCTACAAGGTATTTGGGGGTATACCTAAGATGTATCCTCTCCCACCTGCGACCACACTCCTGGGCATATCCAGGAGACCCCCATACATGTGGTGTATCTACAGGGATAGTAGCTCTCGGAGTAGCACCCATAGGGGTGCCACCTACAGATGGTTGAGAAAAAGCTGGTGACTGGAGTAGATGTCCCCATAGGTGTAACAAATCCCATAGATGATGCAACTCCAACAGAATGATGAAACGGAGACACTACATTTGTACCTCCACAACAATCACCCGAGCCATGCTCTCTCAAACCTCTACGAGAGCGAGGAATAGCACCTATATCCCAAGCCAATCATGGGCTCACTGCATCCACGTCTCTGCACCATTCCCCAGAACCACTCCCTCCTTCTGACCTAAGTTTGGAGCATTGACCTCGTCTACTGGAAATCAAAGCATCAGAGCGCACTGAAGTAGATCGAACAAAATGGCTTAATGGTATTTGAGACAGCTCCTAGTCCACCAAATCTCTGAATCAAGCCATCTAATTTGGAGACATATGTGTAAAGATCTCTTGTAGCTCCTCGTCACTCATCCCTCGACTCATCATGTGGATCCAAATATCCACAAAGGTCACCTGCACAGAAAAAAATTGATGTTAGCATAATCAATATAAATCAAGCAAAGCATGGTAATATAAATATTTAAAAAAATGATCTTACTTAAAATGCATATCTTATGTATGCTTATAAGCAATTCATCCAACAAATTGAGTAGGTGGATACTCCAAGTATGAAGTACCCTATGGTCCCATGTCAATCTTCTGACACAACTCCACATACTTTGGAAGGTCGATAGACAAGTCACCACAAAAGGATGAGTCCACCTTGTTCTCAAAGAATTCTTGGACTCCTGTATTTTCATCATTGTTACCCGATTCTGGCTCATTATGAACAATGACTAGACTCCAAATAGCAAAATACGCAGGCCACTTACAATCCATTCGTAGTACAAACCTAATATATCTTATGTCAATCATGGGATTTTAGCCCTAATAATTGGTCTTCTTTAGAAAACACGGACCTGAGAGAACGCATCATACCTATCGGAGTGCGGATAGACTTGATAATTTGCTTCACAATGCACTCTTCTTTAGTGGAAAAAACCCAAGGAGTGAGAGGTAGCTGCAAGCGACCATCATAAAGCACCTCCATCTTGCCTACCTCTTTCAAATCCATTCATGCTCCTGCAGTGTCTCTCTTTCCTGTGATGTGGTCCCATAGTAAGTTGCACACATTCTTGAAAATATGCATGGGATCCAAGATCTGTAAGTGGGTCGAATATGGAAACTCATAGAAAACTTAGAATCGTCACATTCTATTTGGATGTGACTTTCTGTGGACCATTTTCATCTCATACCAGCTTTGGGCCCTCATTCATGTTGGAGATCATCCAAGAAAACCTTCCCTTAGTTCATGACCCTCTGGTAAGAAAGCGACGTGTCCTTAACATACCATCTTTTTCATGGTTCATGACCTTTGAGAGTCTAACTGTGGCCCACACAATGGACATACGTGATAACCTGAGGTAACTAGACCTATCCCAACACCTCTATCTAGTGAATAAAAACTTGAACAAGCTATGATAGATATTACCAACAAGAACAGAAGCCTACTTACCTGAGCACTCCTTGAATCCCAAAAAGTCATGCATGGTCCACATGAGAATGGCTCAAATGCTGGTGGACTGTCGACCATCCTGCTTGCTCATATCTTCCACGGTGACCCCCTCCTCCCACAAAATCTTAAGCTCATCGACTAATGGAACTAATGGATGAAGATACACATCCATATTCTTGACTTTGTACCGGCCAGTAAACGAGCAAGCTAAGGATGAGGTGTCCTTTCTTTGTAGAAAGCCATGGAGGGATGTTGTAGTTAACAAAGACTACATGCCACACATTGTAAGAAGTTGCGAATGGGTTCATGCCATCCATAGCAGGACCGAGTGGAAGATTCCTTAACTCTCGAGCAAAGCCTAGAAAGGTAGAGTCAATGTGGCTTCATGTGTGTGAATCCACTAATATTTATTGGACTCCATCTATGGATCTATTTTGTGCATGCCATGTTGTCAAGCTCGCCATGCTGAACGTATGAAACATGTGATCTATAGGGGGGATAAGCAGAAAGTGTCTAAGAACTTTTTGAGTGATGGTTTGCCCTTGCAAGTCGTGTTGATACCTATGAGCACCACACTTTGGACATGTCTCCATAGTCTCGTATTCTCCTTGAAACAATATGCAATCATTGATACGTGCATTGATGTTGTTGTAGTCCTTGCTAAGATTTCGTAAAACATGTCATGCATCATCACGAGACTCAGGCATGGTATTTGCAAGTGGTAATATATGATACTTTAGCAACCTGAAAAGAAATCATAAAACACCTTTAAAAAGTACAATTGTTTTTTATGATGGTGTCGAAAAGAAATCAATGAAGCATACGTAGATGATACCTAAACAACTTAGTCACACTCACACATCACTCCACCCGTATTTTGCTTGCACACTTAGAAGTTCAAGTAATGTATTCAGGTGAGATAGTCGGCACCCATCATATAATGGTATGAATGCTTTCTCTCTAAGCGGATCAGATGTCTCAACATCCATGGGCATCAATGCATCAATCATTGCCTTCATCTTAGGCTCCAAGATTGTAAGAAAGTCTGGAAGGCTGCCTCTCTCCTCTGGAATTAATGGTATAGATTGGGTAGTGCCTTCCAAGTTATGGCTCAGGCACTCCATCCATCGCACACCCACGAACTCTTCTAACTGGCCACAAAGGATGCACTCCTCCTTGGGATGAGATGTCACCTCCCTGTAATAAATTTTACGGCCACATCCAATGTTTTTGTGTATGATATTCAATTAGTTTGTAAATACAATGTATGATTGATATACACTTTTTTTACTGTTTGCTCAAAATCTGAGATTGCCTGATCAATGATCTCTGATTGAAACTCGTCGAAGCATCTTATGTGTTTTATAGATAATTGACATTTTCATCTAATTGCCAAATTACATTGAGAGCAAGGACATGGGACACGCTGATTAATATACGCCTCACGATTTTGAACATCACGGCCTTCATCGTTTTCCATTTGGTCTATGTTATAACAAACAATTTGTTTTTGTTATCATTCTTTTTTTCTTTCTTAAATTGTTTGAGAGGGGATTTCTTCTCTTGTAACTCAACGAAATTAACGTATATAAATTCTCCACCTACCTACAAATGGCAGGCCTATAGTATGTAAATTCTAAAATGCTATGCATGGGGACGAGGGACTAGCTACCCTATGTGGGAGTGTTCCTCGTCCCGTGGTATTGCACCGGACCTCGCCACCTTTTTTCCTTTGTGTGACTCAATATATGCATAGCGTAGGAGGAGGTAGTGTAAAGCATGTCAATAAAACCATTCGTTTACCTCCAAGTCCAATCTCTCTTTCACTTTACTGGGCCTGGAGACACAGGCCTTCGGCACCTTTTCGAAGCGTCGAACACATCTAAGGTACACCCTTAACAATATATATATATATATATATATATATTTCTCTCTACCATGCCACTACCACTACTACTACTCGCCTTCCCAAAGCATCAAACATACCCAAGGTGCACCTTTAACAAAACCTCTGTCTCTCTCTCTCTACTACTACTACTACTACTACTACTACTACTTGCCTTCCCGAAGCATCGAACACACCCAAGGTGTACCTTTAACAAAACCTCTCTCTATCTCTCTCTACTACTACTACTACCACTACTACTACTAGTACTCTCCTTCCTGAAGTGTTGAACACATACTACTACTACTAGTACTCGCCTTCCCAAAGCGTCAACACAACAAAGGTGCAACTTTAACAAAACCTCTCTCTCTCTCTCTCTACTACTACTACTACTACTACTACTACTACTACTACTACTACTACTACTATTCCCACCACCACCACCACCACCACCACTACTATTGTTACTCGCCTTTCTGAAATGTCAAACACACCCAAGGTGCACCTTTAACAAAAGATCTCTTTCTCTCTCTCTACTACTACTACTACTACTACAAACAAGAAAATAAGAAATTAAAGAACAAGATCTTACCCTCTCTTTTTTGTTAATCCATACCTTCTCCTCTCTCCCTCCCTTTCTCTCTTTCTCTCTTTCTCTCTTTCTTTATTACGTTCATGTTTATTCCCTCTCTCTCTTTCTTTCTTTCTTTTCTCTCTTCCTCTCCCTCTCTCGTTTCCTCTCTTTCTCCCTCAGTACACATAATTTTTAACAAAAACAAATAAAAGAAAATGAGAAAAAAAACAAACCAAGAGGGAGCAATGCACTCACCACTAAGGCCCGAGGATGGATTCGATGGCTCCTCTTCGCAACGGCGGCTCCTCTTCACGTCGGTAGCTCCTCTTTGCCCTTCATGCATTTCCTCCTCTTCTTCGCAAAAGACGGTGGCGGTGGTGAGAAGCTCTCCTTCTCCCTCTTTCTCTCTTTCTCTCCCTCTCCCTCCCAAACACACGATGTAGTTAGCTCTCTCTTTTGTTCCCTCTTTTTATCTTTTGCACAAAATGTCACACTTGGTTTTCTACCCACTTTTTTTATTTGAGTACCGTCGCTATTTGCGACATCGTTATTTTGCGTCGGAAATGACCATCGCCATTCCCCTATATCCTTGTAGTGTGGTGTGTGGCAAAAGTGATCTCATCTTCTTCTCTCTTTCTTGTTTCTTGCTTGTGTATACTTGAGAGAGGGAGTGTGAGGAAGTGAGTGTGTGAGGGTGAGGGATCTTGGAGAAACAGCTCTTCATCATCTCCTCTCTTCTTCTTCTCTCCTCTTCTCTTGTCTTATCTTACGTGCATCTATGGAGGATGGAGCTCGAAGGAGGAGACTTTCGGTTGCTTGAGCTTGCATCTCGAATCATGGAGCTACCAACATGCTTGAGGGAGGAGGCTACTCATTCAGGCATCAAGGTAAGCTCACTACACTCCCACAGGATTGAAGGTGCGTCGACTAGGTGAGAGATAGCCATTTGTGCTCACTTGAAATGCTTGAAGAAATAAGCAATCCGTGGGTCTTAGCAGTTGAGCATGAGCTCCATTTGGTTCCATTTTTGGGACCAAGAGATTCAAGCTTGAGAACTTGCACGTCTCAAATCGAGTGGTGAAGTAGGATTGTATCCTCAAACTGGTGCTTGATATAGGTAGGAGATTTGGGATTTTTAATCTTTAAAAAAAATATTCTGGGTTTGATAAGCAGACAAGTAAGAGGAATCATTTCGTTACTTATGTTTTGATTTTTGTTACATTTAGAGTAGGATAGGATCAAGAAATTGAAGCAAAAAGCTTTAGGGTTTCTGTTGTAAAGCATGCCAAAATAGGGAAAAATCAAGGAAAAATTGGACTTGCAATCCATTGGCAAGGCATGAGCACTAACGGGGCAACACTCTGACATTAGAACAAGGGTTTAAGACCCAAGGAAGGCAGGTGGAAGGCTCATTTTTAGTTTTGTAAAAGAGAGAGAGAGAGAGAGAGAGAGAGAGAGAGAGAGAGAGAGAGAGAGAGAGAGAGAGAGAGAGAGAGAGAGAGAGAGAGAGAGAGAGAGAGAGAGAGAGAGAGAGAGAGAGAGAGAGAGAGAGAGAGAGAGAGAGAGAGAGAGAGAGAGAGAGAGAGAGAGACTTGAAGCTTAGGGTGAATCGATCGACTTCCACAAGAGTTTTTCATGCATGTCAGGTACATAGAACCCTCCTTGTGTATGCAAGCTCCTTGCATGTGGGTGTGGCCAAAATCGTTGCCAGAATTGATCTTTTGTTGTCTTTGTTTGCATGCCAGTGGAATCAGACATGGTTCACAAGGGTCTGATTTCTAGAATCAAACACTCAAACGTCTGATTCCTAGAATTTGGACATTCGGATTAACTTAATTTGTCCAATCAAACATTGTCTGTCGTCTAATCTCGCAAATCAGACTAGTCCGATCAAACGACCGATCGGACATTCACCCTGTTCGATTTAAATGATCGAACTCATTAAAATTAGACACTTTCAGAGGCAGACTCAGACACTCACCCATCGACTTAAACATGCCAGAATCAGACCAATTAAAATTGGACACTTAAAATCGAATGTCCGACTCTGAGAATCAGACATTGTCAAATCAGACCAAAATTCTAATATGAAAAATTGAGCAAACTAGCACATCCATGGCAAGGTAGAACACCTCTTACATCTGGGAAGGCTTCAAAAGCTTTATAAGTGCAATTGACCTTAGAAATCGCAGTAGAATGACTAGACACAATCTCTTACATTCACATTATCTTTTAGTCCCCATTAGAGTCGTGAAATTGACCCCCCCAGATCCCTCGTTTGACCTTGAGCATGACCTTGAGCAAGCTAAACAATGTAGAATAGATTCTAGAGACTAGAGAGAGCAGCCAGTGAGATTGAGTGTAAGATCTATTTAGTCAAGATCTTAGATCGGAGTGTGGAAGCTACATTCATTATCTCGTGTTTTTATCAGCATTATTTTTGACACTTGAAGTGCACACGGAAAAATGCAAAGCCTGATTTTGCACAATGCACAGAAAAGAGCACCACACACACTCTGAGTGAACATAAATGGAGGATTGACTATCAATAAAAATGAACACACTCAAACTTAATAAACAGAACAAATCCACCAATAGGAGATGACTCTCAAACCTAGATAGGGGATCAAGCAACCCCAATTGGTAGGACCAAGTGGAAGACATGATGCAATAAGACAGACGCTTCAAAGGAGTAATATCATTGGGAGTGCGATGCTGCTCAGCTTGATCAACCTCATTGATAACTTGATGGAGCAAGATACCGCAGACATGGTAGAACATGGTATAAACTGCAAAAAAAAAGAGCTCGACCTGGGAGATTTCTTGGCCAAAATCGAGCACATGGTGGATGCATACGACGCACAAACCATACTAGACCACCATGGAAGGCCATCAGAAGACATCATAGCAGACCTCGAGGTAGAACATGGTATAAACTGCAAAAAAAAAGAGCTCAACCTGGGAGATTTCTTGGCCAAAATCGAGCAGATGGTGGATGCATACGACACACAAACCATACTAGACCACCATGGAAGGCCATCAGAAGACATCATAGCAGACCTCGAGGAGGAAATGAAGCTAACACGAGCAGAGCATAAGTACCATACAGCTAGCACTAGCAGACTAGGAGACTACAATAGGGAATCGAAATGTGAGAGGTTGATAGCCCTAGCAAATAAAAACCAAACAAGACAGAACACTAATAGGAAAAGAGTGCTCGAGACATATTTGACATTGAGTGAGCTTCTCATGAAGAGACTAGTAGACAACACGTCGGTAGAGAAAAGTATGACAACATTAGTAACATCATTGCTTGTAGGATTAGAAGTTACCCAAGGCTCCAAGAGCCAATCAAGGATCTCGTGGTTGTGAAACAACTAGACAAGTACTAGTCGAGAAAATATGACCCATATAGCTTTGTAGAGCAATTTGAGCAGGTTTGTGAGGCTAACAGTATCACAGATCTTGCTTAGCACTCGTAAGCTTTTGGAATTTTTGTAGGAGACAAAGGACAGATGTGGTACACTAGTTTAGACAATGCTGTATGCAATGACTTTAGCACCCTTAAGAGTCTCCTCATCAAGACATTCTCTGAGGCAATATACTCTAACAACCTCATGGTTAGATAGATAAATGTTAATCAAAAGGACAAGGAGGATATTCGAGACTAGGTCACCCATGTGCAGAGCCTCTTCAAGAGAATCCCAACTACGCAGAGAGACCTAGTGAGTGAGTAGTCTCCATAGTGTTCATAAGTGGAATTTAAAGCGAAGAGCTTTACAATGCCTTGGTGAGCAACTCAAACATGCAAAGGGATGTGCTAGTAGCTAGGGTCTTCGAAGAAGCCATATGAGTGGATGATCTGCTCAAAAAGAGAAGCTCAAGACCCATAACCCGAGATATTGCTGCTCTTGAAACCTCAAAAAGAACTCTGACCATTGGTGAAGGATCCAACCAAAGCACCCAAGACAAAGGAAATAATATCGATCACAGTCGAGAGTTACCAGATGTGAAGCTAGAGTTGGATAAGCTACAAGAGATGATGAGAAGACCTACATGGTCACATGTCCAATGTGTGTATTGCAGTGGAAACCACCTTCCAATTGATGAGTGTCATGACCCAAGGTCTTAACCTTGTGCCAATTGCAGTAGATTGGGCCATGACACCATGCACTACACACTGCCATGGAGACTCCCATATTCGCAGCCTTACGACCAACCTTACCTAGGGAATAGGCCTTCAAATCTCTTCGGGATAGGAGCCCCATTGGCCCTTCCAACACCTACCGATACAAAGCCAACCATCCCTAGGATAGAGATCAATCCCACAGGCATACCTAGGTTTCCTGGACCCTACATAACCCTTCCACCGAGTGACGCTCCACTTCGATATATGGAGGAACCAAATGATGAGGAGCTTTATGTGAAGCCCTATATCTCGTACGATGAAGAGGGAAATCTAGTCCTTATGGAATATTGACCAATGCGGGTGATGGTGCTAGGAAGAAGGAGAGGCAGAGGCTTAGGAGGGTAGACCCAAGAACCAATTTCTTGTTGGGACTTGTGGACACCCAGGACACATCTATTTGCATTGCTCCTAGAGGAGCAAGCTAATCAAGATAAGGTGGATCCCAGATGTGCTGAGTGCAGAATCACTCACCTTTTTTCCAATTTTCCTAGACGGAAACCATCCACTGGTTCAGCTATCATGCCAAATGTACCATTTGGACTGTTTGAATTTGAAACACATGGCATGGAGGCCATGCCCATCCTATTGCATGTCATGACCCATGCGTAGACGAAGTACGCCGTGTTGAGATGGCAAGCTTAACACGTGCGGAAATTGATGATGGACCACTTGGCTAGATGGGTTTGCACGTCTACACTTAGCACGTTGGTGGTCATTACGATACTCACATGGTCACTGACTTATCACTTATTATATTTAGTTTATTACACCTAGCTATAGCTAGCAAAGATATAGTGCCAGTCGATTAGTGTAGTCTGTTATGCACTTTTTGACTTAATAGGACACTTTTCTTTATGTTTTATATTATCTATACTTTGGGTACACTGTATATTGTGTGGAAGAAGAAGAAGAAATCAACAAGAAAAGGTTTTGGCCTCCATCTCTCTTCTTGTGTTCTTGAGTGAGCTTGCTCTTGTGCATACAGTGTGTGTTTAGCGCAGCAACTCAAGAAAGTCCCCCCATTACACGATTCTTGATATGATATCAAAGCCACACCATGGAGAGAGGCTGATTTTGAAGGCTGAAGTGAAGGAAAAGAAGTAAGGTTCGAGCAAGCAAGAAATGGGTAAGAAGTTATCACATTCTCCCACTCTTTCTCTTGGATAGTGCATGTGGAGGCACCGGAAGCAAGGTAGAGTGAAAATCTCATATTGCTGTGAGATTTGGCGTGAAAGCAAAGCATTGTATATTCTACAAACCATCCCTTTAGGGCTTTCCCACAATTGTTTTAGGCATCTAAGGCCATTTTAAGCCCCGTTTTAGAGCTGCAAGATTACGGACAATAGTTTCAAGGTATATTGTGATTTCAATTGTATTGATCGAACGTGGGTGCACATGTTACATATTTTGAGTCTGTAAATTTTTAGGTTTTTTCTAGAAAGTAAACATAAGGTTTATCTACAAACAGGTTGCAGATTACATGTACTATTGAACAATCAGTGAAAAAGGTTTCTTGGTGTATTACTATGCACTTGTTGTGAAAGATTGTAGAAGACTAGCTTGATGTGTTGTATCCTTTTTTGTAATAATGGCAGAGAACAGTGGAAAGCCCATTATTGAGAAGCTCGACAAGAACAACTACCCTTTGTGGAAGTTTTGTGTGACGAACTTCCTCATTGGAAAGGGCCTTTATGAGTTTGTTTTAGGGTGAAGAAAAGGAGCCAGAGTTGGGTATCCCTCAATGATGAATTAAAGGCATGGAAATAATGGAATGCAAAAGACAAAAAAGTAATGTATTGGCTATCTACAGTCATTGATAATACTATGCTGGGACATATCAAGAATGCAAAAAATTCACATGTAGCTTGGACAATTTTTGAGAACATGTTTTCAATAAATACAAATGTACGAAAGATTCAACTCAAGCAAGAGTTGAATACATTGAAGAAAGGGAAAATGTATGTCAATGAGTATGTTTTGAAGATGAGGAGCATTGGAGATGCTTTAGCAGTGATTGATGCAATGCTTGATGATGATGATTTGGTTTCATCCACTTTGAGTGGCCTTAATAATGAGAAGATATGAAATCATTTGTTGGTTTAGTATATGTACAGAAGCCATTTTCAGATTTTGATGAGCTGGTCTCTCTCATGATTACCGAAGAGATCAATATATAGGGTTACTCGTCTGAAAGAAATGGTGAATAGACCCAAGCATTTTACTCAACTTTAGGAAGGGAACATGGTAGATCCTCTTTGAGAGGCCATGGTATGGGACATGCGGGCGATAACCAACAAAACAGGTTCAATTAGCAATTTGGTGAAATGCAAATTTCAAGAGGCCGAGGAAACTTTAGAGGCATGGGGAGCTCTAGAGGAAGAGGTAGATGGTAGAATAGAGGTTCTGGAAATTTTGCTATTGTTTGCCATTATTGTTTGTGGTTTCATCTTCCTTGTAGATTTGCTCTTCTACCAGCGTGGAGGCTTTCCCTCCCTCAGCAGATCTTGCAACACCTCTTGGTGCTATCACAGTGGTAGCTTCTCCCTAGGTCCTCAAGTTGGGATGCTTCATCCACCAATTTCTATCAAGATGACTGCTGGGCAGCCAATTTAGAGGAGAGAACACAGATTTGATAGTTGGTACAAGTCTCCAAGTAAAGGTGTCACCAGCTGAGAAAAGGCCACTGGGCTTGTATAGTGTTGAGATGATGTTGGGGTTGTTAATGGAGACCAAAATGAAGTGGTAATGCACTACAGTTGTTTGTTATGCAACATATGATGAATGCAATTATAGGAAAAGGGACATATGATGATGTATGGTATATTAATTCAAGTGCATCTAATCATATGACCAGTCATGTTGAATGGTTTGTAGAGATACAGGACCTACAAAATCCAAGTTATGTGTAGATGGCGGGGCGATGATTCATGCCACCCAATTTCACACATTGGAAAGGTTCCCTTGTCCTTTTTTGATAGCCAGATAAAGAGTCTGACAGATGTATTACATGTCCCATCAATCACAAATAATTTAGTGTCTATTGGCCAAATGGTAGAGCAAGGGTTGCAAGTTCGATTCAATGTAAAAGGTTTTTTTGTAGAAGATTTTAATGATAAGTGCAGGTTGGTTGCAAAAGGAAGTAGATTTGGCCACATATGTTCACTTTAGATGCTGAAATTCCTACAATGGATGTTATTATGTATGCTAAAGAAAAAGGAGTGGTTGCAGACATTGAAATATGGCATAAATGTATTGGACATACAAATGTGCAAAGGCTAAAATTAATGTAGTCCAAAGGATTGGTTATAGGGTTGCCTTCTTTTAGAGTTGCAGAATTTCATAAAGTCTATGAAGCATGCTAGTTTGGTAAGCATGTGAGACAACCCTTCTTGCATGACAGAGATATGAGCAGAAATATACTTGATGCATTGCATACAGATGTTTGGGGGCCTACATAGAATGTATCGGAGTCCACCTTGGGTTATCCCTCTATATAACGTGCATTCAAATGGTTTTTTTAAAACCCCATTTTTAAAAAAATTGCACCATTTTATATACCCCTTTTGTGATTTTTGAAGGAAATATTCATATTCCTTTTGAAAATATAAATTTTGAGTTGAGGTTCATTTTTATAACCCCTTCTATATAATTCAAATTAAAACACAATGCCACACTACTTTACATCAAGTTTTTTCATGATAATTTGAGTTGAATATCCAAATACTAGAGTACATAGTCTTGTACACTTTTATAACCCTATACAAGAGCCACCCACTAGAGGGTAACTCCTCTTTGGGAACCATACACAACAACCATAGATAATCATGGCCTAAATTGTGGGTGCAAGAGCCAAGATAAGATACAAAGTCATGAGCTTGAGTAGTAGATACAACAAAATATACAAGGGACATATTTTAGACTAGCTTAAGACAATAAATGATACCAATTGCACGTTTAGAGAGATTTGGAGGGGTTCTCATGTGAGTAAAAGTTTCTATCTTTGAAAAGGTGAATATATCCCATATAAGAAACACCCATTACATGGATTTTCTAGACCCATGGATCTATTTACACAACATAAAACATAGATTTTCCTTTTAGGACCAAGACCATGGCTCAATATCAAATTTTAAAGAATCTTGTGATGATGTGAGAGCCTCCCCTTTATGAAAGGCTTTCTAGAAACCAATGTATTTCCCAACTTTAGGCATAGCATCATCTTAACCTTCACCATAGAAACAAGTGATAAACTAAAACATCAAGAATCCATATGAATTTTCAAGATAGCCCCAATAAAAGCTTGTGATTGTAACCTCCAACCCATGCTTGTAGTTCTTCCATGTGGTTGAAGACCCCATCTCTAGTATACTTGCCCATGTTGCTTGACAAAGGGGAAGCCTATTTCTTCTTATTTCTTACTATTGGCAGTTGTGGTGTTGCCTGAGATTAGAGTGTCATTGGGTGGGCTAGAGGCATGCATCGTCCTCTCTCTTGTCTAATGATTCTCTGCCTCTCACAGGTGGACTACTAGAGAAAACTCATATTTGTATGATTAGAGATTATATCTATACAATTGAAACAAATGGGTTCTGTGGAAACAACCTGTGTAAAGATGTAGTCCAAAGTTATTTTAAGAGGGCAAGTAGAACTACTGTTCAATCACAAAAAAGGTCTAGAATTGGCCACATTGAGAGTTCGAGGTCTGACACATGTACACTACCTTAACAGAATTAACAAATATACTGGTTTGTCCAGTCACTAAACAAATCAGAAAATTCACAATATTAATTGATATGTAAACTGCTTCACTTGATGGCTCCAGAATCTGCAAGACTTGCCTAATGTTATTAGATAGAACTTGATGGGTGCTGTAGGGAAAGAAGTCGTTAATGACAATGACAGATGTTGAGGTTACTAAAGGGCCTGATTGTGGATTACAACACAAGCTACCAAAAAATTAGTAACATACATAAAGATTCTAGTGTATACCTTTACCACCATTGCATTTTCTTGCCTACCCATTGATGGATTAAAGTAAAATGATTAAGGTGATTTTGAAAACTCAAAATCAATGGTTAATTCAAGCTATAAAGGAGCTATAAAGAATCTTCAAATTTGTTTGGTAATTGGATAGTTCTATAGAAAATAGCATCTTGTAAGTAGTGCCTAAAGCTTTTCATAAAGCATGCACCATTGAAGTTTTCAAAATTTGATGATCTTGATTGCAATAATAGGAAGGATTCACTACATGTAAGAAGGCAATGTGGATTACATTTAGAGGACTTAAAGTGAGCAAGGACTAGGGTATCAAATGTGGTATGGAGATTTGATAAGAAGGAGTAAAAATGGCCATTGCACTTACTATGTTAAAAGTCTCTCTTCTCTACTACCTCTTTTTTGGTAAATAATATCAAATTTCTTCATACAAAATAATTGTTTTGATCCAGATTACTCTTATTAGGAAATTAGGTCACAAGTTGTTTCATTAGTTTGTTTTCAAGAATGTCTATTAAAAGATCTAGGCTAGGAAAAGTTTGTCATGTGTAGACATGAATTGATATTCACACACTTTAATATAACACTTGTTTAGATATTGAACTCATATATTTGGAGGTATTTTTCTAATCACAAGGAATATAGTCAAGTTTTTGACCCAACACAAACTCTCCTAAGGTTTGGGAGACATAAATTTTAGAGAATATAATATGATAAAGTATTCTCTCTCTCTCTCTCTCTCTCTCTCTATTTCTGTCTCTCTCTATCTCTCTCTCTTGGCATGCAACTTACTTTGAAAAAATCAACTAGAGCCAATAGAGATCAATCTTTAAAAGCTACATGGAAATATTTGGGTGAATGCATGTTAAACATGAAAATTATAAAACTTTTTGCTAATACTTTGGGAATTTTTAGTTTTTCCTTGAGATGTTTACAATATTTCTTATTTTCACTTATTACTTTTACATCTATAGCTATTATTTATTTAGCGCTCTTACTTATAGAGCTCTTAATTTGTCTTCTTATTCACCTCCTTCTTCACTCATACTGTTATGATTATACATATGCATTTAAATTTTGTGTTAGTATTTTTTTTAAGATGATATATTTTTACATTTTAATTCCTTAGCAAATCCATATCCAATCGCTAAGACTTGATCTCATCTGGAAAAAAAACCCTTTACTTCATAGTTCTTCTGAAACTCCCAAATTCAAAAAAATCTTACATCTAGCACAACCTCAAGCTTTATCACATGTTAAAATATAAGGTGCTATCATAGTCTCATCACTTGGATTCTTACCCCATGTGTTGCCCTCAAAGGTTGCGGGTCAAACAACATGCACTCTTCCCCACATTGGACTTTAACTCTCTTCATGAACCTAATTTATTCCTTTGATTAATGTGTTACATCATGTCCTTATGGTGAAATGATTATGTCTTGCTTCCTTTCGGCTTCCATGTTCTTTTGGATATTCTATTCCAAAAGAACATTGGGAACAACATTAAAGTTTGTTGACTTAATAAGCATGATGTGTTTGTGGACCAAGAAAGCTTAGCACGAGAGCTTTAAAAATATTCAACCTATCAAGAAGTAAGGGTAGATATATTCTTGATGTCCCATTTTGCAATAATATTTGGTAGCCTGAGTTAGCCTTAGATGCAACATCTAATATGTTGATACTTATGTAATTAAAAATTATTGTGCAAGTAATTTTTGTCATGCATAGCATATGTTACATCCAAGAAAATATGGGCTTTTGTACTCTTATAGCTTCATGTCAATAAAACATTTGGCATGAAACATCCCCGTATAGTAAAGTACAAAGGCCTAATGTTATTCAAATGTTATAAAGAATCAAGGTTCTTGTATTGTATTGCTATGTACCTTAATGTTAGTCATAGAAATAAGTCTCACCATTTATATCTTATAATTTTTGGGTACACAATTTTTAAATGGAAGTAATGAAACAAAGGCCTTTCACAACATGCAATAGAGCTCACTTGATAGGATGATTGTGTGAGAAATGTAAGGTCAAGAGTTCAATACTTGCAATTGAGTGTCTCTATGCCACCTTACCACCAAAGGCGAAGAGATTCAAATGATCATGCCCAATCACAAATGTTGTGAAGGTTGACAATTTAAGAAAATAGTATAGTTAATGTGAAAATCTTAAAATTCATTACTACAAGTATTCTACATATTACCAGTACACAAATATAATTTTATCTCTCCACACACAATTAATTATCATTATCCTCTATTGGTATCACACCTTAATTTGGTCTTGATTAATTAATTAGTGCATGGTTTATTCTCTCTTATATACCTATGAGGGATGTAATGCTTAAGTTTTGCAAGTTTATTCATTTTTTATGTAATCTAAAATTTCAATTTTAGTTACTCATGAAATATTACAAGTTTTGTGTTGTGTGTGTGTGTGTGTGTGTGTGATATACACACACATGCACACACACACATAGCTTGAGATTTTTCCTACTATGTAATACCCTTATCTAGGGGCCGATGTGTAACCATATTCACATTATTTTCACAGAAGAGTAGATATGAGGTGGTCTAAAATAGAAGGGAAATTTTGTGCACCCATTCATCTTGACCTTATAGTGGTGGACTAGTTGGTGCAAGTGTTTCCAATGTTAAGGTTGAACTCACATAAGTTTAACTTAGAATTTTGGGATATGCCTTAGGAAATATTGGGAAATTTTACATATTTATTTGTCTTCTATGTGTGTGTGCATGCGCACGTTTATAGGCCCCAAGAAAGTTAGTATGACATTAGAGGTGTTTAAGCCTTTATATAAGAAGCATTTCAGTACATTCTCAAAGTAATTTTAAGGTCTCAAATATAATCTAGATATTTTCATTATGATGGACTTACTCTTTATAAAATGCCCTCTTTTGTGATTCAAGTACTCCTACTTAAACGAATGCCCATGAATGAAATTCCAACTCAAATTTATGAATTGCCCATTAACTCTTGTGGCACATATCTGAGAAACTTGGACCACCCTAGGTCAAAAGAATGAAGGCACACCCGAAGAGTACATATGCCTATATGTTTGCAACAACACATAGCACATTATACCTTTTACATTTCCCTTTCATGCTTTATTGAAATTCCTACTATAGATGTAGATCTCATATTTTATATCATAGAATCATTCTCCAACAAAACATTTCAAACCTCATATATCTTTCCACCACCCCTCTATGCCCACTCCACTCACATTGCGTGATTCCCTTAACCTCAAAACCTCAACATGCATGAAACCTTCATCATTTATGCTGGCCCTCTACTTTGCGGCTGCTTGTAACACTTAAAAGACTCTTTATGGCACTATCAAATCCTTATCTTTACCCTATAGTTTATTTATCTTGTTTATGATCTATGAATGCTTTGCAAAGCTCAAATGTTTTCAATCATGTAGTGGTACATCCTAAATATAGTATACATACATTTAAAATCTCATATTGTATGTGTGTTGATCTATACACACATGCACACACATAAACAAATACACATTTACATACATCATGTCCAATGGAAATATCAAATCTTAGTCTATGTGAACAAGAGAATCTTAGTGGGTGACATGCATATAGATGCATAAACAATGCACCTTATAGACATATATATGAGTGTGTCAATTGTACATTTTCCTTATAGTTTGATTTGAATTTCTCTATAAAGTGAGCCATATTCTCCTATCAAAGAACATCTAGCCACTTGTTAGTTATTGTAACCATCTGAAATGTTGAAGAGAGATCCTCAACAAGTCGGCAATGAAGCAATGTGAATTTCTCTTTAAAAATCTAGAGTCATGCTGATCTCCTAATGGAAAGAGCCAAATATCCACATCACAAGAACAAGTGGTGCCAGGTAACTTGACGAACCAATGAAGCATAGTATATTTCAACCTCGTGAGACTAAGTAAATCAAGGACCCATTGTATCTCGTTGACATAACCTCTTAATATAGTGAGAGCACAAGCATGTGACTAAGCAATAGTAGTGAAAAGAAGGTGTGAAGAATAGTGTAAGAAGACATCAATAAACTTTAGTTACCCACTTCTATGTGCTTTAGGAAAAATCACCACTTGAGGAATAGTGGGAAAAAAATGTTTCTCAAAATCAAACCTTACACAACCTAAATTCTTGCATATAAATTTGAATACATCTACTTCCTCAACTCAAGGCTCACATAATATGCACAACAATACCACAAACAAAAAATTCTTTCGAGAAACTAAGAAAGATTCCATACCAATGTCCAAGTTCATGATCTCACCCTTGCCCATTATGATCAAGGTATAATGAAGAAATTTCCTCCTTTTAGCTTCAATCAAGAACCTTCTTGTCTATATCTAGTTACATTCTAGATGCAAAGCTCCTTATCTCATTGTTATAAGTGCAAAGCTTCACAAAACTCCTCTTAGCTCATTCTTATAATTGCAAAGCTTCACAAATTCCTAATTCTCTTCTTAATCTATTTTCCACCACCCCTCTCTAGACCTTGAATTTTCCAAGTTAATTCATCTACCATGATGATCTTTATGAAGACATCTACAATTTAATCATGTATAGATAGATGAATCAAAAAATTGATCTCTTGATTCAAGAATTTCTTACATGGATCACAATGTCTTTAACATTGGCTTGCAAGGTCGGAAGCTATATGCCTAATAGATTATCAAAAAGACTTTTGTTGGTCATTTAATTAGTATACCAATACCTTCAAGCAAGTTTCTTAGCTATATGACTTCACATACACTACAAGGATTTAAGCTTATAGCAACGGCAATTAGCGACGGCGGGTAGCAGCGTCGCTATTTGCATCGCAAAAGCGACGCAAATAGCGATGCTCCACAGGGAAAAAAAACGAGCCGAAACTGAGCGCGGCTTTATTTCGTGTTTTCGTGTTTTGTGTTTTGAGAGCGAGAGCGAGGGAGAGAGCGACCGTTGTGAGAGGAGAGGAAGAAGACTTGCCGCCGCCGCCACCATTGTTCGCGAAGGAGAGGAGGAGCCTTCATTGCAAAGAGGAGCCACCCCACAGTCGCCATATCTCATCGGTGAGTCTCCCTCTCTCCTTCTTTTGCTTGTTTAAGGTTTAAATCACTTTCTCTTTTGCTTGTTTAGAAGAGGAAATGAGAGAGAAAGAGAGGGAGAGGGAGAGAGAGGGAGAGAAAGAGAAAGAGAAAGAGAAAGAGAGGGAGAGGGAGAGGGAGGGGGAGGAAATGAGAGAGGGAGAGAAAGAGAAAGAGAGGGAGAGGGAGAGGGAGAGATTGCATTCGCTCTCTCCCTCTCCCTTTTTCTTTTGGAGAGTGTTAGGATATATTGTAAGAGGGAGAGGAAATGAGAGAGAAAGAGAGGGAGAGGGAGAGGGAGGGAGAGAAAGAGAGAGAGAGAGCGAGAAAGAGAAAGAGAAAGAGAAAGAGAGGGAGAGGGAGAGGGAGGGGGAGGAAATGAGAGAGGGAGAGAAAGAGAAAGAGAGGGAGAGGGAGAGGAAGAGGGAGGGAGAGTGCATTCTCTCTCTCCCTCTCCCTTTTGCTTTTGGAGAGTGTTAGGATATATTGTGAGAGGGAGAGGAAATGAGAGAGAAAGAGAGGGGGAGAGAGAGAGAGGGAGACAAAGAGAAAGAGATGTATACTCAAATGGATAGCTTTATGGAGATGTATGTCTACTCAAATGGATATCTTTTGTATACTCAAGATGTAGTCCACCTGTGTGTGTATATATTGGAACGATAACATATCCATGATTATGGTAATGATATGCACTTTGCTTTTTTTATGGGTACCATTACATCAACTCCTTAAGAGGGCTAAAAATTGGTCATACACTTTATAAAGTCTAATTAGGAGATTTAAGATGCACGATAATAGACTTATCGATAATGGTATGCAATGTGCTTTACCATGGGCCACGTACATTGGTGACTCTTTAAGATGGCTTAAAATTGGTCATATCCTTCATAATGTCCAAGTAGGGGATCTAATTGTGATATGCATAATTCCTTGTTTTTGTATTAACTTTCTCTAAGATACTCAAAGAACATAACCTAGAGACCGTAGCTAGGTATATAAGGTATAATGGCCATACAAGAAGACACTTCAATAATTTACTGATCACCACTAAATCCCAAAGAAGAATCGTGTTCCATCCCCTTCAACTCTATATTCACCTCGTGAAGAACTTCATTAATCATAGCATCCTTGTCACCAATCTTTTTGTTGCAATGATGAGGTAACATATTCATCACTTTTCCTTTTAGCATCTAAGGCATTATCCAACCTTTTAGTCGTCCAAACATTTAGTCTTCAACTCATGAACCTTATGAACCAATGCTTTTTTTTTTTTACAATAATGAATAATTATCTACTGGGACAAACAAATCCTTGAGCATGGTATATGCCCGAGATATAACATCAATAAATCTCTCAACTACTATGTCCCATGCATTCTTTACATCAATCAGTAAAGCATTTCTTATATCTTGAAGTTTAGATTTCAACACCATGGATGCATCAATATCAACCTCAATGTTTTACAAAATTTGCTTCTCAACCTCTTGCAGAGGCTAAAACCTCTCAAGCAAGAGCTTATGGTCAACTTGCAACTTGATATACATCTCCATAAAGCTATCCATTTGAGCCTCGTTTTTCCAAATTGTATTACAAGTCATTAAATTGTTTGTTGTAATGTAGATAAGATGGAAAACGAAGAAGTTCTTGTTGTTCAAGATCGCGAGGCGTATCTTAATCAGCGTGTCCCATGTCCTTGCTCTCAATGCAAGTTGGCAATTAGACAAAAATGCCGATTGTCTATAGAACACGTACGACGATTTGGCGAGTTTCAATCTGAGATCATTGATTAGGCGATTGTGGATTTTCAGCAAACGATAATTTGAAGTTAATATTAATCATGCATTGTACTCGCAAGCTAATTGAAAACCATATACAATAAGATTGGGTCTTGCTGTCAAATTTTCTATCCAGGGAGGTGATGTCTCATCCCAAGGGGGAGTGCACCCTTTGCGGCCAATTAGAAGAGTTCGTGGGCGTGCGATGGATGGAGTGCAGGAGCCAATCCACTACTCACAAGGCCAATCTATACCGTCAATGCCAGAGGAGACAAACAACCTTCCAGACCTACCTACAATCTTGGAGCTTGAGATGGAGGCAATGATCGATACATTGATTCCCATGGATGTCGAGACTTCTGATCCACTTAGAGAGGAAGCATCCATACCATTATATGATGGGTGCCGAGTATCTCGGTTGAAGACACTGCTTGCACTCTTAAGTGTGCAAGCAAAATATAGGTGGAGTGATACGAGTGTGACCGAGTTATTCAGGTACCTTTTACATAGGCTTCATTGATTGATTTTTTTTGACACTATCCCTAAATCTTATACAAAATATGTTTTTCCTAGGGCTAAGGCCAATTGTGGATGATGACAAGGCATGCCACATAACTTATGTTTAGTAGACTCGATGAGGATTGAAGGGCTATACCAAGAACTTAAGGGTCACAAGACTATATGTAAGATAACATGAGAATTCAATAGATGTGTTTTTAGAAATTTTGAAGTATAGAAAACTTTCATACCTAAGGATTTTTTTGGGAAACTAAAAAAGTTCATTCAAAAAGATATCTCAACGTAAACAATAAATACATGAGGGGTGTTTTAATTTACTAAAACGTTCCATAAAGGTTTATCTAGTGGCAAAGGTTCTATGGTGTACTAGTCCCTTTGAGAAATAATAATGGAATAGGAAGCTTCTACAAATTTTTGATAAAAATGCATCAAACATTAAAACTTTTTTATGCAAGAAAAGTAGTACCTTAGATAATTCATTGTGCTTTTCAAGTAGAAATCATGATGGTGTTCCAGAAAAAAGTAATGATATAATCATGAACTTGTAACATTCCCCACTTTAATCATGGCGGGCACAATCTTATAAAGGTAAAGATTTTAATTAAACTTTCAATCATGTCGATATACTTCAACTAAGTGATTTCATGAGTTACCTTATATTCATAAAATAGTTTAGTCGTAAAGTTCTCAAGACACAAAAGGAACTTTGTAATGTAGCTTTACCATAATCTAATTATATAAAGTGTGAAGCTTTTTGAGTGGAAATAAGATATCACACTTGAAAACCTTGCATAGTTTGAAGTGGGTTCAAAAGAAAAAAGATAACATTAGGTTAATTAAGCATAGTGTTACTTAAGGGACCATAGGGGGAATACAATTGTAGTTAATACTTGAGAAAATATCAAAAACTCTTATTCACTTTTCACTATCAAAAGGTCAAGCAACAAGTCAAAACAAAACCATAGTATACCACCAAGTGAACCTAGATACAAGTATACCATGACATATATAGATTTAGAAGATCCTTTTCTTGAGCCCCAAGTAATTGAATCAAATATTTCTCAAAGGATCCATTGAGGAACTCATACAATGCCATAACATAAATTTTATGTTGATGCACACTTTGTAAAAGATCAATGATGTATGACATAGTGGGTAGGAATAGCAATGAGTGGTGATCTATATAGTTCGCTAATAACATGAGGAAACTAATGATGTGCTTTTTTATCATAAGGTCAAGCTCTATATGTCCACATTATTTTATAATCCTTGTTAGCCCTTTTTAGGTAGTCTATAAAGTTTGGATATAGAGTTGAGATAAAATATAAATTGATGATCTAGAGTACATCTTCAATTATAATTTTTGAAGGTGTTTCAAGGGACCATTGAAAATCCTTTTTCATATTATTAATGCTCTAATGCAAATAGTCTTTTTGTGATACCATAAAAGCTGCTTGGATGTAAGTACTATCATGGTAGCAATAAGGGATCATGTAAATTAGGGACTATTACAAAGAAATTGGGTGATGTGCAACTAATGGATCCAAGAGAACCATGTTATGATAGGCTTGAACATGTCAAATCCATGATGGATTTATTTATCAAATTGCCCTCCTATCTTGAGGGACATGAAACTTCTTATTTATTAAAAAATGGAGGAGCTCCAATATTCAAGTTGGCTTCCTCAATTGAAACAAGTTTATTAAAATATTGGTAAGACATTTGAGATAAGTCCACTTGGCAATGGGCTTGAAAATTTATTAGTGTTGTCAATTTAAAACACACAAAATGGCAAATTTCTAAAAATCCTCAAGTAAGATGTTAAGAAAATAATAACTTGAGAATAAAAAAAGTATTGATATACAAGTAAGTTTCTTTTTCTTTTGAGTTTATTTTTGTCTTTTATGAAAAGAAATTAAAGTATCATTAATATGTTTTTGAATAGTTAGGGAGCATTACGCACTTTGCATATGATAAAACTCTAGTGCTTTGATTGCAATAGAAAATATTACTATATAATATCTATTTTAACAAATAAAGAGAATATGTTCAAAGATTTTACCATGCATAAATAAGAAGAAAGTTAGGGAGATGGAGAGGTAGAGGGAAATTGAGAAAAGTGAAACTATACATTATATTTACAAGGTTGTTCTCCTTACATGGTTTCCTAAAAATTCTTATAATTGATTTTATTTAAAAATTTAATAATCTATCCAAAAGACATGGGCAAGTTTCTCACTTCTCAGAACAAATGGTTTTCATTTGCAAACAATCTATTCACAATGTTTTCAAAGAAAAACTAGCCTGAACACCATATCAATGCTCATTTGCTTGCCTATTATCGATCGTTCAAAGACATAGTTTTCCGCACAATATGAATTTGTTGTCAGGCTAGAGAAGTTGGATGGGGCTAGTTGAAAGGCACAATTTTTCCCATTAAAGAAATGCAAGTAGAAACCAGCCGATGTGACCTTGAACTTAATTTGAAAATCGAAAACTAGCGACCCTCACATGAACAAGCTCCAATATGTTTATATGAGAGAGAGAGAGAGAGAGAGAGAGAGAGAGAGAGAGAGAGATTTGAATGTACCTAAACTAATTCACAACAATATGACTATATAGTATACACATGTTTGTTTAGGTATGTGTACATACATACATAAAACACAAAGAGAGGTAAGTACAAGTGAGACTGTGAGAGAGAGAGGATTGACGTCACTACAAAAAAATATGAGGAAGGTTCGTGGAGGTATGAGCTTCCCAAAGAAAAGGTGTGGGGTCAATGGTGCTTACGTCTTGAAGTTTGTTAAGTTGCCAAAGAGGGATTTCTTTCACACTAGGGGGCCTCTTTTCATGGAGACACTATTTATATAAGGGCTTGTTGGGACGCCGTATGCAAGCAAAGTAGGTTGGTTCCATGGTTTGTGCCAACAACTGCGATACATTTCAACTGCCCTGTGAGCTGGGATTCTTCGCTTTCTGGCTAGCACCAGCCGATGGTGATAATCCATGTCCATGGTAGCAAGACAATAAGTACCAGAGCTGGGCAGGAGCTGATGGGAAAGGCAATTAGCAAGGATATTGTGGCAGCCATTATAAATATGGACGTGATCTATGAGTGAATTTTGAGAGAGAGAGAAAGAGAGAGAGAGAGAGAGAGAGAGAGAGAGAGAGATGGGAAACTGTCCTGCGTGCTTGTCAGGGCGGTACTCGATGATCCACGATATGGGATCAGAAGAAGGGGATGATCAGATGGGAGAATCAGGGTCGAGTGGTGGTGGGATTAAGGTAGTCAGGGTGACGGACGGGAAGGTGTTCGAGTATAAGAGTACTACAGCTAGTAGTAGTGATGACGATGATGATCCAGTACATATGCAGCGGCTGCGTGCAAAGGACGTGATATTGAAGCTGCAGGAGGCAGACGAGGGCAGCTTATTGTATGAGCTCTTCGACCAGAGCCACACCACCATGGCTAAGAGAAAGAAGAAGAATAATAAGAACGAGAGGAGCGAGGAGGGGGGCAGTTATGCTAGCAAGCCGCTGCATCCAGAGACGCTCCTCGAGATCAGCCGGGTCTACTACCTGCGACCTGCCTGTGTCGCCACGACTGCAAATTATGATCAGAATATATTGTCAAATATTAATAGATGCCCGGCAACCACGTCAAGCACGACTGCGGCGGCCATCAAGGCAGCGACGTCTGATGAGAAGACGAAGAACAAGAAGAAGAAGGTGAGGTTCTCCGATCATGTGGTCTTCATCGAGCCAGCCGCGCCGTCTTCAAATTACAACCATCATCGGCAGCCTGATTGCGTATCGACCCCCGCAGTACAGGGAGCTAGTGTGCTTCCAAATCTGGCTGCGGCGCCGCTCTCCGAACTGGAGAATCATATGGCCCGAGCTCAGAATATTAATGTACTGGCCCATCACGATGATGATGGTGTGCCTATCCATGCTCAGCCCCAACTGCCTGCTGAACGGCCCATCGTGCGCGTCAAGCTGCTTCTCTCCAAGCGTCAGCTCTGCGACCTCCTCGCCGCTACCGGCCACTACCACCAGCAGCAGCAGTCCTACCACTCCCAGCTGGCCGCTGCCGACGTCGACGTCTTAGCAGAGAAATTAGTGGCCCCTCACCTCCCCCTAGCTTCTCTCTCTTCTCTCCCCCTCCAACAAGCTCATAGATACACCATGAGTGTATCGTAGCTCTCGATCATATATTAGTCGGTGTCTGTACATTACAGCAATCCAGGTTGTAATCAAAGGGGGGTAATTACCTATCAATCTATACACCAAGAAAACTCACTCATGTACCTGTGTAAGCATACCAGCAATTCCTATTACCCTCTGCTACTAACTATCTAAATGACGCCACTCCTAGCTGCATGTATCTAGAGATCTCCCATAATCCATTTAGGAAAGTCACTGCGTTGGAGCAGGCAACCACCGAAGGTGCTACACCCATCTCCTCTCTAATGATCTCGTATGAGGTTAAGCTCTTTACTTGTATCATAATGATATCAAAATGACCAGTGATCGGATCATATGCTCCCATACATCATAATTAGCCTGCCTCTACTGATCCATCGTGATCTATCAGTAATGCCTTTCCCTTAACCGCTCTTATACGTCCCTCTCACCCCTGGGCTTCGCCCCACTAGCTAGATTGAGTTCTCCTCTTGTGCGGAGTTATAATGCTGCTCATCTGTGTACGTTTCCTCCCATGAAAAAGCATCATTTTTGTAACAATGGTCTAACTCACCCTGAGATTTGCTCGATCATGGAATCTGGGTAAATCTAGATGGAAGCTTCTTCATTTATCTCAACTGGATTGGAAGAACAAAGGAGATTTGGTCTACAATTGGTACTTAAATATTGTTTTACTGACTCAATAAGTAACCTGGCTGCCTCTCTACAAGAAAAGGAAACACCGATCGGACAAGACGGCGACAAATTCTCATAGGATCGCAGTAGGCAAATGCAATGTCATGTTGCTATGTTAACTGTTTCTGCCGAATTTCCCTTCCATAGGAAAGGCCGATAAACCATATTAGGCTGAAGTTGCAAGTGCTATGAGGTCTCTAAATGCATTTTGTTTCTGTCTCCACTAGCGTGTCCTTCCTTAACGGCACAAAGATGCAACATTAATAAATCATGCGATATTTACGAACCCTAAATGCTATACACCCTCGCATAAACCCATATTTGAATGGTCAAAAACGTACTTTATGTCTATAGGGGTGTTATCATATGTCTTTGATTTACAAAATGTTAAAAACCAAATGGCCAAAATTCTCCAAATCCAAGGTCACGATATGAACTAAGTGATGTGACCAAGGAAATTACCAAAGAGAATTTAATTTCTTATGAAATAGTTGCCAAGTCAATGATTTCAATAAGTTGTACTATTGCAATTATTGAGTTGCATTTGAGTAACTTTTGTTGCAATTATTGAGTTGCATTTCCTGTATTAAGAGATACAATGCATGACTTTTTCTTTGCATAAGGGAATCATGGAAGCGCCAATTCCACCCATCATGGACCTAGTTTTCAAATCTATGTAGGAGAAATTTATACAATCTCCAAAATAATTCGACAATATTGCCATTAAATCTCCTCTAATGGAAGTGGATCAAATGGAAAGAGACAGTAATACAGAAGAATGATGGGCAAGTTAGAGGGCTCAATTGTCTTTTTCTCTTCTTCATTCTTCAGATGATGGAAATGGAAATGGAAAGAGACAATAATATAGAAGAATGATGGGCAAGTTGAAGGGCTCAATGGCCTCGTCCTTCTTCATTCTTCATTGTCTTCTCTTCCTTCTCTTATGCACACTTCCAGAGATACTAAAGTAGATTGTATCTCGTTTTTACTTTTTCCATAAAGTACCTTTGCACATACTTTATTTTTCTCTCATATATGTAATTATAGACATATGTTAATAGATCTTTATCAACATGTCCCATCAAGCTCAAAATGGGCTTGCATATATAGTACTGGTGCACTCCTAAAATAAACAAAATCACATTAATCTAGTGCTTTGGTAAAGATGTCTACAAATTGTTCATTTGTCTTCACATGGATGAAGTCAATCTCATACTCCAAGGAGGAGTCGGTTTGCTCATACAATAATAGCTCTTAGCCATGTTTGCTCCTATGTACTTGCAGTAGCTATCCCATGGTCCTTTGCCTACATACTAGTTAGTGTTATTGCAGGTTGTTTCTCCAACTAACCATGGCTATTGGAAATGAAAATGCATATCCACTAGTATATCATTTTCCCATGTTGTTTCCAACCCAGTCTACATTTGGGGATCCAAACATTGTAGGCGTAAAGTTCATCCCATAATTAAGACCATATCCAAAAGTGTCTTTCATGAACCTCATAATTCTCCTTGATACATCCAAATGTGTCTTACATGGCTTCTACATGAACCAACTAATCATTCCATACAACTTAAGTAATTTGGTCTTGTAATGGTCAAGTAAATCTAGCTTCCAACAATTCTTTGATAAATTGTTATATCTTTAATATTGTTTCCATCATCCAAAAACTTAGTATTCTAATCTAATGATGTTCCCATAGGTTTACATCTTGCCATGCAATACTTTTCCAACCTCACCAACACATACTACCTTTAGAAGGCATATATCATTTGGAGTATCAATCATTTCAATGTCAAAGAGTATCTATGATATCTCAAGTCTTTGATGTTGAAATCTTTATGTAATCAATCTTTGATACATGTAACTTCTTTTGCATTGATGATAAGGTCATTCATATATATGACTACCACAACCAATCCATCATCTGTATGCTTCACATAAAGAGAATAATTCATTTTTTTTTGTATGAAATCCATATTTTCCAAGATTCTATTGATTCTTTTACATTATGCTCTAGATACTTGTTTCAATCCATATGATACATATACTTATGATATTTTGGATATACATAGCCATCCAATTGTTACATATATAGTTATTCTTCCAAGTTTCCATTAAGAAAGGCATTGTTTATGTCCATCTGCCATAGTTTACAACCATGTATAGTAGCCAAGGCTATAACAATTCTCACTATGTCAAGACTATAACTTGACCAAGTATCTCATCTTTATCCAAGCAACAATTTTACACACAACCACTTACAACCAACCTTGCCTTATATCTTTCAAGTGTCCCATTAACTTTCCAATTGAGTTTATATATTTCAAATGTCCCATTAACTTTTCACTTGACCTTATAAACCCATTTACATCCAATTGCTTTCTTTAGTGGCAGTTTGATAGGGCATACATGCATAGCAATTTGCTAAACATGCTATACATAGTGCATACATAGTGCAGTTTCCTAAACATGCTATACATAATGGTAGTTTGCCAAACATGCTATACATAGTGCATACACAAGTAACGATTATAATATTAGAAGAATGAGAGAAAGATAGGGCAACAGAGAGCAGATAGCTCTCAATGAGATTCTTCGTCTTATCTATCACACATACTCACTAACTTAATACATGAACTAGGTCTTGGTGACCAAAAGAGCTAACCACTGACTAAATATGGTTAAGTCAAGTACTGACTATTGAAGGCACACACATGATAGATAATACACATGCCAAATTGTCATGTCGGTAGTAGTAGGTAGATTGACTGAGATTACATATCTCAACATTTCCCCTCAAGCTCAAGTCATTGCTTGTATCTCAAGTAGCAATCTAAAATGAGTGAACTTATCTCTACCAAGTGATTTGGTAAAGATATCTGCCACTTGGTCTTTAGTCTTCACATGTATGAAGTCATTTCTATCTCCAAGCACCATTTCCATGATGAAGTGGTAATGGACATCTGGGTGCTTTTACCTGGCATGATAGACTAGATTGGTTTCTAGGAGCACATTTCTCATGTTATCAAAATACAGCTTTTGACTAGTCCCCAAGTCATCCATCAACTTAACCAGCCAAGCAATCTCACATGCAACCAATGTCGCACCCTTGTATTCTACTTCTATACTCGAGAGACCACAGTAGGTTGTTTTCTACTACTACAACTGACCATGCTACTTCCAAGACCAAATACATATCCACTGGTTGATCTCTTGTTATACATACAACTAGCCTAATCCGCATCACTATAAGCTATAAGCTCATGAAGCTTACCATACTCTATAAGACAATGTACTCTTCACATATCTCAAAATCCGTCTCATAGCATCTAAGTGAGGTTTCCTTGGCTTCTGCTTAAGCTGGCTGATCAAACCAACTGCGTAACTCAAGTTTGGTCCACTGATAGTGAGATAGATGAGACTTCCAAACATCTATCTATACATTATCACATTCTCTATCACATTTTCTATATCAACAGCTAGCTTTACATTCTATTCTAGTGGTGTATCCATGAGTCTACATTTTAGCATGCCATACTTCTCCAAAATATTCTATGCATACTGTTTCTATATCATCCATATCCTATGAGGTGTATGCATAACTTCAATCCCTAAGAAAAATTGCAACTCTCCTAAGTGTGTGATTTGAATTTATTTTTGCAACATAGCTTTTATGTCATGAATGCCCTATATGTCATCACCTGTGATCGCCAAATCATCTACATAGAGTGCCAAAATCAAATATCCAGTCTCTGTTTTCCCTTGTAAATAGGTTACGATCAAAGTTTACCTAGCTGAAATCCAAGTGTCTGCAAGTAGGAAGTAATCTATGCATTCCACGTGTGCGGGCTTACTTTAAACCATACAATGCTTTCTTCAATCTTCATACATACAATTGATAGTCAAGATGCACATAGCCCTCTGGATGATCCATATAAAACTCTTCTACTAGATCACCATTCAGGAAAGCATTTTTAACATCCTTGATAAAGATTCCAGCCTTTAGATGTAGCCATTTCAATAATAGTTAGTACATTTTCCATCTTAGCAAATCAGACAAAAGGTTTTCTCATAATCCAACCCATATTGCTGGGCATATCCTTTGATGACCAATCTGGCTTTATACCTCTCTAGTGAGCCATAAGACTTATATTTTACCTTATAGATCCACTTGCATCCAATAGACATTTTGCCCTCAAGCAACTCAACCAAATCCCATGTTCTATTTTTCAGCAAAGCCTCATATTCAACATCCATAGCCTTGCACCAATTTTCATCCTTAACTACTTCTGTAAAAGATGTAGACTCTTTTTACTTCTACACCTATATCATGTATGCATAATGTTTTGCCAAGTATCCACTATAGGTAAGCCTATCCTCCAGCTTTCTTTCTCTCTGTGTTCTTTGCAATGGAGGTGGACTAGATTCTGCTCTCTCATGAGGTGGTATGTATCTCTACTTAACTCCAAAACTACTCTAGGTATGCCAAACTCACTATTCAAACTCTCAGAGGAGTCATATCTTGAAGTCAACGGACTAATAACATCATTAGAAACCTTCTCTTTTCCTTTATCTCTCCCTCTCAGTGACATGTCCATGTTAGTGGGATGGAGACCCATGGTTGCAGAGCCATCCTGTCCAATGACTTGCCAAATGGATCATGAGAAGGTCTACTAGTAAATAGTGTCTTACTATCCATTCTCAACACATGCCATGTAATGGATCATCATATACTTCAACTTTCTTAGCACCATACCAAGATCCTAACTCATCAACACGACATCACGATTGAGCAATATCTCTCAAGTAGTTAGAACAATACACTTGTATGCCTTTCTTTGTTGTGAGTATCCAAGGAAACCACATTTACTACTTTAGGGTCAAGTTTCTTCTGTTTGTTATTTGGAACATGAACATAGGAAATACTACCAAATACTTTCAAATGTCGAATGTCAAGCTTGTAGCCATAGAGCTACTTGTAAGGTATCTTTTCATGTATTCATGTTGTAGGTGTTCTATTCATCACATAGATAGCTGTAAGTAATGCTTCAATCTAATAATGCAACAACATATCCTCCTCATTCAACATGGCCATGGCTTTCTCCATAATCATCCTAGTCTTTCTTTCAGCGACTCCATTCTACAGTGGATTATAGCTGCAAGTCAATTGCCTCCTAATTCCATGTTTTGCTTAGTATCTTTCAAACTCCTTTGACATGTACTCTCCACCACCATTAGATCGAAAGCATGAGACATAACACTTAAGCTCTTTTTTGCATGAGCTTTAAAATCCATAAAGCTATCCAAAACCTCATCCTTATGCTTTAGGATGTATATCCATGTGTACCTGCTATAGTCATCTACAAAAGTCACATAGTGTCTAGACCCACCAAGTGATACATTATGAGCAGTATCCTAGACATCTAAGTGCACAACCTGTAATCTACTACTATTCTAATCCTTAAGTATCAATTCATAGAGAGAGAGAGAGAGAGAGAGAGAGAGAGAGGGAGAGAGAAGAGGGGGAAAGAGAGAGGAATGTATGAGATGAACTAAGAAAATAAGTGATAGAGTGACATAGAGTAAATAAGGGTAGAAGATAAGATGATGTTATTGTTCTCCACTAGCCAAGCTTCTGTATAAATGTGTTTAAATATCATTGATAATTCTTGTTGAGAGAGAGAGAGAGAGAGAGAGAGAGAGAGAGAGAATATTTTAGATAGAACAAAAGATAAGATTTTATGCTAAATAGAGGTAGACTAAAAGCTAAGATTATAGGCAAACTAGGGGTTGATTAGGGTTTATCATGTTTGAAATCAAGAGAAAGAGACAAGATCCAAATAGGTAAAAAAGAACACATATATAGTGAATCAAAGGGGTGTAATGATGTGATTTGAATGTTAATCTAAGTCAAAATTGGCATATATTTTTCTTTGTAGGATGCACGTGCACGACGTACCAAGAGAAAGAGAGATATTCACTTTCAATTGGAGGATGAATATGCACCAATGCTCAAGAGAACTATGAAAAGGGATGATGCAATAGGATACATGATGCAACAAGAAAGAAATGCAAGGAAAAAAAATGTGGACCTTTGAGTTGATGGGTGCATTTATCCACCCAATCCAGTCACTCAAAGGCCACCACACTTTGAAGGGCTTACATCATTTGTAAAGTTTATTTGTGAAGGCAATGAAGGATTTTATGGATACACATGCAAACTTGTCACACAAGGATTAGTAGGGGTTCATCAAGCCTTGACAAATATGCAAAGATTACAAGGGAATATGTAGTCTTTGATGAAAAATGATAGGTTTTGGGTTGAGAAGGATAAGGAGAACCAGAGCCTATAACAATCAATGTATGTCATTGAAGATGCTATGCATGTTATACACATGCATAATATGAAGTTACAATCTAAAGTTATGGACTTGGAGAAGGAGAATCGAAACATAAAGCGGAAGCTCACAAAAACTTTGGAGATTGGATTTACTTTAAAAACCAAAGAACCACATTAGCACATCTAATTAGTTAAACCAATTCACCAATTAACCAAAGAAAGTAGACAATATCATAGAGGGATATATGCTCAATATGGCATAATGAGAAATATGTTCCCTGATGCAGGGAATGGTACTATTGCCAAAGTCCTAAGCAAGGATATGGTCAAAAATGCATTGGAAAATTGTAAATTCAGGGACATTGTAGATGGTGTTGCAAGTGAACATCTGAGGGATGTGAGCAACTTGTTTACTACTACAGATGCTCAAGGACTATATGACAAGGTGGGAATGGTTCTAAGTCATACAATATGCTCTATCAACAATTGGATATAGGTTTTAAGCAAGTCTTCAAAACTAAGCGAGTAATGCCTTTGCCAAAACCATTTCATGTGAAGAAGGCTAAAAAATAATTAAATGAGAAAGTTTTAGAACTAATTGGTGAGCTAACGCATCTAGAAAATACACACATATTAGAGTATGATTCCAAAGAAGTTGCATTTGTATTGAATGCATCCAACAACTTTGTAATGGATATATGTAGGGTTCAGATTGTTATAGTCAAGTTCTACAATATGTCTATGGAAGAATGTAGATGAGATCTTGCACATTGCATTGTTTGGTTAGAATAATTGAGAATCTAGTATATGAATATATGTGCTTTGCATACCAGATGTAGCCTATGTCAGAAGCTGATGCTACATGCAAGAAGGTAGAACAAGTCCTCTCTGAAATTGGATTGCACGGGGACAAGAACGAGAAAAAATCGGGCAAGAGTGGAGATATCCCTTGTAAATCATGCTTTGGTAGACCCAAGGCTAGGAAGTTTATATCTCCACCTCGAGATGAGAAAGGCAATATACTTGCAAAACAACCAAAGAAGTATGGAGCATGGAAAAAGTTGCACCTTGCTATTCCGGATTGGAGCAATGGGGGATGAACAAGGATTGCAAAGGCAGAAGTGTGGATACACCTAGATAGATCAGTAGCTCTCTTAAAAAAGTTGAGGTTTAGGGATGGTGATGCCAATACATTTAAAGAAACAATTGCTAAATTTCATAAGTCCATGGTGGACGCATGGACTACAAACAACATAACACACTACATGGTCAGTCGCCTTTACAAAAAAAATCACCATTTTGAGTTAGTTTGTGTTTCTAATCTTTCTTCTTGTGCAGCATATACTTGAAGCACATGGTTTATACTTTGCAGATCAAGGAAGTTTGGAAGTATGGTCAACTCAAGGCATGGAATGATCTCACTGGCAAGCTCGTTGTGCTTTTCAAAAGGCAACTGAACATGGAGGTGGCATCAATGATTCCAATTCTATGAGGAAATTATTACAATGGTGGTATATGAGACTAGAGATACAATATGAGGAAAAAGAAATGAAGTCCAAAACCTCTCAAGCAAAATTTAAAAGTAGGACAATATATAAAGTGAGAAAAGCAAGATATAAAAACAACACAACTAGACAATGCCACGCAAAGTGGTTGGCAGCCCAAGAGAGAGATGACAAGAAATGGAGACCTAGATAAAGATAATACTTTTGATGCATTGAGTCCACAAGAGAGCACACGTACTAAGGATATGACAAATCAATACTCCTATATTTAATATGAGATGTCTTGCAAATTTTGTTTAAAATTTGGAAGGTTTGTCACTATGTTTTTCAAAGTCAATTTCAAACTATGTTTTTTAGTTATGAAAATTCAATTTTTGAAATCCTAAGACAAAGATACGAAAATTCCAAACCTTGGAACATTCACTGACCTAGAGAGAGAGGAGCATGAGGGGGGTAATAGGAGACAGAGAGAGGCAGGGGTGGGGTGGAGAAATGAAATGAAATGATAATTTTAAAGTTCATTTACACCACAGTAAGTTTAAAAGTTTCTTATTTAAATCAAGTCTCTCTGTTCATTTTTTTCCATTACTGTTCACTCTACCCTCCACCTTTCTATCCTTCATCATCATAACCATGGCACGTTCCAAGCTTCCTATCAAGAAGGCGCCTGCAAGAGCAAGAGCTCAATACTCTTCCGAATCTAGTGAGTGTACTGTGGCTGACAACAGTGGCCCTACTATGACTAATAATGGTGGTGGTATTGTGGCCAACAACGGTGGCCCTAGTGTGGTCAATAATGATGGTTTGCCATTGTCCAAAAATACTGGTCCACATGCTCTAGTTACTCCACCTCCACTACTACTCTCCAATCGGTAATACACGCCCTCCAACACATAAGAAGCGAAGATGGAGATCAAGAAGAGCTACACTACATGACATAAAGAAATTTCAAAAGAGTGTCAACTTGATTATTCCTAAGGCACCATTCGCTAGGTTGGTGCGAGAAATACTGCAAAATCTACAGTTATGGCATCATCACAAGTTCTTTTTAAGAAAATAGGCACGGAATGTGGGGTGATGGTCAAAGCCAAGCCTTGCTTGCTCTCCAAGAAGCAATTGAAAGTTACTTGATTGATTTAATGAGTGATTGTCAACATTTAGCCATTCATGCATGACATATCACTATTAAGCCCATAGATATGGTTCTTGCTTGTAGGATCTGCAACAACAAGGATGTATTTAATCTTAATGTCAACAATATTTGAGAAGCAAACTTGTAATTGGATCTATGTTTTTAGCTCAGGTTTGGTTGTAGATTGTAAGGAGCTTAGTTTTGGGTTATCTTTCCAGTACACCTTAAGGTATTTGATAGCAATGGCCTGTAAAATGGAGCTAAATTTTTCATGGCTATAGTTGTATTTGGTACGATGACTACCATGTATTTGATGGTTTCATAATGCCAAATCCGATATGTGATATTCTATTTTGACCATAATTTGCATTGTGAGTATTTTTAAGTTTCTAATTTTGAAAGTAGTTTCGTTAAGGATAAATTCAATGTGCAATCATGCACACATCAGTGATCAGTTGTACATGGGCCAATGCACTATATCTTTATTGTATTCGGTGGTTTGGCAACACTATATCGAATATGCGATATCCTATTTCACCCATGACTTATTTTTTGTGAATTTTTAAGTTTCCAATGTTTCATGTAGTTTGGTTGACAACACATTTAATATGCAGTTGCCCATACTTGGTGGTGAGTTTTTATGTTATCAGTGAAGTATAATCTAGTTAATGCATTTTCAAAAAATGATTAAACTGTCAGTTATATAAATGGAAATCTGGTGAGACTTCATCCACATGCCAGGCATCATGAAAAATCATGAATATTAAAAAATTGGCCCTATCAAAAGCCACTGGGACACCTCTCTCCAGAGGTTATTGGCTTCTAGGGCGGATTCAGGGCCCCAGACGCCAGCCTTCTAACAAGTGTCCCAGAGGCTTCTGATGAGGATTCAGGGGCCCAAATGCCAACAACCACCAGATAGGTATCCCAGAGACTTTTGATGGGGCCATTTTTTTTGTTAATAGTTGATGTGTCTTAGAGGAGTCCACAGGTAAAATTTCACGTCAATTTGATAACTAGTTATATTTTTCCAAAGCCTGGATACATTAATTCAAGTTTAAGGTTTTTTAAAAATTTTGGCTATAAGTTTAAAGTTTTACCTCATTCGACACGTTTCACTTTTGAGTTTTGAGTTTTCTCTCCTAGAAGACATGGCACACACCAAGCAAGTGGCCCGGAGACACCCCCTAGAAATCCCATGCACATGCCACCTCCTTGAGCTTCACCACCACCACCACGCCAGCATCGCAAGCGTAAATGGAGGCCCCACACATTGACTATTCGTAAGATCCGCCATTACTAGAAGACCGCGCATCTCCTGATACTAAAGGCTCCATTCCAAAGCTAGTACGGGAGATTATGGATGGGAAACTGATTAAGAACAACATGAGGCACTTTCCAGATGGATCACACTTGCAACAACCTTATCGCTAGACTTCCCAATCCCTCCTTGCACTACAGGAAGCTGCCAAAGCTTACCTCATCGACTTGTTCGGAGACTCTGTCTATGCAATAGTGTATGCAAGGAGAGTCACTGTCACCAATAGGGATTTGCAAATAGTGAGGTTCTTTCAGCGATGGAAGGATAGTCCTCGTGGAGATCAACAACCATAGGGGTGTACTAGTAAAACATATGCAAAATGTAGCTTCTAAAGAGATTTTGTAAAACCGTGGTTGTAATGGATCCCATGTAAAATGTTATGAATATGAGTACAATTTTTTTGGCGCATCTTATTTTTTTTAAATCACTTGTTATTTTTTTTCTTTATATCTTTGAGTTATCATTACATGCATTCAAGCGAATACATATTGCACACGAACTCGATAAAGCACTATGTATTAAATTTAGGACATGAATCGTGTTGCGTATAAATTTGATAAATAAACATACATTCAAGTAAAAAACAATAATAAATGACACGTATGACAAACTATATTGCAAGAAAATCCAACAAACATTGGTTTTCATTACTTTAAGAGAAGATTACAAAAAGTGCATTACATTGGTGATGAGATATCATTTGGCAATAAGTACATCTATACTCTCCTAGGCTTCTTTGAGCTACATTCCCCATGGTTAGAGCTATTCTTGATCATAGGCAGTAATACATTATTCCCTAGTAGTTCCTAGCTAATGACATTGGAGTCTTGAACACCAGCAACCATGCCATAAGCCACCATGGAAAAAAGTGGCCCATACCTAGTACTAGATAATAAGTAGACGAGCTTCAAATGTCGAAGCAACACTACTTTTTCCAATCAGCTAGAGTTTGTCGAGATGGTCTTGAAAGGCCCAACCTTCATTAGTACCCTCAACTTTAAGAAATTCTCAGCAGAAGTCAAAGAGCATGTCTTATGAAATACAATAATGTCACTCATAAGCTGGCCGATATACTCCTTCAATGCCGAGTCCTGTACCCTTCCTTGGCTACTAGATCGGCCACCTTGTCTAGATGAAAATTCATCTATTTAGACAATGTCTTGCATCACATGAGTTCAATGTCAGACTCACTATGCATGGAGTGTGCTAAAGATTTATACATCGGATTCACCCGCAAATTTACCAGTAGGGCCTCTAGGGCATCCTGACCATTGGGATAAGTTTTTACTGGGATCGGACCCCTAGAGCAACCCTGGCCGGATGCTCACACCTTGAGGCTTGAATCTGCTGGGATCGGGCCCCCAAAGCAACCTTGGCTGGAGGCTCACGTCTGGGGGGCCTTGGATCCGCGACCATCTGGGGGCCTGAATCTGTAGATTGTCCCTGGACTTGAGCCTCTGGCCATGACTGCTCTTGGGGCCCGATCCTAGAAAAAAACTATCCTAACAGTCCCGATGCCGTAGAGACCCTACTGGGAAATTTTTGTGTGAATACGATAATATTACCTTCTCTGCATCATCTATGTGTTGCTATAATGGAGTATCTAGGTCTGCTCTTATAACAACTAGGCTACCCTTGTCTCTCTCCTAGGAAGATACTATGTAGTCGGGTCAAGGACCAAAAAGGCTTTCTTGCAACCACTCGAACTCCTCATATGAGATCTCATACTATGGCGCCACATCCTCAATCTACTCTTGGATGCGCACAATGGAAGATATGTCATTGACATTCATGCCATCATATTGAGCCACCTCATCACAACATGTTATGGGACATCCTATATATCAAAATCTCTAAAATCATCAGGTGCATCACACACCATGATATATTATAGTTCTTCTTCTCTTAGCTCCAAAATTTCTAATACATCCTACATGAGTAGATATTCCACCCCCTCAATGGTGATAGCATGGAGAGAAGTGAGGGGTGGCTCATTGCTTATCGGTGTCTCATCAAGGGTAGGGAGGTGGGTGCACAATGGCTAAGCTATGTGCTACCTCTACACTTGGATCGAGTGCGATTTTCTTAGGCTCCCTCTCAAAATAATCTAGCTATGGCCAAGAGGGTGTGTCAATGTCTTTGTCATTGTCCTCTTGCACCACAATGCACAAAATATATATGGCAAATGATGCATCACATTCGATGAGATCCATCGTGGCATGGTCCTGGGATGAGATGGGCACTGCTTTGATGCAGGGATGCTTCCCCACATGCATGAGGGCTCAATTTATCACCTTTGCATGGCTCGATCCAGCACGTAAACTATACAAGAAATCTATGGGAGCCCATCTGAGAGTAGAGTCCAGAATAGAGCAAGTGAGAGGGTTTTGCACATCACAAAACGATGCCACTATACTAGAGCTGGGGTCTAGGGTCGAAAGCAAGCTCTCTAGACTCAAGGTTACGCAAAAGCTAGGGTATATCTAGTCTCCCATGTGTGCATAGCGTGTGGAGCTAATCCATGAATGTGACATATTCAAAAAGTCCGGCCACCTAGCTAGTACCTATTGGAGTAAGATTAGTTCTCTCCAACAAGGAAGTAAGAAACCAAGTCTAGTCAATCATTGAGCACAAGGAAACAATCTCCAACAATATGCGGGATCGAAGCAAATACTACAAAGAGGGAAAGCTATAGTAGTGGAGCTATGTAGTGGAAATGGAGTTAGCCTTATAGAAGCTATTTGTATCAATGACACTGAAGCCTAGTAACCTACGAGTCATTACGAGAGGTCAAAAGGGTAAAGAAGTTGATAAAGACAAGGTAAAACCTATCGAGGAAAACCCTAAGCAAGATGATAAGGGGACACAAGTCCTTAATCCCGATATGGAAGGAAGATCTATAAAGGATGTAGATGGTAAATCCAACCCTAAGAAGGATAAGGAGTTTCCAAAGAAGAAGGCAAAAGCCAAGAAAGAGGCACCAAAACTAGTTCAATGACCAAAGGAGAGAATGGTTTGGTGAGAAAAGCGAGCTCTTGCTAGCTATCATAAATTTTATTTAGCAAGTTCTCTTTGCGAAGTTAAGCTAGATTTAAACCTCCTGTAGTTAATTAAGTTGTGTCCAAGAGTGTGTAAAGAATTTAAGAAGATTCTGTTAGATATGCTCAATACCCCACCCTCTGAAAGTTGAAAAGGATCGAAGCTAGCACGCGAGCTATGGCGGGAGAGCAAAAGCAAGAAAGAGAGAGACAAGAAATGGGAACTCCAACAGTCACAATGTGTGACCGGGCCTTCCTTTATTCAAACTGTCACTAAAAGAATAAAGAATAAAGTGACGTGACGGGCGCCCGCCACCTGCAGTGTGCAGTGGCGGGTACTGTCAGTGTAGTAATACACAGGGCAGCACGACGGAGGCGCCTTTACCCCCAACAACCTCCCACTTAAAGGCGAATCTGCCCTAGTGAGAGAGAAAAGAAAAAAGAAAAGACAGTACAAATGTACATAGGTACAAGGGATGAGGAAAGGCGACATCTCATCCAACGCCCATCAACCTCCTGAGGAAGGCAAAGCGCTCAGTAGTGAGGCTCTTCGTGAGTAGATCTGCAGGATTATCATCAGTGGAGATCTTGAAAAGGTCAACAGACTTGTCCTCCACGACACCACGTATGAAGTGATACCTCACCTCAATGTGTTTCGTCTTCGCATGGAAGACCGAATTCTTAGCCAACTGAATGGCACTCATAGAATCTGAATGCAGTGTAGGTGTAGCATCAATCCCAAGGTCAGCAACTAGATGGCCTAACCATATGGCCTCCTTGCAAGCCTCAGTGGCTGCAACATACTCGGCCTCAGTGGTAGACAAAGCCGTACACTTCTGAACCCTAGACATCCAAGAGACAGCCCCTCCAGCATAGGTGAATACATAGCCAGAAGTGGACTTCCTACTATCTGCATGTCCTGCATAATCGGAGTCAGTGCACCCCATGACCCCTGTATCCTGGCTACCATAGCAAATACACATATTTGCTGTGCCCTTCAGGTACCTCATGATACCCTTCACGGCATCCCAATGTCTGCTGCCAGGTGTAGCCATATAGCGTGCCACAACACCAACTGCATGCGCAATATCTGGACGAGTGGCTATCATGGCATACATCAAACTGCCCACGGCTGAAGCATAAGGGATCTTGGCCATCTCGGCCCTCTGCTCATCTGTCTGCGGTGTCGTAGAGTTCACACAAGGACTGCAGAACACAGGGTTCAAGAGACAGCAAGGAAAGAGGCTAACAAGAAGATCTCAATATTTGATCCCAAAGTTCACTATATAGCAAGAGAAGAGTCAAAATAAATGTCAAAGTATGACAATCTGTCCTCAGCTTTACAATAATCATAAGAGCTTGGTTTTCAGGGCACCAAATAAATCAATTAGATTCTGGATTTAGTCATATCCAGCTTGTTAAAACTCCAGGACCAACAGATAAGTCTTCTGATAAGTACAATCATTGGCTTCAGACATATATACAGCTCAGGTCAGCAGTTGAAACCTATTAGAGAGAGAGATGCTGTCTATAATAGCTTATAGGGTATACTCTTGAATTTACTGCATCAAAATTCCATATTGAGCAAGGAAGACTTGCCATACATTAACAACTGCATCATTTCTGTCTTATGGAGTGCACTCCTTAGAGCTTGCTTCACTTAACATGTGAAACAGAGCTTTTATGTCTCTGTTCTTTGTTCAGTTTTACTGCATTCTGCCCAAAGGGTGCCAGTTGATAGATCCATTAGACCATTCACTTCATTAAAAAAAATGAAAGCCTGTCAGGACCTCTGAGTAGCTGAGATCACAATGTCCCAAAGACAAAAGTGTTATGTCTCCTTTGTTTTACTCATTTGAAAATACACTTCATAACTGGCTCTGTTTTCTCTTGACAAAGGGATGAGAAAAGATTAGGTACAGTCCAGAGTTCATATACACAGAATGAAATGGTATGCACCATCATTGGGCAAGGCTCATCCTTCAACGTATGGAGAATCAAAGTATCCACCGAGAAGAAACATCCAAGGTCTGGAAAATTAGAGTTGCAATGTCAAAACTTTAACCTTCAAGTCGAAGTTCTGCTTTTTGATGGGGTTAACGATGGTGGTGATGGCGCCGAGGGTGATGATAGTGAAGAAGACGACAAGGAAATGGTTCGAATTTGGGGAGAGGATAAGTACTATATCCTGCTGCTAATGCCGAGGTCCAAACGCATTCTGAATGGAATGCCTTGAGGCGCAAGCTCCAGGAGTAATTGATCTACATTAGCAGTTTCAAATTCAGCAATGGTAGCTCCAGCAGCTGTCGCTTCAGCCCTCAGATCTGCCCTGTTTCGTTTTCTTCTGACATTTCATCCATATCCATAAACGCAAAAACCTTGTTGCTGTCCTTTAAGATCCGAATCAGTTTAAGAAGATTCCTCCGCATTACCAGCACTTCATGCTGAACTCCTTGATCCCAAAGAGAAAACACGATGGACACAATTGATGAACTCCAGAGCAGCATCTCCCATCTTTAAGTGAGAGTCAATCAAATTGGGAAACTCCTGTGATGTAGTCTCTGTGTCAGTAACATCTCTCTCCCTGACGTTCATGTCACGCCACACAACACGGACAATTCTCCAAAAGCTTCTCATCCGCAAGAATTAAAATCGAATCAAAGCTCTGAAGCGGGAGACTTTCCAGGTGGCGACGAATCACATAGCTCGGGAGAGGCACAACCAAGCCTTATTCAGCCCCTCCGCAAGGCAGGACGACAGACACGATCAGCGCACACCTCCATACCAGATCTTGCAACACAAGAATAGCCACAAATGGGCAGATGATCAGCTTCATGCCCGTTTTTGTTTTCTGTTACACTGGAAATCCCATCACCGAAGGTCGCTTGAAGATCATGGCTTCACTGTCTGGGACATCCAAATTTTAGTCCTGTCTTCCCAAACCGCAGCTTCCAGATTTGCTGATGTACTTGGCACAATCCGTCCCAGGTCCGTCCTTGGCAGATACTCCCCTCCTCCTTGCACTTGTTGAAGATCGTCTCCGCTTAGACTGTCCTCGTCTCCACTAAAAGTTTGGCGCATCCCTCATGGACAGAGAGAGAGAGAGAACCCCCCCCAAGTGAAGGCGTCACACCTCCTCCGTTCATTCCGATTGATTCCATCCATTCGAATTCTCTCCCATCCATTTTTGCCGCCACCACTCGATAATCTTAGAGAAATCTAAGAATAGCTTTTTCTATTCTTTCCCCTTTTCTTTCTCTGTAACGGTGCAGAAAAAAACCAAGGGATCCCCCAAGCATTTGGTATTACCAAAGCATCCCTTAAACTTACTCCATAAAGTGATGTTCCTATGCCACATCCAATCAGCAAACTGCCCCAGAATTTACCAACAAACATCAAGCCAAGGGAACTTCCCTATACTTGCAAATCCTATTGTCAATGCTGGGTTCACTTATGCTCTAGATATGTGCCCAAATGAAAAGATAACAAAGATGATGCTAAATGCATCACTTTCAGCAAACATATCCACCACAGCAGTCCCAAGTGCTGTACATACCCAGCAATAAGTGCATTCCAAGAGTCTTTATCTCGACAAGGGAACCCGTTTAGCACTCCTTAAGCTCTGCCCATTACACATGATATTCCTGAATTTACACCTTTGTCTTCATAGCTTAAATGTCAGCTTCTATAAAGCTTCCTTTGATTCCACGGTATCTTGCACTTTTCTTCGAGTTCATCATTAAAATTATCAGCTGGATAATGTCCTTTGGCATCAGTTTTTCATATTTTTCTAATACACGCACTTCATGCATCCAAACAAAATCATGCGCATGCACTAAGGGAATATATACATTGGATGCGGATTATTAAAATGCATCACACAAACAATGAATCACACGCGGAAATTAACACAAATACACAACAAAAGAAATGGAGGTGTATACGACTCGGATGCGCAGCAACACGACAGCGGATAATCGGCCTGTGATACCTTCACATAAGAAGGTAATGGACAGCCAATAGGCTTTACGTCCTGCATGCGGAAGCGCTCAAGGACTTTATGAATGTACTCCCGCTGTGAGAGATACAAAATCCCCTGATGCCTATCGTGCTTAATGTGCATCCCAAGTATATGTGAGGCCTGTCCCAAATCCTTCATCTCAAAGCTCTTCTTCAGCTGAGATTTAAGAGCATCTAGCTCATCATGAGCTTTTCCTGCTATCAGCATATCATCAACATAGAGTACCAAGATAAGCAAACTGCCATTACGGGCTTTCTTCGTGTAAAGACACGGATCCATAGCACTCCTGCTGTAGCCCTGTGACTGCATAAAGGCATCAAACTTATGATACCATTCCCTAGGTGCCTGCTTCAAGCCATACAAGCTCTTCTTCAACTTGCACACTAGGTGCTCCTTGCCAGGTTCTGCAAAGCCCTTAGGCTGATCCATATAGATCTCATCATGCAAGTCCCCATGTAGAAAAGCCGTCTTGACATCCATCTGATACAGATCTAAGTCAAGCTATGCAACCAAAGCCAGGACTAAGCGCAGGGTGGTCATCTTAACCACAGGAGAGAAGACCTCATCAAAGTCCACACCATGTTCCTTCTTAAAACCCTTTGCTACCAATCTAGCCTTGTATGCCAGCTTGGGGTGTCCAGGGGTACTTTTCAGCTTGTACACCCACTTGCATGGCAAAGCCTTCTTGCCCTTAGGTAAGGCAACCAAATCCCAAGTCTCATTCTTATGCAGGGAGTCTATCTCAGACTGCATAGCCCTCTCCGAGGAGTGACTGTCACCCCTGCGCATAGCCTCATCATAAGTGAAAGGCTCTCCTGCATATGTAACCAAAACATAATGCATAGAGGGCTGAAATCTGTCAGGTGGACGTCTGTCTCTAGCAGACTGTCTCACCGCAGGCTCTGCTGCTTGTCTAACTGCCTGTCCAACACCCTGGCCCTGTGGAGGAACTGCTGCAGGCTGTACTACTGGCTGTGCTAGAGCTCTAGGCTCCTCTTGAAAGATCACTCTGCAGATCTCAGCCACCTTCTCAGGCTGCCTATGCATCTTGTCTTCATGGAAGACGACATCATGGCTGCGTACTATTTTCCACGCCTGCAGATCCCATAGGCGATAGCCCATCTCTCCTAACTCACCATAGCCAAGGAATATGCATTTAATACTCTTTGGATCCAATTTACTCCTTTTGTCCTTGGGCACATGGCAGAATGCCTCACATCCAAAGACATGGAGATGCGCATAAGAGGGTGGCTTACCAGCCCAAACTTCCTCTACAACCTGGAAATCCAATCCACTGGAAGGCGACCGGTTTATGACATGCACTGCCGTACTAACTGCCTCAGCCCAAAAACTCTGGGGTAGGCTTGCATGGCTAAGCATAGAGCGCACACGCTCCTGAATAGTCCTGTTCATGCGCTCAGCCAAACCATTCTGGGGTGGGGTGTAAGGGGCGGTCAACTGATGCTTAATACCCCTGTCATCACAAAACTGCTCAAAAGCATGTGAGACATATTCTCCCCCATTGTCAGTCCTAAGGCATTTCAGCCTATACCCAGTCTGGTTCTCAACAAGAGCAAGCCAGCGCTGAAAGACTACCAAGACATCGGACTTTTGCTTTGTGGGATAAGCCCACACTTTCCTAGAAAAATCATCAATGAAGGTAACAAAGTACTTCGCGCCACCCATAGACATGCAAGGCATAGGCCCACAAACATCAGAATGCACCAATGCCAAGGGCTCACTCATGTGTGGCCTACTCGATTTCTTATGCGTAGACCTATTCTGCTTACCATAAAGACAATGATCACACGAGTCAAAACGTGCATATTCCAAAGGCGAAAGATACTGCAAACCAGATAACATTTTCATTCCCTTCAAAGACATATGCCCCAAATGGGCATGCCAAAGTAATACATGTGGGATAGAGTCCACTGCCAAAACATGGTCTACAGAAGACCCAGATACAACAAGAGGATAGAGGCTGCTAGCCTTGGCGCCTCTAGCAAGCACAAGTTCGCGTTTGGTAATTTTCCAGGCAGAATCCCCAAAACAGACATGAAACCCTGCATCATCCAACTGTCCTGCAGACATAAGACTGCGCGTAAGCGCAGGTACATGACGTACATCCCTGAGCAAAAAGGAACTGCCAGTGGAAAATTGCGAATGAATATCTCCACAGCCCACAATATCAAGAGACCTATCATCTCCAAGTCTGACTGATCCAGATACAGTATGGTAAGAGTGAAACCACTCACGGTAAGGCGTCACATGGAAGGATGCACCTGAATCCAATAACCAGCACTGTGCATACATACTAGATGTCTCAGTCAAGTGTGAAGCATCAGAAGAACTAGCTGCAAGTATAAACTCATCACCACCATTGGACTCCTCAGTCTACATGACATTAATTTTCTCAATCTTGATGCTGGACTTCGCAGGTACTATGCTGCGATCAGAGGACTTCTCCTGCACTTTATCTTTCCCCTTATCCTTGCGCTTCTCATTGCGCAACTCATGACACTATGGTCTAATATGGCCCTTTTTTCCACAATGATGACAAGTGACATTTGCATTGCACCCACGCGACTTACTACGCGACTTGCCACGAGATTTAGACCGACCCTTCTGCGAGTCACGGCCTCAGCCATTACCATGGTCATACCTGCCATTCCTGCCTCTAACTGTCAAAGCATGACTACCACGAGAGGCATCCAAGTTTTTGCGATTCACCTCTTCCTGAAAAAGAGCACTCTCAACATCTGCCAATTTTAGAGTAGCACTAGAGGCACAAAGAGCAGTGCAGAATACATCCCATGACTCATTCAGAGTCCCAAGCAAGAAAAGAGGAGTTACTTCCTCTCCAAAGGTGATATCCTGCGAAGTCAGGTTCTTCAGTATAGCATGGAACTGGCTCAAGTGAGCAGACATAGTCGCATTATCCTTCATGCACAGATCCATAAGCTGCTTCAACCAGTACATCTGACTCGCCAGACTTTTCTTATCATAAAGATTCTTGATCTTATTCCATAGATCCCATGCACTCTGTGCTTCCTAAAATACATTATAATGTACCTGTTCAGTGAGAAACAATACAATCGTGGACTTGCATAGCTCATCAAGTTCAAGCCAGTCGTCATTGTCCATAGTTTCAGGTTGCTCCCCACTCAACCGAAGTGGCTTAATCTGAGATTTCTGCACCAAAACCTGCCATATTTGACTCTTCCAGTAAGAGTAGTTGGTACCATCCAACTTTGTAATGTTAAAGATGGCACTATCATGCGAAGATGACGCCATTATGCAGGCTAGAAATGCCCAAACAGTCCAAAATTGCTTGTTGTTTTACTGCAGAAACTGCCCAAAAATGACCAAAACGGGGTCCAAAGGGCGAGCAAAGTGTGCCAAAAGTTTTTGCCCACTTAGTACTAGGTGTGGTACACCAAATTAGGATATTTCAGCATGAAAAGTACACCTCAGTCCACCAATAACTGCTTGCTATAATAAATTGCAGGTATGCAGTCTAGAGAGCAAACTGTCCCAAAATAGGATCCAATGTCAAGCAAACAATGCTAGGTCCAAAGCCGGCATGAAACCGACATAAGCAAGGCCAATGAGAGTGAAAAGAACATGAGCTCAACACCAAAGCATGTCAAAATAACATTTGCCAGTGAAAGGCACACCCCCAGATACTCTAGGCAAAGTGTTCCTGTAACTGCCAAAACCTGACACAAATAGGTGTCTGCTCAAAGAGAAAGATCCAAATATGAGACTCATCTCATAAGCATCCTGTGAACCAAGAGTACATCAATGCATATCCATAAAGATCGGAGTATGATCCCAAAGTCTCAATGCGTATGTAGCTACTCAAGACATAAACTGCTCCAAATACATGTAAGTGATCCAATAGCATGCAATTGTCAAAGGTCAAGCAAGCATGTAAAATGCTCCCACTGGCACAAAAGGCATACAAAGCGAGCTCAGAAGCTCAAACAACCCAAGAGAAAGCATCAGTGATACGTGACCCTGTCAATGCATCAAGCACATCCAAGAGAGCATGACATACATGAAGCACCGGTCGTATTAACCATGAAGCAATACATAAGCCCAAATAAGCTCTCGGTCAACTCAATGACATCCAAGTAGCAACCAAGATCAGTGATCAAGTAAGCCGGGAATGCTCAAATACATCCAAATCCAAGCTCCAAATGTCGGTATGGCATACACGAACCAAATAGCATATGTCATGAACCAAAGCATGTGATGCAAAAGCCTAACTGTCAAGCAGAGACATGAGGCATAGGTGGTCCACGAGCATGCCAAGTCAGTCCAAATGCCAGTGAAGATGGAGCTAATGCGAAGCTCAAAAGAATCCCATAATCTCATACACATGCTCCAAGTCGTCCCCAAATGTCAGAGACATCATGCCAAAGCTCAAAGCATACATCCGGTATCGGTAGGTAAGTGCCAAAGCATGTAAAGTACCTTCAGCCCACTGTTATTCCAGCATGTATTTACTATTCTAAATAGTAGATTTCAGCCCCGAATTCAAGCCAAAATCATGGTCAAACCAAATGCATACATCCCCAATACATCCGGGTAGGAAATAGACCGCATACGGGCATCAAATAGCTCCAATGGAATGAGGCATAAGCAACAAATGTCAGTGTCAGGGGTGCTGCCCTGTTTCCAGCACTGTTATGCAGTGAATGATAGTTTCAAAACTGAGAATGATCAGCTCCCAACCTCAATGTCAAGCCAAAGCATCCAAATGACATCCAAAAATGGCTCAAATGCCCTCCAAATAGGCCAATGATGAGTGCTCCATGAGCAACAAAGCATTCAGATGTAAAACGTGGAGGTCAAAGTCTGAAAATGGGCGCCATATTCAGCATGTTGAGGCCTGGAGTGCTGCTTTAATCACGTGGCTGAATGTTGAGTGTGGGGGGGCTCAATGATGGCCCAAGGTAGGCACATACCAAGCCATGAAGGCCCAATGCAAAGGGGAGGGAAGATATGAGCTATGGAGCTCAAGAAGAGTGGCTGCCCTTTGTTCCTGCCCTATTTCAAACTGAGAATACACTCAAATGCCTGCAAATGCTGAAGCAATACCTCAAGGGCAAGGCCCTGATGAAGCTCAAGAAGGCCGGGATGGAGCTCGGGAACCCGGGGAGAGTCGGGAGCTCAAGAGGTCAGCTATGGCTGCCGGGATGGAGACCCAATGCATGAAGCGAGTCCATGCGAAGGTCGAGAAGCACCGAGTCGAGCTCGAGCAAGAGAATGCCAAGCTCTGATACCAGTTGAAAGGTGAGAAGGATCAAAGCTTGCACGCGAGCTATGGCGGGAGAGCAAGAGCAAGAAAGAGAGAGACAAGAAATGGGAACTCCAACAGTCACAATGTGTGACTGGGCCTTCCTTTATTCAAACTGTCACTAAAAGAATAAAGAATAAAGTGACGTGACGGGCGCCCGCCACCTGCAGTGTGCAGTGGCGGGTACTGTCAGTGTAGTAATACACGGGGCAGCACGGCGGAGGCGCCTTTACCCCCAATACCCTCATAAGGTGCCACCAATGATCCATGGTGCTCAAAGTTGTAAGGCCCCCATTATGAGGAGAAGCCAAATGTGAGCCCGGACATTAGTTGAGTCTTGACTTATATATGAGATGAGGTCTATGTGATCGTATGGCAAAAAGGTGACATTGTGGGTCTAATCTTTGGGTTGGACTAAGTAGTTAAGTTGGTAGCAACTCGAGGCACATTGCATTGAGTTGTGGGGTAAGGGAGTTAAAAGGGGTCCCTATTTTGGGGTCCCAGGGCCATGGAAGTGGCCCCTGGCTAGGGGGTCCTAGGGGAAACCAGCGGCCCCCTTGGCGAGGGTCTAAGGGAGCAACACCCTCAACCCGACGGTAAAGGGAATATTCCTTGGCCGACTAGTGGAGGCTCATATGGTAGGTCCATCATGCCAACCTAACCACCTTCACGGGCTATAAAAGCTAAATCCCTTCATAGCCATCGATCATCTATCTTTCACCCAGTCAGGGTTATTCCAGGTAGCCTTAAGCTCTTCGCCTATCTTCTGTCTAGATGGCTATCTAAGCTTCACTGTGGAAGCGCACAGGTGGACAGAGCTATCTCTGTATCAGTTGTTTGGAGCTAAAGACATTTTCTAATTCTTCTTTTATCTATTTTGTACTCTCTATCTCTATCTCTTTCTCAAATTTTATTTGCTGCGCGTGTAATTTTTACATAGTATCAGAGCCTAGGGTGCTCTAGGGATCAAAAAGTACACAAGAGGAAAATGCTTCAATAGCAAAGAGGAACAATGTCATCTTCTAGAAGCTATTATTCTAGCACATCAGGAAGCAGTGGAGGAGGTGGTGCTGCTGTACTAGCTATTCAAACACTGAGGTTTTGTCCACCAACCTTAAGCGAAGGAAAGTTAGATGGTACAAACTATACCTTGTGGAAGTTCAAAATTACAACTATCCTTGATTCTTATTAGCTTTTGGAGACTGTGCTGGGGACTGATGTAGAACCACAGCCTACCCCTGACCCATCAAATCCTAGTGTGATGATTCCTCCAAATGTAGATATTCTACAAGCATGGAAATGAAGGAATGTAGATGCATTGTTGCCTTAGTTACAAGCTATTCTGATAGTGTTTTGACTTTGATTGAGCATACAACCAAAGCATCAGAGGCTTGGAATGTACTGAGGAGTCAGTATGAAATGCAAAACCAAATAAGGATTCAAAAGTACTTGGAGAATCAACTAGCAACAGAGAAGTTTGCTGAAGGAGAGACATTTGAAGCATTCATCACTCGAATTAAGAATCTGTGTGACCAGATGGCTAGTGTTGTGATACAAAAGACTAGTGAGGAGCTAGCTCGGAGGTGTCTTTGGGTTTGTCCACAAAAGTTTGATGGACTAGTAACTGCCCTTAATACTCAGGTGAGACCTCAAGCTTTGAGTTTTGAGGAATTTTGTGCATTATTGCTGGAGGAGGAGTTGAGGTTGAAAGCCCGAGAAGGAAGCAACAATGGAGATGCTGCATTCTCTGCCAATGCAAAAGGCAAAGGTGGTTTCTCCACCAAAAATGATGGTGATAAAAAGAAGAAGGGTGGCAAGAAGAAGTTTCAAGGAGAGTGCTTCTACTGCAAGAAGAAAGGACATGCAATCGCAGATTATCGTGTCAAGAAGGCAGATGAAAAGAATAGTACCCTTAAAAGTAAAGGGAAAGAGACAACCAATATGGCTGAAGCAGAGGTGGAGTTATTCATGGTGACCATTGAGGAGGTGTGCTCCTCGGCGCAAGAAGAATCTACCACTGAGTCATGGGTGTTGGATAGTGGGGCCTCCCATCACATAACCAATAAGAAAGGTCTATACAGTTCTATGCAGCCTCTACACAAATCCATCACTGTGACGGTTGGAAATGATGCAAAATGCCCTGGTGCGGGCACATGTACTATTTCATTTGTTATTGCAAATGGTGATGTCAAAAAGCTTTCAAATGTGTTGCATGTTCCCAAAATTAGAAGAAATCTGTTATCAATTGCTGCCATAACTGATCTTGGTCATGAAGTGAGGTTCAAGAAGACAAGTGCAGAAATTCTTGATAGTGATGGAAAATTTTTTGGCAAAGGAGAAAGAAGGAACAACCTATATGAGTTAAGTGCTCTTATATCCACCGTTGGAGTGGACACAAGTAAGCTTTGGCATGAAAGGTTTGGACACATTGGATTTGTAGTGTTGAAGGAGATGCACAAGTAAGGTATGGTTGCTCTGTTGAGATATCGAGCTCCACTCGTGATATGCCAGGGTGACCGTTGTGCATTTATGTCACCGACTTGTCAGTTGCAGATGCGGTTGGTACACCGCCCATGAATAATAGCTAGATGACAGCTATCCTTATCTACTCTAGTTCGTGGCTCAGTTAGTATGCCACCTTAGTTAGTTGTCTTTGGTTTGAGACCCATATATAGGGTTCTTCTATTTCTTTGTATGAGAGTTCTTTTTGGCTTACACAACTAAGAAGAGGAAAACTGTTTTCAGCCTCCACCTCTGTGTGTATTCCCCCATTGTGCAAGCAAGAAAGCTGCAAGTGAGACTCCTTCCTTCTCTCCCACAATCTTGACATGATACCATCTTGAGATATCGAGCTCCACTCGTGATATACCAGGGTGACCGTTGTGCATTTATGTCATCGACTTGTCAGTTGCAGATGCGGTTGGTACGCCGCCCATGAATAATAGCTAGATGACAGCTATCCTTATCTACTCTAGTTCGTGGCTCAGTTAGTATGCCACCTTAGTTAGTTGTCTTTGGTTTGAGACCCATATATAGGGTTCTTCTATTTCTTTGTATGAGAGTTCTTTTTGGCTTACACAACTAAGAAGAGGAAAACTGTTTTCAGCCTCCACCTCTGTGTGTATTCCCCCATTGTGCAAGCAAGAAAGCTACAAGTGAGACTCCTTCCTTCTCTCCCACAATCTTGACATGGTATCAAAGCCTTGTTCGTGGTAAGGAGCTCAAGAAAGCAAGCCAAGCTCGCGGTGTTCTGGTAAGAGGAGCAGTGTTGCTTTCATTTTCTGTTTTGGGAGCAGATCTCTGTAGGTAGCACAGCCGGAAATTGTAAGAGTGCATTGTCTCAGGTTGAGACGCCCTTCACGATGAAGCAAGAGAGTGACCCTATTTTTTTGATTTGAGGTCATTTCGGGGCCTATTTTGGAGGCGGAAGTTTTCTGCACGCACTCAGGAAAAGGCCTAGTTTTATGCTGTGCGACCACTGTTCTACAGGTCGGTGAAAAGTTACTGTAGAAATTGCATCGTATGCTTGTGTACAGAGACATTGGGAGTTACAGAATCATCCTTGTTGCCTGTTGATGAAAAATCGTCACTAGGAAGTGACTGTGTGGTCAAATACCACTTTCATTAGTTTTGCAGATTAGCCCTTGTGAGGCTGAAGCTGTGTTCTTTGCAGTGACAGAACTTTTTGCAGTGTTCTATAATGGCGTCTGATTCTCTCTCACTGATTGTCACTGAAAAGCTTGACAAGAACAACTTCCAAGCATGGAAGTTTAGAATGACGAATTTCCTTATGGGAAAAGGATATTGGGAATTTGTTGCAGGAAATGAAGAAGAACGAGTTCTTCCTGATGTTCCCAATCAACAGCAAATGCAGGCATTTAAAGCATGGCATGAGAGAGCCATGAAAGTTATGTACTGGCTGTCTATCAGCATTTCAGACTCTATGATTGTGCATATTCAAGATGCAAGTACGCCAAAGGAGGCATGGGATACTTTGTCAAAAATGTATAGCACAAATACGCAAGCCAGGAAAATGCAGCTCAAGCAAGAGTTGCATAATGTGCAAAGAGAAAATATGAGCATCAATGACTACCACATGAAGGTGAAGAAGATTGCAGATGCACTTGCTTCCATTGGGTTGCCAGTGGAAGATGATGATTTAGTTTCTGTGACCTTGAATGGTCTAGGAAAGGATTATGCACAGTTTCGAACATCCATTTCTGTCCGTGAAAGATTTCCTGATTTTGAGGAGTTGATTGCTCTTCTAATTTCTGAGCAGAGAAATGGTGGTGCATCTTCTTCAGGAGGAACTTCAAAAGAAGCTGTCTTCTACTCAAATACTGGAAGAGGTAGAGGCAGAGGTAGAGGAGGCCGATCTGGAGGCCGTGATAGAAATCAGAATATGCAGCAAACTCAAGAAAACCAGTCCTATGGAGGAGGACATGGTAACTCTAGAGGCAGGGGGAGCCAAAGAGGTCGTGGTGGATGGCAAAGAGGTCAAAATGCAAACAGCAATGTTGAATGCTACTACTATGGTAAAATGGGTCATATGGCTAAAGACTGCTATAAAAAGCAGAATGACATCATGAATGGAAAACTGCAACAAGGAAATTATGCATCTTCTAGTAGACAAGGTGATGACAGAAATAAACATTTGTTTATGGTGCAGCACATGAACAACTCTGTGACAAGTGCAGAAGAAAGCAAGGATGTATGGTATGTTGACTCAGGTGCATCAAACCACATGACAGGTCATGCAGAATGGATGGAGGATGCAAGGAAAATGGAAAAACCAGGATTTGTGGAGACTGGTGATGATACTGCACATCCTATTGTGTAGATTGGAAAAATTCCCTTGTCTATGCAGGATGGGAAAAAGAAATACATGTCCGATGTATTTCATGTCCCAAATATCACCAAGAATCTAGTTTCTATTGGTCAAATGGTTGAGCAAGGCTTGCAGGTCAGATTTAATCCTCATGGATACTTTGTTGAGGATATGAAAAATAAAAGTCGCTTGATAGCAAAAAGGAAAGAAGAAGGGTAGAATGTTTACGTTGGATGCAGACATGCCTGAATTGAGTGCAGCAATGTTTGCACATGGGACCGGTGTAGTTGCAGATATTGATATCTGGCATAAACACATTGGTCATGTTAATGTACAGCGACTTAAATCAATGCAGGCCCAAAATATTGTTGCAGGATTGCCTAAATTTAAGGTTGCAGAAATGCATAAGGTATGTGAAGCCTGTCAATTTGGAAAACAGGCAAGGAAACCATTTCCTAGACATGTTCAAGAGAGTAAGAAGCCATTGGAATTAATCCACTCTGATGTGTGGACTACTAAAGCTGCATCTCTTGGAGGCTGTCATTATTTTGTCACTTTTATTGATGACTATAGCAAAAAAGTTTGGGTGTATTTTATGAAAAAGAAAAGTGAAGTTTTTGGGCATTTCAAAACTCTTAAAGCTATGGTTGAAAAAGAAACAGGCCTGCGAATAAAATGCCTAAGGTCAGATGGAGGGGGAGAGTACCTCTCAAAAGAGTTTGCAAGGTTCCTGCAGGAGCATGGCATAAAGCAGTAATATTCATGCAGTCATACCCCACAACAAAATGGAATTGCAGAAAGGAAAAACAGGCATATTGGAGAGGTATCTCGTGCCATGCTCAACGAAAAAGACTTGCCAAATTTTTACTGGGCTGAAGCAGTTGCTACAGCAGTCTATATAATGAACAGGACTCCCACTGCAGCAATACATGGGATGACTCCAGAGGAGAGGTATACTGATAGGAAACCAGACATTTCTCATTTGAAAATTTTTGGTTGCATTGCCTATGTACATGTCCCAGATGAGTTGAGATCCAAGTTGGATCCAAAAGCTGAGAAGTGCATCTTTATTGGTTACTCTCTGCAGCAAAAAGGGTATAGATGTTATAACCCTTCTACTCGTAAGTTTACAGTGAGCAGAGATGTTGTTTTTGATGAGATGAGTAGCTGGTATAAACCAGTAAATGTGATTGATGATGTAGATGCACAAAATGGTAATGCTGCACAAAATTCACAGCAGTAGTCACAAAATATTAGTGGACCTGGAGCGTCCTCTAGAAGTGATTCACATTCTTCGCCATGGACAGGCAGATTGAGATCAGGAGAATCTTCTCAAAGCAATGCAGATAGTGGTATGCAGGTATCACGAAAAGGAAAAGAGAAGGTAGATCAGCCCATGTTTGATGTGAATGCAGGTCACTCTTATGTGGATGGTGAATCCAGTGGCTCAGAACAGAGCATTGATGATGAATTGGGTATTCCTTCTATTGTTACACCTGGAGTAAGGAAGACCAGGGATGTTTTGAGAGCACATGGGAGTGAACCTACTTTGCGCAGGTCTACCAGAGTTAGGTATCTTGTGGATAGGCTGAAATATGATGGATTTATAGCCATTCACTATGCATATATGGTCAAAGTGATACAGGAACCAGAACCCACTTCTTTTGAGCAAGCCATGGGAAAAGAAAAATGGGAGAAAGCCATGGATGAAGAAATGGATGCCTTGGAAGCAAATGCTACATGGGAGTTTGTACCTTTGCCTAAAGGTAAGAATGCAATTGGCTGTAAGTGGGTTTACAAGGTGAAGCACAACGCAGATGGTTCTGTGAACAGATACAAGGCAAGATTAGTAGTCAAGGGGTATGCACAAACATATGGCATTGACTATGAAGAAACATTCAGTCCGGTTGCAAGGATGGCAACCGTAAGAGCAGTCATTGCTATGGCTGCATCAAAGGAATGGTCTTTACATCAGATGGATGTAAAGAATGCCTTCTTGCATGGTGATTTGCAAGAAGAGGTTTCTATGGAGCAGCCACCAAGTTATGTGCATGCTGTCATCCCGAGTTTGTTTGCAGGTTGAAGAAAGCTTTGTATGGCTTGAAGCAAGCACCTAGAGCATGGTCTGACAAGATAGGACAGTATCTTGTCACTATTGGCTTTCAGATTTCCAAGGCAGATTTCTCACTTTATGTGAGAAAAACAGAGAAAGGTATTATGCTACTTGTCATTTATGTTGATGATTTGATTATGACAGGTGACAGTGATGAAGATATCCTTCATGTGAAAATGCTATTGAAGCAGAAGTTTGAGATGAAGGATTTGGGAGAGCTGCGTTATTTCTTGGGCATTGAGGTGATTAGATCACCAAGTGGGATACAGCTCTTGCAAAGGTAGTATGGATTGGACATGCTGTCCAAATATGGGATGACAGGCTGTAAGCCTATTTCAGTTCCTTTGGAGCAGAATGTGAAGCTGAGCGCAGATGCAGGTGAGCTTCTGGAAGACCCTACTATGTACAGACGCATAGTAGGAAGTTTGATTTATATGACTATTACCAGGCCAGATTTGAGCTATGCTGTTGGATTGGTAAGTCAGTTTATGCAGGCTCCAAGGAAACCGCATTTGGATGCGGCTAGACGCATACTCAGGTATGTGAAGTCCACATTGCAGTATGGACTATTTTATGAGACTGGGGTTCAGATACAGTTGCATGGATACACTGATGCTGATTGGGCTGGTAGTATTTCTGATAGACGATCTACCAGTGGATATGTGTTCTCCTTTGGGAGTGCTGCAGTCACTTGGAGCAGCAAGAAACAGCCTACAGTTTCCTTGTCGAGCACAGAGGCTGAGTACAGGGGTGCAGCAATGGCTGCATGTGAGGTAGCTTGGTTACATAAGCTACTTTATGATATGCATCAGCCTACAGATGGGCCAGTTGTCATTTATTGTGACAACATGAGTAGTATACACTTGGCAAATAACCCAGTCAATCATGCTAGAACAAAGCACATTGAGGTGCATTATCACTATGTGCGGGAGAGGGTTTTACTAGGTCTTATTGATCTAGTTTATGTCAGCATAGAGGATCAGGTAGCTGACATATTTACGAAGGCATTGGGCGTAGAGAAGCTGTGCAAGTTCAGAGACCTCCTTGGTGTGCAAGAATTGGGATTGAGCTCGAGGGGGAGTGTTGAGATATCGAGCTCCACTCGTGATATGCCAGGGTGACCGTTGTGCATTTATGTCACCGACTTGTCAGTTGCAGATGCGGTTGATACACCGCCCATGAATAATAGCTAGATGACAACTATCCTTATCTACTCTAGTTCGTGGCTCAGTTAGTATGCCACCTTAGTTAGTTGTCTTTGGTTTGAGACCCATATATAGGGTTCTTCTATTTCTTTGTATGAGAGTTCTTTTTGGCTTACACAACTAAGAAGAGGAAAACTGTTTTCAGCCTCCACCTCTGTGTGTATTCCCCCATTGTGCAAGCAAGAAAGCTACAAGTGAGACTCCTTCCTTCTCTCCCACAATCTTGACATGCTCACCTACCTGCAATGACTGAATTGAAGGAACCATGTATGGGCAAGCAACAAAGAAAGGAATTTCCACAAGAAAGCAAGAATAGAGCACAGGTTTCTCTAGAGTTGGTGCATGTTGACTTGTGCGAAAGATGCCTACACGAACCTTGGGGGGATCTTCTTATTTTATATTGATTGTCGATGACTACAGTAGGAAGATGTGGGTGTACTTCTTTCGTGATAAGGCTCAAGCTTTTGGTAAGTTTAAAGAATGGCTAACACTTGTTGAGAATGAAACAGTGAGAATGAAACAGGGAAAAGTGTGAAGAAATTTAGAACAGATGGTGGTGATGAGTTCAACTCAAAGGAGTTTGAAGACTTTTGCAAGAGCAAAGAATGGCCTAACCATTTTTTGGGCTGAAGCTACTAATACTACAGTCTACATTTTAAATCAGAGCTACACAAAGGCTCTCAAGGAAAAACCACCTCATTAGGCTTACACTGGTAAGAAACCATCTATCTCACACTTCAAAATTTTTGGATGTGAATGTTATGCACATATTCCAGATGAGAAGAGAAACAAGTTACAACCAAAAAGCAGAAAATGTATCTTCTTGAGTTATAGTGATGAGCAGAAGGCTTACAAATTATATGACCAAGAGGCAAAGAAGATCATCGCGAGCCGTGATGTGGTGTTCAAGGAGCAACTACATATAGTGGAGGAGAAGAAGGCAAGTTCTTCCACTTTATCATCAAGTGAAGAAGTAGTCCACTATGAACCTGTCTCGAGAGCTGTCCCTATCCTTAAGGAGGAGGAAGCATCATCTTCAGAGATGATGAGGAAAACGTTCACCAACCTAACATCATCCCACCAAAAAATCCATTGCCGTGTTGGGTGAAGTAGCTCTATGACCACAATAATCCTATGTCCACGTCTGTTGAGGAGAAGGAAAATGGACCAAGGAGGTCTCAGAGAATAGAGAAGCAAAGAAGGGCTTCTACTCACATAATCATTATGGCCTTGATGGCTGAGATTATGAGAGAAGTAAAGGAGCCAACTCACTTAGAAGAAGCACTTGTAGATCCAGCATGGAAGGTAGTTATGCAAGCCGAGTATGATACCATAATGAAGAATGACACTTGGGAGCTAGTAGATCGGCCAGCAAAGCGGAAGGTTATTGGCATCAAGTGGCTCTGGAAGGTAAAGTACAAGGCTGATGGTACCTTAGAAAAGTATAGAGCTAGAGTAGTTGCACAAGGATTTTCACAGGTTAAAGGGTTTGATTTTCAAGAGTCATTTGCCCCAACTACTAGAATGACCACTATTCACACAGTACTTGCAGTGGCCGCCCACAAGCAGCAGTGGCCAGTTTACCAAATGGATGTTAAGTCAGTGTTCTTAAATGGTGACCTCAAGGAGGAGGTTTACATGGCTTAGCCACCAGGGTTTGAGGCCTCTCATTCTGAGAACAAAGTGTGTAAGCTGAAGAAGGCATTGTATGGGCTGAAACAAGCCCCCAAAGCATGGTACCAGCGGATGGATAAGTTCTTTTTAAGCTTAAACTTCAAAAGATGTGCCTCAGATGCTAACTTGTATGTTTACAGGGATGGTGAAAAGTCTATAGTGATTTTCCTATATGTGGACGACCTTCTTATTACAGGTGATTATGAAGATATGATCAACCAAACTCGAAAGGCTTTGAGTTTTGAGTTTGAAATGATAGACTTGGGCTTGCTGCACTATTGTTTGGGAATTGAGTTCTGGCAAGAGCTAGGAAAGATCTTCATCTCTCAGAAGAAGTATGAACGGGAGATCTTGAAGTAATTTGGCATGATCGAGTGCAAGGAGATAGCTACACCTATGGAGGTGAATGCAAAGTTATCCGTTGAAGATTCATCAGCACTGGCCGACATTGGGAGGTTCAAGAGGATGGTCGATAGCTTGATCTACTTGTGTAATACCAGACCAAATATCAGTTTTGCTATTGGTGTTTTGAGCAGGTTCTCAAACAAACCTCATGAGAGTCATTGGAAGGCTGGGATGCAGGTGCTCAAATACTTGAAGGAAACTCTTGACTATGGTATCACATACAATTTCGGAACTTCTCTTGTGGGGAATTGTGACTCAGATTGGGTAGGAGATAGTGATTCCAGGAAGTCAGTTTCTGGTTATTGTTTCTCTTTGGGTTCAGGAATTTTCTCTTAGATTAGTAAGAAGCAGCCAACAGTGGGATTGTTTTCTACCGAAGCAGAGTACAACATAGCTTGTTTTGCTGCAAATGAAGCAGTATGATTGAGAAAGATCCTATGGCATATGGGAGTGTAGGATGAAGAACCAACTGTGCTAAGATGTGACAATCAGAGTTGCATTGCCATTGCCAAAAATCTAGTGTTTCATGCACGCACCAAACATATAGAGATCCAGTATCACTATGTGTGTGATTTGATGGAGGATGGGATAGTGGAAATGGGTCTACTATCCAACACATGAGAATGGAGTGGATATCTTCACCATAGCACTTATGAATGATCTGCTTCAAGTTCATCTTCAGAGACTCGGCATTGGGTTGAGGAGATAGTTCACCTATGGGTGGACATTGGGGGGGTGTTAGATATGCTCAATGCCCCACCCTCATAAGGTGCCACCAATGATCCATGGTGCTCAAAGTTGTAAGGCCCCCATTATGAGGAGAAGCCAAATGTGAGCCTGGACATTGATTGAGTCCTGACTTATGTATCAGATGAGGTCTATGTGACCGCATGGCAAAAAGGTGACCATTGTGGGTCTAATCATTGGGTTGGACTGAGTAGTTAAGCTCGTAGCAACTCGAGGCACATTGTATTGAGTTGTGGGGTAAGGGAGTTAAAAGGGGCCCTATTTTGGGGTCCAAGGGCCGCAGAAGCAACCCCTGGATGGGGGGTACCACGGGGGCTAATGGAGGCTCATATGGTAGGTCGGTCATGCCAACCTAACCGCCCTCACCAGCTATAAAAGCTAAACCCCTTCACAACCATCGATCATCTATCTTTCACCCAGTCAGAGTTGTTCCAACTAGCCTTAAGCTCTTCACCTATCTTCTGTCTAGATCGCCATCTAAGCTTCATTGTGGAAGCGCACGGGTGGACAGTGCCATCTCTGTATCAGTTGTTTGGAGCTAAAGAAATTTTATAATTCTCCTCTTATCTATTGTGTACTCTCTATATCTATCTCTTTCTCAGATTCTACTTACTATGCCATGTAATTTTTACAGATTATTCACACTGGGTATATTGTTGAGCCCTTGGAAATAGCACAAGTAGATGATGATTGGTTTGAACATACTGAAAAGCATTTTCCAATGGTAGCAGCATATGTTAATGGAATACTAGTGGACCATGCTATTATGGACACATGATCCTCCATTAACATTATGAGTTCGGAATGGATGGAGAGGTTGGGATTAAAAATTTTAAAAAATGCATCCTATTCTCCAAATGGTTGATGATAGTTAAAGACAGCCTCAAGGTTGCATTACTAAAGTCCATGTGATCATTGCGAATGTGGAATGCATTTTGGACTTTAGGGTCATTAGGTTTGTAGGGTGACCTAGCTATCAAGTATTGCTAGGCAAGCCATGGATCTTACAAGCAAATTATTGGGTTGATATAGTCGACGGTCGGTTGATCTTTGGTAGAGGTGCCAGACATTTAGTAGTAGATGCCTATCCTAAATCTCTTCAAAGTGAGAGAGTTCCTTTATCCTCATCAGAGTTAAATACATTAGATGCTCTATCTACTAGTGGGACGTCATCCAGTGAGACGAGCCCAATGAGGGGTCCACTACTATAGAGGATATCTACCAAGTAACCTTGAATGAGCCAATAGAGCTCAAGAGAGGATAAGACATGCAGATGTATTTGAGCTAGATCTTTGGTACGATGAATGATTCACACCTAATCAAATTAGGGTCAACTTGGAGGAAAGGGAAGACTATATATCCTTGATTCAAGAATTTTGGGACATCTTTGCTTTGAGTTATAATGAGCTAAGAGGCATTCCTCCAAGCCTGGCTATCATACAATTCCTCTAAAGGAAGATAGCCACCCTGTGCAATAGAAATTAAGGCGTACACCTTTCAAAGTAAGGGATGGGCTATTCAAAGAATTGACAAAACTACAGAAAGTTGACCGATATTTTTGGTTCAATACATAGAATGGCATTCACCAATTGTTATTAAGAAGAAGAAAAACAATCAAATTCAGTTTTGCATATATTTTAGAGAGCTTAATAAGTAGAAAATTAAGGATTACTATCCGTTATTGCCATTCATTGATCGGATTTTGGATTCATTAACAAGTAGGAAAATCTATTCATTTATGGATTGCTTTGCTAGATACAACCAAATGGCTATTGGGAAGGAAGACAAATTGAAAACAATGTTTATCACTGTCTTCTGTATTTTTGTGTACCATGTGATGGCCTTTGGATTATGCAATGTGCCTAGTTCTTGGCAATGAACAGTTGATAAGACCTTTGGTGATATCTCCCCAAGGGAGTTAAAAGTTTTTACTAATGATTTGGGGGCAAAGACCATGAGTGAAAGGCTACTGGTTATTCTAAGGAAATGTTTTGAGCATTGTAGACAATTATGCATTGCTTTTAATCCTAGAAAATGCATCTTTGGGTTGCCCTATGGATTGTTACTGGGCCATGTGGTTAGTTTGGATGGTATTGCAATGATTGACCCTGAAAAGGTAAAGGTTAGAGTTGCTATGAGCCCACCACGTACTCCAAAAGAGGTACATAGCTTTCTATCATCAATGGGATATTGTCAAAGATTTATCAATGCATTGGCAGAAAGAGCATTGCCATTGATGAACCTCCTATCTTTTAACTATCTTTTTGAGTGGAGTGAAGCATGTCAAGTATCCTTTGAGGATGTGAAGCAGGAACTGGCAAAAGAGCCAATTCTAAAAGCACCCAGAAGAGGTGAGTTTTTCTATATATTTTTAGCAGCAACAATACATAGTATCAGCTCATGTTTAGCCCAAATTTTGGAAGAGAAATGGTATCATCCAATTGCCTTTACTAGTAAGAAATTGGGGATATCGAAAGTCAACTATACATACATTGAGAAATTATGCCTTGGAATGGTCTTTGTGAGACCAAGAAATTTAGGCATTATATTCTCTATGAGAAAGTGATATTCTTCACAAAGGTAGAAGGCCTTAGATTGTTACTGAACAAGTTGCAGCCACCTGAGTGTTTAACAAAGTGGTTAATCACTTTGCAGAAGTTTGATTTGAGATTAGGAGTAAGCCACCAAAGCTACATTGTATTATGGGATGTCTTGTGGATTTTGGGAAGCCAAAGAAAATTTTGGATGAAGGAAGTGATATTGAAGGCCTATTCAAGATCGACACAACTTCCATCCCTTCTTGGTATGCAGCTACAACAACACATTATTTATCTATGAGAGGATTTGGGGCTGCTTTATCGAAGTCTGAAAAGAGGAAGATTAAACAACAAGTATGATGCTTTTCAATTATAGTGGGTGTTTTGTATTGGAGAGGAGTAGATGACATTTATTGCTGATGTGTTGTACCTGATGAGGTGCCATTCATTCTTGAGGACTTGCATGATTCAACATGTGGGGGACATTTTGCTGGCCATCTTATCAGCCAAACAGTGGTATGAAGCTCAAGCAACGATGAAGGATAACACTAAGGAGACTATTAGTTTCATCATGGTGCAAATTGTTTGCCATTTTGGTCCACCAAAATGGAAGGAGATAGTGTCTGATTGAGGGACACACTTCTTGAATAAAATTATCATAGCCTTGATTGAAGCTTTGAAGATTAAGTATAATAAAACTACCCCATACAATCCTCAAGCGACCGACCAAGTTGAGAGTACAAATAAATAGTTGGTGGGAATCTTATCCAAGATAGTATCGGAAAGTAAGTGCGATTGGGATAAGAAATTAAATGTGACTGTGTGGGCTTATAACATGGCATTCAAGAGAGCTATAGGCCATACCCTGTTCAAGCTAGTGTATAGGAAAAAGTGCATTTTGCATTGGAAATAGAGCTTCCTACTGTGTGTTTTGCTCTCAATTATTCATTGGGAGAGGCAGAAGCATTACAGGAAATATATATTTCTCTTGCACATCTTGATGAGATTTGGATGCAGGCTTTATTACATCAAGAAGTAGGGAAGAAGAGAATGAAATCCCTTCATGATCTTCAGGCCAAGAAGTGTAAAGTTATGAAATGTGAGCATGAGCTATTCCAAGTTTTTTGGAACCCAAATGGGATGGGCTATACAAAATTGTACGTTTAAGAAAGAATGGCTCTATAACCCTTTTAGAAGATTTATAGGGGGTAGAGTTTAAAACTAAAGTTAACTTTAATCAATTGAAGCCTTACTATGTGTAAGGGCTGATGTTGGGCTTGGTGCTTGTGCAGTCCTTCATGATTCAGCTTTAACTTGCAGTAGGTACCAAGATGATCAGATGGGACGAATCATTTCCTATCTTGAGCATCCACATCTGGAGTAATGTTACCACCAAGGTTGAGTGATCTGGTGGAGTAAATATTATCAAGTCATTAAGTGGCAAGACAGATCTTTCACGTGGGAGATTAAGGTCTACTACCACCATTGTCAACAAATTCTGACTAGTGTTCCTATTGAGTTTAGCAAGGAAGGAGGGATTATACCTATTATACATCTTCTCTCTTAACTTGATTTTGATTATCATAAGTATGAGTGAGGTAATTAGTATGGTGTGGCCTATCACTAAAGACTAGGTCTATACTTTGTATTTTGATGGAGCTTCCAAAGGGCCCGCTAAACATGTGAGTGTTGGTGTGGTCATTAAAGACCCTCGACATAGGGTTGTTATGAAAATGGGAGTATACTTAGGACCCTCTTTTACTAATAATATGGAAAAATACAAGGCCTTGATTATGGGGCTCAATGTAGCCCGATGTGGAATATTGGTAAAAGGTGACTCAGTACAGTTAGTAATCAATCAATTGAATGGGACCTATAGTGTGAGGGATCCCATTCTACGGATATACCATCGTGCAGCCTTGGATATGTTGCATATCTTTGAGATGGTGACTTGTCAATTAGTTCCTTAACACTATGGAATCGCTTTGCAGATTCCCTGGCTAGCTATTCTTTTGTTGAAGATGTCTTGTTCAATTGTGGTCTAGGGGAGAGCCCTTACAACTACCTCTTAACATTAGCCTTGGACTACTTTGGGGTTTTCTTACTGACACGTCCTATTTTGGCTGATGATGGTTAGTTGGGTTATGAGCTAGGCAGCAATTGAGCACCTTTCCATGTTGTCATGGATGCATAGGATTGTGTGTCATCATATTCATCAGACACCCTTTGCTATTTATATAGGGGGTTAGCTAAAAATTTGATGCACCTAGTATAGGGCCTGAGGAAACATTATCCTTGGTCGATTTTTTGTTTCAGTAAAGTTGTGTTAGGATGACCAAGGGGTTGTTTCATGCAGTACGCTACTGATTGGTAGTAAAGTGGATTATCTCATTAGGCCAAGAGGGTTGTTTCTATAGGTTTTTCATGTTTTACTTCATAAGGCCACGAGGGCCAATTTGTTGTTGTGAATTGTTATATTCCTTTCGGCCAAGAGGGCCATGTGTCTATTTGGTGCAGGTAGATTTAATAGTTTTCTATTTTAGTGATTGCATGAGACATGTTTGACGAAGTGTGCCTGGAGGGAGCCTTTGCTGCACACGAGCTTCCATTCTAGGTGATGTCGTCACCTTTTCGATTTTTTCCTTAAGATAATAGTATTATATGTGTATGTGTGGGTTTATTTTCTTTTCGAGGATTGGAAATCAAGGCATGAAGTCTTAGGGTTTGGTTTAGTATATCTAGGGGAGATTCAAGTAGTTGTCTATCTCCTATAAAGAGATTGTTAGGCATTGAAAGACCTATTTCAGAAGGTAGTCCTAGTGACCTTGTTTTGCTAACCTGCTAGGCAGCTGTTCTAGGAGTCCTTGTGAGAGCGGAATTTTGGTGTCGGGAATTGCTTAAAACTAGCTAAAAATTATGAATATCAAGGGAAAAATATCCAATGTCAAAGGCGGCAGCTCGACCTAGGACGATTTTAAGCATCAAAGTGCTCTAAGGACGCCTGGGCAACACTTGTGGATTTTTAGTAATTTTTCCATGCGCCTGTGGCAGTCAGTGGAGCTATCAGTCAGTGCGGGATGTCGAGACGAGCTCACAGAAATTTTCAGGTCGCGATTCGGACACCGTATGCGAGAGAGACGGGAAAAGGGCCAAAAGGCCGGTCAAAAATTGGGAGGTGCCCAAAAAGAAGAAGTGAAGGGGTTCCTTTGTGAAGGGGCACCTCCCCTTCCAAAAAAACGTGATTGAGGGGGGGGGGGGGGGGGGGGGGGGGGGGGGCGTGCTGCAAGCACCGAAAAAAACGGCCCCCCCTCAAAATGGAGATGTTGGCTTGAAAGTAAGCCATGGAAGTAATCACAGCAGGCCACTACATTCATCCCGCGCTCCGCATCGCTCCGGTCCATGCAAGAAATGGCAGCCTGTAGAGGGAGAGAGAAAATCAGTCTTTCTCTCTCCTCCCTCTCTCTCCTCTAAAGGGAGGTTCATGTGGGAAGAGAAAAGAAGAAGAAAGAATGGTGGAGGCTTGTCTGGCATTGATTGGATTGCTCCACGGGCTGGAGATGGTGACGTGTGATCGTCATGAGCATGAAGTGCTGCTGATTTTCAGATTTGCAGCCATGGACATGAAACCCGAAACACGCAAATAAGCGGTAATTCAATTTTTTTCAAAGAAAATTTGAGATTTCATGGCTTTTGATTGATAAAATGTTGTTCATGTGGGCTAAAAATTGTTTATGTTGCTGTTTTCCATGAGTACTTGTTGATCATAATTAGAAAATCTGAAAAACATGCATCTTGTGGCCCGAAATAATACACTAAAACACGTAAAATATGGAAAATCAAGGAAAAATGATATTTTTGAGCATAAAAATGGAAGAATAAATAGGAACACCAACTAAATTTTCATTTTTGTTGCAAGAAGGAACTAAGGGCCACAGCCCATAACCTATTTTGAATTTTTAGTAATTAAATAATGCAAAAAATAAGGGAAAATACAAGGAAAATAGAGAAAAACCACTAAAAATAGGGGAAAAATGCATTTTGGATGCGAAAAATTAATGAAAATTAAGAACAATGTTCGTGAATGTTTGTGGGGACTGAAGCATGAGGATTTGCCTCAGTTCAGCCCCACATTCTTGTTCTAGTGTGTGTTTTCTCGCTTTTTACACATAAAATGATGGCAAAATGCCTTATAAATCTATACAACAAGGCAACATTTGATCAGTGGGAGGGTAGAGTGGTTAAAATGTGTCTAAATACGGAGTAAAATGATGAAAAGATTGTTGGTTTTTGTTTGCATGCCATATAGGTCGGTGAATAATTATAAAATAAGGGCCTAATAGCACAAGGGTTTCCTCGGTGCTAGGTTCGTGCAACACCGCATAGGAACGATAGTTGAAAATCATTGAAAGGATGTTTTCCACATGTGCACAATATTGATTTCATAATTGTTTGAGCACTTGGCATCCACAATATGCATAAATCATGGAAATATTTAAAGGTATCAGAAATCCTGGATGCACAGCAATTGCTTTCATTAGGACCTTGACCCACGTTGAGTGAGAGACAGGATACCCTAAGCCATAGGCTAGTCGTGGGGTCTAGGGGAAAGAGAAGTAAGGACAATGGTACATTCCTGTATACGATTAAATGGTACCTTGAGTGGATTTTGTACGAAATGTTTATATGTTGAGCGACGCACTGAGGGGCCAATCCCCAAGGTGTAGGAGAGTCGCAGAGGGGTGGCAGCATTCAGCCGTTGGAGGACCCCCTATGTCTGTGCTTCGTGCCATTAGGCAATGTGTAAGGGACTCCCTCTGAGAAGTAGTGGGTGAGAGAAGAGTGGACTACAAACGACGTAATACAAACACAAGATATTTAGGAAGGCAATGTATGTGTCATCAATGCTCCTGGCCGCGAGGCCATGGGGTTGTTGAGCGCGTGAGATAGAGGCCCGACTAGTGCATGAGCCAGTGCCGGCCCGTTTTAGGTTCCATCAGTGGTGCGTCTGGGGGGAGCCGCTTAAAAGTGGCGGTCCTCGAATCCTGGTTGTTTAGGGACAACTTGCAGTTTATGCCAAAGGATACTGTAATTGATCCGTTATTTATCGATAAGCATCGTCTAGCAGAAATCCAAAAGCAAGAAAGAGACGAAAGAGCTAGGCAACGTGCTAAAATTTTTAGGAGATATTCCCCTAAGCGTAGCAGTGCTGAACCCTTACGAGGGAGTGGATCTAGTGGTCTTGGGGCCACAAGCAGTAAGTTAGGAGAAGGTGGAAGCTCTAGTGCTCCCCTTTCTTCCATAAGCCAGTCTACATCAAGTGCGGGAGGTGTAACCCCACCGTCCCTTATTCCTAGTGCAAATCCAATCCTCGTCATGGCGCAGCCTATTGCAATTCCAGCAGGAACGATGGATTTGCCGGCTCTAGGTTACCCGCTACCCATTTTTAATGGGTTAGTTGAGGAAGATGCGGAACTCCACATTAGGGAGTTTCAAAAGATGATGTTTAACTGTCGCATCCAAGAAGAAGGACATTTAATGATATTCTTCAACATGACTCTCAAAGGAAGAGCCGCTATATGGTATCATGGTTTAGAAGCCGAAACCATATTGAATATTGATTCATTTTATGGAGCTTTTCGAAGGGAGTTTGCCCCTGAAAGGGGTGGGCAATATTGGTTGCGTGTACTCAATGTGACCCGCCAAGAACCACACGAGGATATTCGTGCTTATGCAAAGAAGATAAAAGAGGTTTTCCATAAGTTGGACACCTCTATTCCTATCCCCGCAGCTGCCCAATTGCAATATTTCCTACATGGTTTGGACTTTAACATCCAATTACAGTTGAGTAGTGTCCCCTTGGGGGATATAGATACTGCCATTACACGAGCACAAGAGGTGGAATCCCGTCTATAAGCAGCCTATGCTTCTCGAGGCAATTCGAATATGGGTTTAGTATTGGGAAACAATATGGCGATGGCAAATGGCAATAGTGGCCAAGGGATAGTGATGGCTAACCCTAATGGGAGAGGGAACATGATGCAGAATGTGCCTTTATTACCAACTCCCCCTAGCATGTTGATGCCTACGGGCAGTCAAATGACTCCAAATGGTGGAGGCCAGGCGGTCAATTCTAACACCATGCCTGTGGCTCAACAACCAGTGCCTAATCGAATAGTTAGGCCGATGGAATGACATGGTAATGACCAAGGCTATGAGTCGAGCGCTTCCAATGTTCTTGGCGAGGTTAAGAACATAATGAAGCATTATACCAACATGATAACGGAGCAGTATCGGCAAATAGCCGTTGATGTCAACTTCCTTAAAAAACAACAAAATTTGATAGGAAGTAGATACCCAGATGAGGGTGCACCTTCGAGGTTTAGTTGCAAATGGTGTGGTGGGCAACACTATCCAAGAAATTGCCCAAATGTTAAGTGCGACATCTGTGGAAAATCCGGCCATTTAGCAGCTACTTGCTGGAGTAAGATCAGTTCCCTCGAGTGAGGTAGTCGGCAACCAGGGCCTATTAATCATCGTGCCCAAGGAAAGGATTCCCAGCGAGAAGACGGGCCTAAACAAATACTTCAACGACCAAAGACTACAGTGGAGGAGCTACCAAGTGGTAGTGGGGTTAGTTTGATTGAGGCTGTACGCGTTAATGATGCTGAAACCTCTAATCTGCGAGCTGTTCTTACAAGAGGTCAAAAGGGTAGAGAAGCCGACAAGGATAAGCCTGTCGACGGAAACCCTAAACAAGGCGACAAAGGAACGCAAGTTTTAGATCCTGCCATGGAAGGGGGACCTTTGAAGCCCGTGGAAAGTAAAGCCAATAAGGAACCACCAAAGAAGAAGGTGAAAGTTGAGAAAGAAGCAATAAAGCCGGTTCAGCGACTTAAAGAGCGGATGGTTTGGCGTGAAAAGCGAGCTCTATCGAACTATCATGAATTCGATTTGGCGAGCTCTCTTTGTGAAGTCAATCCGGATGTGAATCTTCTGCAGTTGATTAAGCTTTCCCCAAGAGTACGCAAGGAATTTAGAAAGATCCTACGTACCGGGTATATCATAGAACCTTTGGGTATTGCGCGAGTTGGTGATGACTAGTTCGAGCGTGCTGAGAAACATTGCCCAAGGGTTGCAGCATATGTCGATGGAATATTAGTAGATTATGCCATTGTCGACACGGGATCATCTGTTAACATTATGAGTTCTGAAATGATGGAAAGGTTGGGTCTTGCGATCCAGAAAGATACCTCCACAATTCTCAGAATGGCAGATGATAGTTTGAGACAGCCGGAAGGCTGCATTACTAAGGTCCATGTCACTGTCGCAAATGTAGAATGCCTATTGGACTTTAGGGTGATTCGTTTTGCAGGCTGTCCAAGTTACCAAGTATTACTCGAACGACCTTGGATCTTGCAAGCGGACTGCCAAGTAGAAATACCCGTCGGTCGACTAATATTCAGCAGAGGTGCCCAGCGTGTGGTGGTTGATGCTTATCCTGAGTCCCCGCAGAGTGAGAGAGCTCCTCTATCTTCTATAGAATTGGAGACATTAGAAGATTTATCTACCAGTGAGACATCATCGAGTGATAAGTCCAAAGAGGGATCCACCACGGAAGACATCTATGAGATTACTTTGAACGAGCCGATAGAGGGCCAAGATCGTATAAGAGATGCAGATGTTATCGAGCTAGACCTTGGTACGCCTGATGATTCGCGGCCAATCAAATTAGGTTCTATGCTCAGCACAGCATAAAGGGAGGATTATGTGGCCTTGATTCAGGAATTTTGTGATATCTTTGCCTGGAGTCATGATGAGCTGAGAGGCATTCCTCCTAGTCTTGCTGTCCATACAATTCCGTTGAAAGAGGGCAGTCGTTCTGTACGATAGAAAGTAAGGCGTATGCCTTTCGAACTGAGGGACGGGCTGTTTGAAGAGTTACAGAAGCTTCGAAAAGCAGGTTTGATTTTTCCTGTGCAACACACGGAATGGTGTTCGCCAGTTGTGATCAGAAAAAAGAAAAATAATCAAATTCGATTATGTGTAGACTTTAGGGAGCTGAATAAGCAGACAGTTAAGGACTACTACCCGTTGCCATTTATTGACCAGATTTTGGATCAATTAGCTGGTAGGGAGATATATTCGTTTATGGATTGCTTTGCAGGATATAACCAGATGGCAATTGCAGAAGAGGATAAGTTGAAAACAACTTTTATTATGTATTTAGTACTTTTGCGTACCATGTGATGGCCTTTGGTTTATGCAATGCGCCTGGTTCGTGGCAATGAACAACAGATAAGATATTCGGTGACATATCCCCTGAAGAGTTGAAGGTGTTTATTGATGACTTAGGGGCTGCCACCGTGAGAGGAAGGCAGTTGATCATTTTAAGAAAATGCTTTGAGCGCTGTAGACAATTTTGTATCGCTCTAAACCCACGGAAGTGTGTTTTTGGAGTACCTTATGGGCTATTGCTGGGTCATGTGGTCAGTTCGGTAGGAATTGTGACAGACCCCGAGAAGGTCAAAGTTATAGTTGCCATGGGTCCACCACGCACTCTGAAAGAAGTGCATAGCTTTCTGTCTTCAGTTGGTTATTACCGTAGATTCATAAACGCCTTGGCAGAAAGAACATTACTGCTTACAAATTTATTGTCCTTTAGCTGTTTGTTTGTATGGAGCGACCCTTGTAAGGTAGCTTTCGAGGATGTGAAACAGGAGCTAGCAAGAGCCCCCGTTTTAAAAGCACCTAAAAGAGGTGAGGTGTTCTATATATTCTCAGCAACCACCATGTATAGTATCAGCTGCTGTTTAGCCCAAATTTGGGAAGAGAAGTGGTACCACCCGATTGCTTTTGCTAGCCGGAAGCTGGGGGTATCTGAAATCAATTATACCTACATGGAGAAGTTGTGTCTAGCGATGGTCTTTGGGACCAAGAAATTCAGGCATTATATTCTCTATGAGAAAGTCGTGCTTTATACGAAGGCGGAGGGGCTTCGACTATTGATGAATAAGCTACAACTGCCTGATCGTCTAGCGAAGTGGTTAATCACTTTGCAGGAATTTGATTATGAAATCAGGAGTAAGCCACCAAGGTTGCAAGGCATCGTGGAATGTCTTGTGGACTTTGGGGAGCCGAAAGAATCTGTGGCTGAAGGTAGTGACATGGAGTTGTTATTTAAAATTGATACGGCATCTATTCCCTCCTGGTACGCTGCAATAACACATTATTTATCGACGGGAGAGGCTGGATCCGAATTATCTAAAGCTGAGAAAAGGAAAATTAAGTAGCAAGCGTTAAAGTTTGCCTTGATCGCATGTACATTATATCGACAAGGGGTCGATGACATCTATCACCGATGTGTGATGCTTGACGAGGTACCATTCATTTTGGAAGAGTTCCATGATTCCGCTTGCGGTGACCATTTTGTTGGACGGCTTATAGCACAAAAGGCTTTAAGAGTAGGTTATTGGTGGCCTGCCATCTTCCAGGATGCGTTTGCGTATGTTAAGAGATGCGATATTTGTCAACGCCATGATAGTCGAGAGAATAAGAAACGACCACTCACCCTATTATGGCAACACTTCCATTTGAGAAGTGGGGAATAGACTTTGTGGGTCCTATTACTCCGTGGTCGACTGCGCAAAAGAGGTATATCATTGTAGCAACTGAGTACTTCACAAAGTGGTCAGAAGCACGTGCAACAAGGAAAGATGATGCTAAAGAAACTGCTAGTTTCCTTTTAGAGCAGATAATATGCCGTTTTGGTCCGCCGAAAGAATTAGTGTCGGACCACGGAACCCATTTCCTGAATAAGGTGATTAAAAGCTTGACAGAGACTTGGAAAATCAAGCATAACAAGACAACCCCATATAATGTGCAAGCCAATGGGCAAGTTGAAAGCACCAACAAGCAGCTTGTGGGCATCCTGTCCAAGATTGTGTCGGAAAAGAAACGGGATTGGGATAAAAAGTTATACGTGGCAGTGTGGGCCTATAATACGACCTTCAAACAAGCCACTGGCCATACGCCATTCAAGTTAGTATATGGGGAGGAGTGTGTCTTTCCTTTAGAGATTGAGCTGCCGACTATTCGGTTTGCCATCAATCATTCTTTGAGTGATGAAGACGCATTTTTTGAGCGCTTGACGACACTGGCACATTTCGATGAGCTTAAGCTGCAGAGCTTATTGCAGCAAGAAGTGGCGAAGCGCCGAATGAAGCAGCTACACGACCTCAAAGCCAAGAAATACACCTTCAAGAAAGGACAGCTTGTTCTGTATTATGACGCACGACGTGAATTATTTCCAGGTAAGCTAGAGCCCAAATGGGACGGGCCCTATAGGATTGTTAGAATAGGAAAGAATAAATCCACAGTCTTGTTAGCTGACCTTGAGGGGATAGAATTTAAAAATAAGGTTAATCTTAATAAGATTAAGCCTTATTATTTCTGATTGCACTAATACTATGACTGCCTTGCAGGTCTAGGCGAGATCGATCAAACATCTGCAAGGAAATCGTGATAGAGGTAGATGGGTCGTCTGATCCCTTATTCAGAACACCTATATTTAGAACAGAGGTACTATCAGGGAAAGCTCATTTGGTGGAGCAACGGATATAAAGTGACTGAGCAAGAAGGCAGGACATTTATTTGGGAGATCAAGGTCTTCTGCCATCACTGCCTACAAATTTTGACGAGCATCCCTATTGAATTCAATGATGATGGAGGGATGGAGCTTACAGTCCACCCGTTGAATATGCTGAATTTCGATTACCATAACTACGAGTAGAGTTCCGGATGGCGGGATATGTAAACCCTTTATGGACGTACACCTTGTACTTTGATGGGGCGTCTAGGGGTGCATGCAAAAAAGGAAGTGTAGGAGTTGTCATCCGCGACCCCCGACGATGCATTGTCATGAAGTTAGCTGCTTATCTCGGGGTGAATTTTACCAATAATATGGCAGAATACAAAGCCCTGATTATGGGTTTGAATATTGCAAAGAAGGGTGGTATCCGACAGTTATTGGTGAAAGGGGACTCTCAGTTGGTTTTAAATCAACTCAATGGGATGTACATGGTACGAAACCCCCTCCTTTGCATTTACCATCATATTGCCATAGCCCTGGTAGACGAATTTGATAGAGTGTCTTTTCAGCTGATTCCACGAGATTGGAATCAGTTTGCCGATTCATTGGCTAATTTTGCGTATGAAGAAGACCTCTTCTTTAATTGTGGCCCTTGTCCCGTTATATCTATTGACGATGAGACAAGACCTGGTCGTTTGTGGGGTATGCTTTCTGAACATGCCCTCTTTGGCAGACGATGGTTGATCTGGGTGATGCGGAGGGTAGGCGAGACTCATCTGCCTTTATTATCTTGGACCCATAGACTGATTAGACGACATGTGATGCGAACACCTCTTGCGATATCCGCAGGAGGGATGGGTCATAATTTAATGCACCTTGATTAGGGCTACGAGCCTCTGTTTCCCTGGGAATGGTATGCTTTGATGTCTATCATAGTTGTTTCCAGGAGGATGTTATGCGTAGTATTGTTTGATTTCATTAGGCCAAGAGGGCCAATCTATTGGTAAAGTCATGTTTGATTTCATTAGGCCAAGAAGGCCATTTCCCTGTCTAGTGTGGGTGCGTTTAATCGGGTGTTTGTTTTAAGTGTTGTGCTGGACAGGTTTGGTGATTCGTGGAATTTGGTGGAGCTTGGACGAGCCTTTGTTGCGATGGAAGCTTCTTGTGGCCAATCTAGGTGATACCTCTCCTTTACGAGTACCTCTCTTTCTCGTTATATGTGTATTTGTACTTGTCAAGGGGATATATTTTTGTTGGGGACCGGCAACCAAGGCATGAAGTCCCAGGTTTAGGCTAAGTATGTTTGAGGGAGGTCGGAGTAGTCATTGTCTCCTGTAAAGACATTGTCAGGCGTCAAAAGACCTATTTTAGAAGGGAATTCTAGTGACCCTGTTCTGCTAGCCTGCTAGGCAGCCGTTCTAGGAGTTCTTGTTAGTAGTGAGGCAGTTAGAGAAGCCTGCCAGAAGATAATAATGATGATGCCAAGAAACCCTGAACATCCTAAAAGATGAATATAATACGAAGGTGTGTAAAAAGGGGTTCTAACCCCTATCAAAGAAAAGAAAAGAATGAAAATGTATAGGCAGTTGATCATTGCCTTGCGAAGGCCCGGTAGGTTCCTGGGGACGAGTCAGACCCGGGGCCGATACCTTGTCTTCCTAGGGGTGGCTTCTTGCTGGAAAAAAAAAAAACAAAACAAGGAAGGTTGGAGCGAAAATAAAAGTGAGCGTTAGAAAAGGATTAAGTGTCGCCTTGCGAGGGCTTGGTAGGTTCTTGGGTGCCGAGACAGGTCCTGAGGCCGATGCCCTGTTCTCCTTGGGTCACTACGCTCAGCTCTCTCCTTTTTACATGCCCAAGTATGTTCATAAAATAAAAACCCAAAAAAAAAATGTACTGAAAGAAAATACTCCTTGATCAGGCTATAGGAGTCCTCGCCTTGTAGGAGCTCCTAGTTGTGTTGTCTTTAGTTGGTAAGTAGTTCAGACTACCACTTAGGGAAACCTCTTGGATAGGTTTTTTAGTTTGGCTGTGTTGGAGCAGTTGGTTAGCGACTCACTTCGGATCTTCTATTAGATGATGCTAGGCCTACTCCTTGTGGATGTCATGCCTTGGTTCTGTCCAGGGGTAGGGGGAGCATTGTGCTGAGTTTTATTATATATTTGTTTTGTATTAGTTTGATGCTTCTTTGGTTGTTTATGTGCAGATATGTTCGTGGATTCGACGGGCTGAGTCGCCCTATCCCGTGGTTGCCAATGAGAGCGGAATTTTGGTGCCGGGAATTGCTTAAAAATAGCTAAAAATTATGAATATCAACGGAAAAATATCCAATGTCAAAGGCAGCGGCTCGACCTAGGACGATTTTAAGCGTCAAAGTGCTCTAAGGACGCCCGGGCAACACTTGCGGATTTTTAGTAATTTTTCCATGCGCCTGTGGCGGTCAGTGGAGCTATCAGTCAGTGCGGGATGCCGAGACGAGCTCACAGAAATTTTCAGGTCGCGATTCGGACACCGTATGCGAGAGAGACGGGAAAAGGGCCAAAAGGCCGGTCAAAAATTGGGAGGTGCCCAAAAAGGAGAAGTGAAGGGGTGCCTTTGTGAAGGGGCACCCCCCTTCCAAAAAAACGTGATTGAGGGGGGGCGGCGTGCTGCAGGCGCAAAAAAAAACGGCGCCCCCTCCCTTCAAAATGGAGATGTTGGCTTGAAAGTAAGCCATGGAAGTAATCACAGCAGGCCAGTACATTCATCCCGCGCTCCGCATCGCTCCGGTCCACGCAAGAAATGGCAGCCTATAGAGGGAGAGAGAAAATCAGTCTTTCTCTCTCCTTCCTCTCTCTCCTCTAAAGGCAGGTTCATATGGGAAGAGAAAAGAAGAAGAAAGAACCGGCATTGATCGGATTTCTCCACGGGCTGGAGATGGTGACGTGTGATCATCATGAGCATGAAGTGCTGCTGATTTTCAGATTTGCAGCCATGGACATGAAACCCGAAACACGCAAATAAGCGGTAATTCAATTTTTTTCAAAGGAAATTTGAGCTTTCATGGCTTTTGATTGATAAAATGTTGTTCATGTGGGCTAAAAATTGTTTATCTTGCTGTTTTCCATGAGTACTTGTTGATCATAATCAGAAAATTAGAAAAACATGCATCTTGTGGCCCGAAATAATACACTAAAACACGTAAAATATGGAAAATCAAGGGAAAATGATGTTTTTGAGCATAAAAATGGAAGAACAAATAGGAACACCAACTAAATTTTCATTTTTGTTGCAAGAAGGAACTAAGGGCCACATCCCATAACCTATTTTGAATTTTCAGTAATTAAATAATGCAAAAAATAAGGGAAAATACAAGGAAAATAGAGAAAAACCACTAAAAATAGGGGAAAAATGCATTTTGGGTGTGGAAAATTAATGAAAATTAAGAACAATGTTCATGAATGTTTGTGGGGACTGAAGCATGAGGATTTGCCTCAGTTCAGCCCCACCTTCTTGTTCTAGTGTGTCTTTTTCCGCTTTTTACACATAAAATGATGGCAAAATGCCTTATAAATCTATACAACAAGGCAATATTTGATCAGTGGGAGGGTAGAGTGGTTAAAATGTGTCTAAATGCAAAGTAAAATGATGAAAAGATTTTTGGTTTTTGTTTGCATGCCATATAGGTCGATGAATAATTATAAAATAAGGGCCTAGTAGGACGAGGGTTTCCTCGGTGCTAGGTTCGTGCAACGCCGCATAGGAACGGTAGTTGAAAATCATTGAAATGATGTTTTCCACATGTGCACAATATTGATTTCATAATTGTTTGAGCACTTGGCATCCACAATATGCATAAATCATGGAAATATTTAGAGGTATCAGAAATCTTGGATGCACAGTAATTGCTTTCATTAGGACCTTGACCCATGTTGAGTGAGAGACAGGACACCCTAAGCCATAGGCTAGTCGTGGGGTCTAGGGGAAAGAGAAGTAAGGACAATGGTACATTCCTGTATACGATTAAATGGTACCTTGAGTGGATTTTGTATGAAATGTTTATATGTTGAGCGACGCACCAAGGGGCCAATCCCCAAGGTGTAGGAGAGTCGCAGAGGGGTGGTAGCATTCAGCCATTGGAGGACCCCCTATGTCTGTGCTTCGTGCCATTAGGCAATGTGTAAGGGACTCCCTCTGAGGAGTAGTGGGTGAGAGAAGAGTGGACTACAAACGACGTAATACAAACGCAAGATATTTAGGAAGGCAATGTATGCGTCATCAACGCTCCTGGCCGCGAGGCCGTGGGGTTGTTGAGCGCGTGAGATAGAGGCCCGGCTAGTGCACGAGACAGTGCCGGCCTGTTCTAGGTTCCATCACCTTGCTAGTGTGAGATAGGTAGAGAAGCCTGCCGAAGTATAAAGAAGAGGAAAAGCTGACTATGCTTGAAAGATATTTAAAAATATATATATAGATTAGGTGTGTAAAAAGAGGTTCTAACCCCCTTAAAAAGAAAAGAAAACGAAAAAAATCCTAAAAGCAGTTCAATATCACCTTGCGGAGGCCTGGTAGGTTCCTAAGGGGGATGAGTTAGAGAGCTAGTGCCAATGCCTTGTCCTCCTAGGGGTAGCAGCTAGCCAGAATAAAGTATAAGGAAGGTTGGAGTGAAAACAAAAGTGAGCGTTAGAAAAGGATTAAGTGCTGCCTTGCAGGAGCATGGTAGGTTCTTGGGTATCGAGTCAGGACCTAAGGCTGATGCCCTATTCTCCTTGGGTCACTCTATGCTCACAACTCCCTTCTTTTTACACACTGCAATATGGAAACTTTGAAAGAAAACGTGTTAAAAAGAAATATCTAATGACAAGGCTATAAGAGACCTTGCCTAGTTGAAGTTCCTAGTCCAATTGCCCTAAGTTAGGTAGGTAGTTCAAGCCACCACTAGGATGACCTCGTTGATGGATCTTTTAACTAGTCCATGTTAGAGAAGTCGGTTAGTGACTTGCTCCAAATTTTTGTCAAATTATGTTGATCATATCCCTTGTGGATCTTTATGCCTTGATTTTGTGAGGGGGTATGGTGAGAGTTGTACTTGTGCTTTGTTGAGTATATTCTTTGTAGTAGCTTGATGCTTTTAATGGTTGTTGTTTATGTAGTTCAATTCATGGGATTTGATGGACTGAGTCACCCCATCCCATGGTCGCTAGTGAGAGAGCCGATTTTAAAGGCCATTTTTGGAGTGAAAAAGAGCAAACGGTCGTCAAAGACTAAATTTTTCGTGCAAAGTGAAATTATTACATATCGATGAGCTGGAGTTTTCCTAGATGGAGTTGGATGCCAAGAACCCAATGCAAGTCTCGATTTGTCGATCAGAGTCTGTTTGACTCCCCATTTAATCCACACAAGGTTTCGCGTTATGAAGCATCTATATGATCCGAGAGTCAAAAAGTGTGTGATGGTGGCCAATTTTATAGATTTTGATGTCACAAGCTCAACTGTCTAGACAGATCTCAAATTCGAGTATGTTTGCCCCTCCGAAAGTGAAAAATCCACTTCGACCAAAGTGTGAACTAAAAAATGTGAGCTAGTTTTTTTAAAGCTTAAACTTTAAGCTTAAAGAAGTTTCATGATATGAAAAAATATGACTTATCAAATCGTGGGGGGAGGGGGCGGGGGAGAGGGCCGTCGTTTTTTTCGACACCTCCAAATTTGTAAATTTTTATCATTTTTTGACTGAATCATACAAATGAATCCTCTTGGTAGTAAACTCCATCAATTCTTCGCCCTCCATTGCTTTAAAAATGATCGAAAATGATGCAATGAGCCAAAATATCTAATTTTTATCTTTCTCTCTCCTCTCTCCTCTCCTCTTATGGTTTGTTCTCATGGATCAATGTAAAAGAGAGGGGGATAGGTTGAGATGGACATTTTTGATCGTAGGATGATGCACAAGTGGAAAGAGACGTGAATCAAGGTTGGACAAATCATTAGCGGCTGTGAAAGAGCATCAGCGGCGTCATGGTGTTGCACGTCCACACATAGAAAAACTATAGAATTTATATATGATTTACAAGAAGCAGGATTGGTTTTACTAGAATAGTCTGAAATCTCTAGTATCATGTTTAGCAACCTGGATTCAAGTTGCTTTCTAATATTGAGATGACTACGCACATGAAGAAGATTGAGGAAAAAATTTGTGATGAAAATATTACTAATGGTCTCTATGACGGGCTATTATGCTCAGATACTATGGAGGATATTTCAGCATTATTGAAAACTGAAAATCAAGAGTTTTCATATGTCTTACAGGTAAATTCTCTAGCGAAGAATTGCAAAATTTCTGATTTCATGCTACAAGGAAATTTGGATGCTGAGAATTCTCAGCAAATAGTGTTCTTTGCTGAAATATTTCAGCAAAAAGATTTTCAGAGTGCTAATTTATAGCAGCAAACAAGATTTATAATTGAAGGAAAATGTGAGCCTCACTATTGGGCTGTTAATATATAGTTTGAAAAAGATAGGTTGATTTTTGTCAATCAAAAGAATTGGGTGTTGTTAATTCACAGCAAAATTTGTGTTTTCTAGGGTATTTGCAGCAAGAGCTGAAATTTTCATGTTATAGCAAAGAAACCAGAGTACAGAGACGATATAAGTATGTTGACTAGAAGGTCGTATTACCTTTGGACAATGTTGATGATTTGCCAATGATGGATATGAATAAGATTGGAGTTACGAGATGGTTTGATGATGAACAAGCCAAAGAAGATCTAAAAGCCATGGAGCAGATTTTTGTAAGAGATAAAACTATGCCATTGGATGATGTGATGATCTATGAATACTTACCTACTTTGATTTGTCTATATGATCTAGGAGGATACTATGATAACCCATGCCAACTTACCTACATGTCATATTACCCAGATGATTACCTATATGATCCTGGTGGGAATAATATTGTAAGTAGTAAACAAGTTAGCACATGCTGGAGGATGTATAGGTTTGGAGGTGGCGGATGTCGTGGTGTTGCACGTCCAGACATACAAAAACTATAGAATTTCTATAGGATTTACAAGAAGCAGGACTGGTTTACTAGAATAGTCTGAAATCTATAGTATCATGTTTAGATGACTTAATTCTTACTTTAGATGGATCCAAACATATATTGTGACTTATTTTGAAGGGAATAAGTCGTCCAAGATAAAAGAAGGAAAAAAATAGCGTGATTTATAAAAATAAATATTTTCATCTATTTTTGATAGATTTTCGTAATTCTACCCACATTGGCTTGTGGATTAGATGTGTTCCGATCATTTTGCACACCCGGATGACTATATTTGAAGTTCATATGACAAAGTTATGATCCAAACAAGTTGCAAACAAAAACACGATAGAAAAAAGGAAAATAGTGAAAAGTAGTATTTTGAAAAAGCATAAGCTTTAAAGCTGAATGCCTCAATCTTTTATGAGTGAAAGGGAGTTGAGAAAAACCAAAAAAGGGAGGATAAGGAAAGAAGGAGCATCATCAAATCAAAGGAGAGAGGCTAGAGGTTGAGCTTGCATCCCTCGCCTTCTTCGAGGACCATCATCGAATTTCGGAGAGAAGACTTGAGATTGAGCTTGAGCCCCTCGCCTACATCGAAGTTTCCATCATCACGAGTTGCTATGAAGATTGGCATGAGTGGAGCTTGATGCTCCTCACCTTCCTTGAATATCTTTCCACAAATCATGACATTCCACCTTCTTCTGTTCTCTCTCAATTTGAAATCTATGAACTTGTTTTTTGCCTTTATTTTTTAAAATCAAGAATTTGTTTTTCTCATTCAAAATTCCTCTGAATTATTTTCTTGAGTTCTTCTCTTATCTCAAAGTGTCCCTACAGCGAGTGACTTTCACGAACCCCCTCCCCCCCGTGCGAATCCCGTGCGATAGCGGGCCTTCAACGTAAAAAAATGCATGTCATATTGAGCGATTTTATGAGAAAAATGTAGATTTTATCATTTTATGATCAATTGTTGTTTGAAATGGTTAGCAATTATTGTATTTGATTGCCCATATTCTGTTTGATCAGTCATGTTAAAAGAATTATAAAAATTTAGTCGTATAATAATTTTATGCAAAACACGCAAAACTCGAGACTAGGCGGTTTAAGGATAAATATGCGCTTTTTGGGTTTTTGGTGTGCATTTTCCATTCCCATGGAATGAAACATGCTGTTGCATATCATATCAAATTCATGGTTCTATAAAATTAAAAAGGGACTAGTAGCACGAGGAAGCTTGGTGTTAGCCCTAAGCAATGAAGCACTATTGTAGTAAAAAGAAAAATCATTAAAAGATTTGTCTTCGCATTTTCACGTTGCTGATTTTCCAAGAATAAATTTTTTTGAGCACGATGGTCATATACACACTTGTGTTGATGCACCACATGGTATCATATCCTGATCCATAACACATGTTTGTATGAGTGATGACCGACACTAAGAGTGTGAGGTATCCCAAGCTGTAGGGCTAGATATTTGGTTCCTTGGGGGTTATTTGGTGAGGTTTATCTATCATTTATTGGATCATTTAATGAAAAGATTGGACTTTGTTTCGAATGTGTTTCATGTTCATGGCACATCTTGGGGCCAATCCTCGAGGTGTAGGAGAGCCATAGTGGAGCAACGGTGATCAACCGAGGGGTGCTTACTTTGTGTGTGTGCTATGTGGTGTATAACACCAACATGTTTAGGGACTCCTTCTGAGGAGCAGGGAAAGAATCATTACCATACAAACACAAAGTTCTTAGACACTCTTGGTCGCGAGGCCATGTGGGGTGGTTTCAAGTGAGTAGTAGAGGCACGGCTAGTGCATTAGAGCCAGTGTTGGGTGTGTTTTAGGTCTCGATATAGTATGGCTATAACGTCACAATGCAAGACAAGGATCTTGATCGGATTTGGTTATAACATGGTGTTCAAAACCCAAAAAACTTACATACCACCCTTCATGCATTGATGCATAGCTTATAATTATACCTTTCTAACTACTAGAAAACTTTTTTAGGGTTTCAAAGCCTAAGATGAGGAATATACATGATTATGTACACATTTAGGAAGGGCTCTCACAAGGGTGAATGTACAGGATACTTATATCAACTTGCATGCATGCTCTACATGCTCTACACGCAAGTTGATATAAGTATCCTGTATATTCACCCAAGTTGTGAGAGCCCTTCCTAAATGTGTACATATTGATGTATATTCCTCATCTTAGGCTTTGAAACCCTAAAAAGGTTTTCTAGTAGTTAGAAAGGTATAATTATAAGCTATGCATCAATGCATGAAGGGTGGCATGCAAGTTTTTTGGGTTTTGAAAGCCATATTATAACCAAATCTAATCAAGTTTCTTGTCTTGCATTGTGACATTATAGCCATACTATTCGAGACCTAAAACACACCCAAAAAATAGACAAGCATGCTACATATATACTAGTATTCTATGTACGATGGCTCTTGAAGACTGACATGGCATTTCTTACATCCCAAAAAATCTTAATCTCATCGACTGATGGACGTAGATAGACTATTTTTGACTTTGTAGCAGCTAGGAATAAGAAAGCTAAGGATCAAGTATCCTTTCTTCATAGAAAGCCATGGTGGGATGTTGTAGTTAACAAGGACTACAAGCCACACACTGTAAGATGTTGTGAGCGGAGATCGAATGGGTTCACGCCATCCATAGCAAGACTAAGTCAAAGATTCCTTGGCTCTCGTGCAAAGCTTGGAAAGGTAGAGTCAATGTAGCTCCATGTATGTGAATACACTGAAACTCGTTGGACTCCATCTGTGGATCTATTCTACACATGCCACATTGTCAAGCTCACCTTGCCCGACGTACGAAACATGTGAAGTATATGGGGGATAAGTGGAAAGTGTCTAAGAACTTTATGAGGGATGGTTTGCCCTTACAAATCCTATCGATACCTATGAGTACCACACTTTGGACATGTCTCCATAGTCTATGCCAAGCTTTCGTAAAACATGTTGTGCATTATCACAAGACTCAAGTATGGTATTTCCAAGTGGTAATATATGATACTTTTGCAACCTAAAAAGAAATCATAAAACACCTTGAAAAAGAACAATTTTTTTTTATAATGGTTTTGAAAATAAAGCAATGAAGCGTATGTAGAAGGTACCTAAACAACTTGATCACACTGATATTGCTCCTCCCGTATTTTGCTTGCACACTTAGGAGTGCAAGTAGCATCTTCATGCGAGATAGTCGCCACCCATCATATAATGGTATGGATGCTTCCTCTCTAAGTGGATTAGATATCTCGGTATCTATGGGCATCAATGCATCGATCATTGCCTCCATCTTAGGCTCCAAGTTTGTAGGAAAGTTTGAAATTGTCTCCTCTGGTATTGACGGTATAGACTAGGTAGTGCCTTCCAAGTAGTGGATTGGCTCAAGCACTCCATCCATTGCATACCCACAAACTTTTCTAACTGGCCACAATAGGTGCACTCCTTGAGATGAGACATCACCTCCCTGTATAAATTTTATGGTCACATCCAATGTTGTTGTATATGATATTCAATTAGTTTGCAACTATAATGCATGATTGATACACACTTTTCTTACTGTTTGCTCAAAATTTGAGATTTCTTGATCAATGATCTCCGATTAAATCTCACAGAAGCATCGTATGTGTTCTATAGACAAGTGACACTTTCATCTGATTTCCAACTTGCATTGAGAGCAAGGACATGGGACACGCTGATTAAGATATGCCTTGTGATCTTGAACATCACAACCTTCATCATTTCCCATTTTTTTCTATGTTATGAAAAACAATTTATTTTTTTCTCATTCTCTTTTTCTTTTTGAATTTATTTGAGAAGGGATTTCTTCTCTTATAACTCAACAAAAGTAACATCAACTGTCATCTTGGTTTTCTCCCCATTTCTTTGATTCTTTCCCTTTCTTTGTACATTTCTTTGCGATCTTTGTTTTATGTTATCTCCCATTTCTCTTTCTTTCTCTCTCTCTCTTTCTTTGTTTCCCCTCTCTTTGTTTCTCTCCACCCCCGTATGTTTTATCACTCATTCTCCTCACTCCCTCCCTCCCTCCCTCTCTCTCTCTCTCTCATTCTCTCTTCCTTTTCATTTCTTCTTCTCCCTCTTTCATTTCCTATCTTTCTTACTCTCTCTCTCTTTCTTTGTTGCCCCTCTCCTTGTTTATATCCACCTCTTTACGTTTTCTCACACATTCTCTTCTCTTCCCCTCTCTTTGTTTTTCTCTACCCCCTCTTTCATGACTATGGTCTTAATAAGTGATTAGTTTAGGCAAGGAAGTGGTGGCTTTTGAGGAAGAACCTCTTGCTCTCTAAATATGTCATATGTTTTATGTGTCATATGCTAGGTGCTAAAAAGCTTGTTGCCTAATTTGTCATTGTTGGCTAGTAAGGCTCATTTAGTGATGTGGTCTCTATTGCATGGTGTGTAAGTTTTAGAATATGTTTTATGGTAAGGTTCATTGTTCACAGTGTATTTTCTTTGTCTAAGCTATGATTGTAGGGGTTCTAGAGTCAGTCAATATTTGGTCTCTCTATTTCTCAAATTTCTTTATGTATTTTGTGATTTATTTATTTTTATCTATTTCTTTATGTATCTTGTGTTCCTTTGTTAGAAATTTGCAATTTTACTAACTTGCAAGTGTATGTAGGTTCACCATGCACAACTAGGCTTTTATTTTCCACAATCAATGTGATTCAATATAAATGCAAGTATCTTCATGATGATGGTGCTTAAACTTCCAATTCAATTATGACATATGCAAACAAGCATTCAATCACAATTTTTACAACACTACACATTGATGTGTGAACTCTCTTTTTGATGATCCAACCACTTGTGAGTGATTTTGTAGGCTAATTAAGGTGAGATCCTAATCTTCTTAGGGTTATCATCTCTTAGATGTAGTCACTTTTGATGACCTAGCTGCATGAGGTCCAAGGGCTTGACTATCACTATTAGTGCTACCTCCACTCAAGTTGTTCTCACCAAATGGTTCCACGTGAGCTTAAGAATAATTTTAGATTGACTACTCAAGCTCACCTCTTGAGGTATGAAGTGAGCCTTTAGCACTTACTTTGGAATGAGTGTATCAGAAGTGTTGGCATAATCTCTTTTGCCTCTATCTAGCACTCTGAAAACACTCCTAAAGGTATCCAAATAAGTGAGTTGAGTTGAGCTTCCCATTAGTGAAGTCTTGGTTACTCCTTCTCAAGTGATATGTCCCTTGTGATGTGTCAAGGTATAGGGAGTTTCTTTCACTAAGCTTTTAACCATGAAATGTCCTCTTGCATGACCAAGGTCTCTCTTTCTTTTTCTCTACCCCCTCGTGTTTTCTCATTCATTCTCTTCTCTACCTCCCTCCCTCCCTCCCTCTCTCTCTTTCTCTCTTTCTTTATTATTTTTCATGTTTATTCCCTCTCTCTCTCTTATTCTTTGTTCCTTTTCCTTTCTTCTTCTCCCTCTCTCATTTCCTCTCTTTCTCCCTCAATGCACCTCATTCTCAAAAAAAACAAACAAAAGAAAAAAAGAAAGAACAAGAACAAACCAAGAGGAAGCAATGTACTCACTGCAAAGGCTCGAAGATGGATTCTTTGTCTTCTCTTTACGACGGCTCCCCTTCGCCCTTCGTACACTTCCTCCTCTTCTTTGCAAATGGTGGCAGGGGTGGCATCAGCGGCGGGGAGAAGCTCTCCTTTCTTTTCTTTCTCTCTTTCTCTCCCTCTCCCTCTCTCTTTCGCTCCTTCTTTTGCAAACTCTTTTACAAAATTTCGCGCTTGGATTGAGAATGTGTTTTTTTTATTTGAGTACCGTCGCTATTTGCTTCGCATTTGTGATGCAAATAGCAACAGTACTAATTTGCGTTGGAACTCATTGTCACTATTTCCCCCTTCCCTTGTAGTGCTAGGGATCCTCAAGTTAGGAATGCCCGATGGCTTCGATTGACCGCCTCCATCCCGAACCCCTTAGCCCATTTTAAATACCCCACATCTAGCTTAGGACACATCAAGGGTAGGACATACCTAAGCCGGCCACCTTTGCCTATGGTTAGACCAATCTCCCTAAGCCACACTCACTGCATCACCCTTATCTAGGAACTGGGTCCTCAAGTTTGGGATAACACCCAAGCCTTGACCCAACTCCTAGTTCCACTAGCACAAACACAATGCACCACACGCTAAGGTAGACACACTCCCAGATAGTGCACCTTCTTTTTTTTTAATACAGATAGCTCCCTATAATGCAACCCACCAACTTCGGAGGCCATGTTAGCATCGACAGCGGCCACAACCACCTACCACATCACTACATCTTCCTCATCTCAAACCCGCAAGTACCATAGGAGTGCCATGAAGGAGGGGGTAATGTTACAATGTTACAAGACACGCCATGGACAAGGATCACATAGCTAAAGGAAGAACAAAAGGACCAAGGAAGCCCAAGTCAAAAAGTGAATGAAGAAGCTTATTTTGCCTAGGTAAGAAAAGTAGAGTAGCAAGGCAAGCTTAGAAAAAACATGGGAGACTACTAAATATTCTAGCAAGGCTCTCTCAAGGATGAAGGATGTCATATCAAATATGAAGGACGTCATGTCAAGGATGAAGGAGGTCCTCTCAAGGATCAAGGATACTCTCTCAAGGATGAAGGAGAACCTCCAAGGGCTCTCGCAAGGAAAGTGTCAGCGGACGCAATGTAATTCATTTTATAAGAGCACTAGGCTCCATGTTGTCCAAGTTGTAAAGTCTAAACGAATGTGGATGAAGGGATAAGGCAACTAGAAGGAAATGGAGAAATAGAACCTTGGAAAGTTACCCGGTCATGTAAAAAAGAGGATGTGTGCCCAAGGGATTTAACTCCATATTCGGGATTTTGGGAATTTCCCATCAACATGGGAAAACTAAATCAAAATGGATTTCATGAATTTTGGAAATTTCATTAATTTGAAACTTGGTGCAATTGAACATATTATTGCTTATGGTTATTTCTAAGAGATCGAAAAAAACTTAAAAAGATGGTGTTAATAAACACCTTAGTTTTAATATCCTTGAAAATATTCAAGGAAAATCTTTAGTCGATGGATTCTTGTAGACTTTCTTTAGCCTTCAATACAACCTTTGGGGAAATTTTAAAAATTTTGGGAGATTTTGTAGCTTTCTTCATCCAAGAGAAGACAATGCTATCTATTGTTTCCCATCGTTCATGATCTTTTTTGTTGCACATCCAATATTTATCCCAACAATTAAAATACACCTCTGCATCTCTAGCATTTTGATGACTACAAATTGGTGCCCAATATTGTATATGTACCTTGTTGAAGTTATTGAAATTTCTATTTGTATCAAACTCACTTTGAGCAACACCAAGCCATATTTGATATACTAGATTTGAAGGTCTAACAAGCACAAAGTCATATTTCTTAACATGTAGCATTGGTTCAAATGCATGTTTGGGTTGTTTGCTCAGAGGACCACAAAAGTGATCATTCAACTCTTTTAATCCAATGAAGTCATCTGCATTATCTACGTCTATATTGGTTACATCACTTTGTGTTCTTGGCCAAAAATCTATGAAAAATAAATCTTCTTGGACATTTGGAGTTTGAAGAGTGTAGATCATATGTTTCCAATAATCACTCATTGGTGTTATAAACTTTGTGAACTCTACTTTTGGTCCTTGTACATTTGACCATCTTTCCCAATACTTCAAATAATCTTTAACTCCACTTGCTACTTCTTGATGATCCTTAATGTACTTAAACATGGACAGCAACATTGGAATACCCTTTGGAAGAGTAGGCTTTCTTGCAAGGTCTCTCTTCCATAATTCAATGCCACCTTCTCTTGGTAACCAGTCTGGGGATTTTGGATGCATCTTTTATTGCATGACAGGTGTATCTCCTTGCATATAAAACTGAAATTGAAGAGGTTTTGAGTGACCAACAAGTGTATATTTGGAATCACACAAGTATACCTAAATGTATCTCTTAAAGTCAAGCACATGTGTCAATAAGAAAGGTGTAGGAATTGTCATCTGGCATGATTGAAAATGTTGCATAAGATGAGGAAAAGTGAAGGTCGTGCTCATCCTTAGCTTCTCTAAAAAATTTTGAACATTGCATCGATGTCTTCATGTGTATGACCCACCATGAGAAACCCAAGCTAGATCATCTTGAATGTTCCTCGTGCAACAAGCAATGATAGATATGCAAAGAGATAGCGGTTTTTGTTTTATGATCCACAATTATCAAGTTGAAGTAGTGAGTTCTCTGGCAATCGTTTGAAATGATTATGGTCATCTTGTGGTGTATTATCTTTCATGCATGATTTATTTTGTGCAACACCTTGATGGTGATCTAATGTTTTTTTCGAGTTGAGGGTATTTAGTAGCACAGAGGTTGATCTTGGCATTCCATCTACTTGCAGATCACCATTTGCATGCCTATGTAGTCGCTCCAAGTTCCTAAAGCACAACGACAATGAGACAATTGTGAAGTTAGGATCATGAGGCCATAGATCGAGTGAGAAGTGACAATATCTACCTTCTTCATGTCCATGTGTAATCATGCCTGTTAAAGAAACTGGTAGTTGAGTAGATCTTTCAATCTCTTTTGATTGAAGCCTTAACCTAGTGATAGCTATCTTTTGCTAGTCCATTTTATCATGTATAATGCACAAGTTTTTATCTGGATCTAATGCTGAGGCCAAGCGCCAACTGTAGTATATGTTTTGACAACTTTGTTGCTGTAGCATGTGACATTATGCTTCTTTAGAAGCACATTTCGTTCTTGAAGACACTTTGTTACTGCAAGTTGCTCTTTGATCTCTGAACAAATACTACATTTGGAGAAGTCACTTGTCTTTGTTAAGATACATGCTTTACCTCTGTTTTCCAAATACGATTTAAGGTGGACAAGGACATTTGCTTACATCCAATACCACTCAATGTTGTATTTAATTTTGCCCATATATCTACCTGCTTGTAAACATCTAGAATAACCAATTGTGTCTCCCTTGATCCATCTTGCATTGTTCTACTCTTGTGTGGCATTTTCTTTGCATTCTTCTTAACAAAGTCTCTAAAGATGGCTCTTCTCATCTCTGTGTGATCCCAAGCTGCTCTTATTACCCCCTTGTTTCCATGGATTGCCCTCCTCACGCCATGCTCAAATTGTGTTTTGTACCTGTAAAAATATGTCTTTGGGATTCCATGAACCTCATGCCATGCTCTTCCACTTACCACTTGTCCATTGAAAATAAAGCTATACTTCCTTGTTCCTAAGTAATCCATCCCGCATGATGATTCAAACTTGTCATAAACATAGTTTGTGCGGTCTTCAAATTGCAATCCCCAAAAGTATTTGCGTAATTGTTGCATTAATTCTATATCAGCAAACTGACAATACTTTTCTTGGCAACAATCAATCATGGAAACATGTGAAATGGAGTCCATAGAAGTCCTCAAGTTTGCACCTTTAGGGGCATTAATTTGAGGCTTTCTACACCATACAATATGATCTCTTGTGAACAAAAATTTATTTTTTTGCAGAAACATAATCTTCATTGGTATCTTCCATGTTTTTGTCACAAGTATTTGTAGAGACAACTTGCATGTATGATTGTTATTGTAGCAGTGATGTTCCATCATCAAAGGTGACTTGTTTAATAGGCCATCTTTCCAAAGTGACACAATGGAGGTTGTCATCTATGTATTTTCTTGTGGTTTGATGAAGGGCTTTATCTACCACCACACCAACATCCTCTTCTCCTAACAATTCAAAGTTGATCACATCATATGGAAAAGCCAATAATATAACCCATGTCCCAACATACACAGTGTTGCCTTCTATTCATAGCATCACTCTACGTTCTCTCCAACTTTCACGAATGCTAAGCACATCAATATCCTCAAGAAGGTAGGACATGGTTTAATTCTTTATCATCTTCTTTGTCATGAATTGTTATTGAGTTTGAAACAGCCACCACATCTTTCTTTCCCCATTTTGCAAAACCACCTACAGCTTCATGAACCTTCATTGCATCAATTGTTGGGAATGGCAAATATGCTGCTACATTTAAACATTTATAAATAGCCACTGAAATATATCCATCTTCAAGTGTTTTTCCATGGCATGTCTCATTTGGATGTATTGCATGCATTCTCCCAAGTGCAACAATCTCATGATCAACTAGCAAATTCACAGTTTCTCCAAAATAAAATTTGTTATTCATGATATCTGTACAAGTGAAAAAATAGAGATTTTATAATTTGTATGTTGTTACCTCTCAGAAATAAGAAAATAGTAATGAAATTGTTAAATACAATGAAGTATCAAATTTCATTGAAACAAAAAAGGTACTTAAACATTAGATAGAATGAGTCAACTTCCATAATAGAAAGTATTAATGGAAACATCGTACAGAAAGGGGATAGATTTGACCATATGGCCAAAAACAAACTTTCTCACGAACTATGCTGCCCTAAAGTAAATAAGAAAAGTTTCCTCTATTATTTTTAGTTGCCCTTGATTTTACTTTATTTTATTAGCTACTCTTTGAGTAAGCAAAAACTTCCTTGTGTGTTCTCATTGGGAAAAGATATAGCAGATGTTCAAAACTTATACTATATCTATTCAACACGAGAACAATGATTAAAATTATTTATAATGTGTATAGGAAAATATTTAACCACCTTGTCAAAAATCTATTGTATGTATTCCATACCATAGCAAATATAAAAATTATTTGTGATCCCCATAGGGGAAAACATAGTCAAATGATTGAAATCATTGTTGTATGAATTTCACATGATAAAAATGATAAAAATTCATTGTGGTCTCCATAGGAAAATATTTAGCCAAATGGTGAAAAATCAAGCAAAATACATACAACAAGGGTAAAAGTTCATTGTGATCTTTATGGAAAAAGATTTAGCAAGATGGTCAAAACCTCTATTGCAACTATTTTACACAAGACTTAGGATTAAAATTCTTTGTGATATCCACAAGAAAAGATTTAGCCATATAGTCAAAACATGTATTTAACCTAGATGATAGCAAGGATAATAATTATTTGTGATGTCCATAGAACAAAATTTAGCCAAATGTTCAAAGCCTTTATTGTATGTCAACAATGATAAATAATCTATGTGATCTCCATTAGAAAATATTTGATCAAATGATCAAAACCTTTATTTCATGTGTTCCACATGACAACAAGGATAAAGATATTTTATGAGAAACTTTTGACCTTGTGCTTAAATGTTGAAACCACAATGACCTCTAAAGAATAGGAGATTTCATTCCCTATGACACAAAGTTATAAATATTGAGGAAATTTTAGCATCAATTAGAAGCTATTTGAGAAGAAAAGATAATTTTTATCATGGTTAAATATTTATAAATCTTATACTACCTACTTGTTGATAATAATAAAATGTATCATATTGCATTTTATTTTTAAGTTATATTATTTTAGTCTAAATCATGTTATATTAGTATATCGTACTATGTGTATATTATAGAATATATTATCAAAATATATTTTTAAAATATATATATTAAATTAGTTTATTAATACTTAATAAATATAATTTAAATATATTAAATTATATTTTATAAGATTATGTATATTTAATGTATCTAATATGTAATGTGTAATGTCATTGAGGATTTTGAAGCCACCTTAGTGATAGCTCAAGAGTAGAATCTTTAGAAGGGTAGGATAGAGAGTATGTAGGCAAAATCTCTAGCTGTGGAAATAGGGGCAATATCCCAATGGTGGGTCCTTAACGAGGGTCGAGGGGGAAGGAGCAGGTCTAGGAGAAATGCCCCTAGTGAGAGTTTGAGGGCAATGTCTTCCTCAATGGAGGTTTGGGAGTAATGCCCCCAGTTGAGGTTTCAGGATAGCGCCCTTTGTAGGGATTTGGGGGCAAAGCTCCCAATGGGGGGTTTGAGCGGTAGGACCCCTTGGTGGGGGTATGGGGGCAACATTCCTAGTAGGGGGTTGGGGGTAGTGTCCTTGATGGGGGTTCGGAGGCAATGTCCCCAACGAGGGTCCAAGGGCAGTGCCCCCTTGTGGGGGTCTGGGGGCAACGCCCCCAACGGGGGTTCGGGGGCAGCGCCCCTAGTGGGGGTTTGGGGGCAACACTGCCAATGGGGGGTTCGGGCGGCAGCGCCCCCTTGTGGGGGTCTGGGGGAAACACCCCCAAGGGGTGTTTGGGGGCAATGCCCCCGGTGGGGGTCTGGGGGCAATGCCCCCAACAACAGGGTTTGGGGACATTATGTGAGTTTTGAAAAAATCGTGACTTTAAATCTTTAATAAAATTAAAAAATAGATACAAAAATAAGATCTAAATCTACTCGTATTCCGTAAGAAGTTATGGTTATTCGAATAGCGTGATACATTAAATGATCCATTTCATAAGTTGATCTTTACAATTAATCATGACATTTTTCAAAATGAGTTTCTCTTCCCCTCCCTCTCTCTTCCACGCAACTTTCTAACCTGAGTGTTTTCTCTGTTGCGTTTTGACAGTTGTAAGTTTCGCATCTCTGATCCTCTATGTTTTTATCTTTGCTCCTGTCGCCCCTCTCTTACTGCAGGTGTTGCAGTCCTAATCTTTGGCAGTTCTATCCCCCTCCTCTTCTTGGACTACTCTCCATTGTTTCATTTTCTCAAACTAAAATAGATTATGCAGTGCAAATTCTGGTTCGAATCAGGGTATTATGACCAAAACTACCTGCGTCTTCAAATCAGAAATCTTACTCCAAGGCTTTAGCAATTCAACAGGGCATTGAATGATTGCTAGTCCACACTGTGTGTGCTCTACTTCATGGGTGATTTTTGTTACATTGACACACATTACTGACCTACTAATTACAACAGCTTTTCAACATTTTCCTACTTCATTTCTTATTTTGAGTTAAACTACATTGATTATGACCATTTCAATCCATACAATTACTACAAATAACACTACTACTCTTTTGTATGATTAATATTGAATAATATTAAGATCAAACACCAAAAGCATTTTCTAAATAAGAATCATGTATGAAAATTACATGCAATATGTATTTCTGTAGCAATGAGATCAGGCACTCACTCTTGAGAATTCAATGTCTTCTTCTTCTTCTTGATTACTTGATTGATCTCCTGGAGTACTTGTCTTTTTGTTGTCTAACCACTACCTTGCAAATGATAGCTTCACTCTATGTGAATACGAAAAACATGATTTCTTGCACTGTTGAAAATACTCTTTTTGTTGTGAATATGAAATATATGATTTGTGTAATGTTGAAAAAAGTCTCTTAGATGTGAATATGGAATAAATGGTTTGTGCAATGCTTTTATCAATGAGTGCTTTCAAAATACTAACCTTTCTTTCTATTCTGTGATGCTATATACCTCAAGATTTTGCCTCAAGGCTAAACCTTATATTTATTGTATCCTTCTGTAATATTAGAGCATTTTATCAAGTTCTTATACATCGTATTATACTTTACTATATAGAACCTTCCATTATACTATATTTTCATAGTAAAAGCATTACCATCAGATTTTATGGTTACATTCTTTATAATTTTGCAATAAGCATATGGCTATACAATACTTACAAATACTCAATATGATTTTGCCATAGGATGTAATTTGATCTTCTAGCAACACATATCATGATCTTTCATCAATCTATAGATTAGACCATATGGTCAAAAATTTTCTTGCAATATAAGAAGTACTTTTTATTATTTTATTCAATACAATTTGTGATTTGGCCATGAGGTCAAATCTTTTCTTATAGTATAAGATGTAATTTATGTTATTTTTCCCAATATACTATGAGATTTTGCCATGCAGCCAAATCTTCTCCTTAAGCTATCTCTTGGCCAAAATAAGGACTCTTGTAGTATCACAATATCTTACAACAAATCAACCATTTTGTTCATTTTACTACAATAATGACATTTTGCTATTCGGTCAAATGCTTTCTTATATTATCAATCCTTACTTACTTTCAAAAGGAAATGCTAGTTTCTACTTAGAATTCCTTACTTTCTATAATTTGGCCTTGTGGTTAAATCTTATCTTGCAATAAACAAACCACTTTTTTGGATATTGAATGCTTAAAAATTAAGACTAAATCTATGGTGGGTTCGATCACACAAATTTTGGGTACACTAGATTTGGTTGTATGGAAAATTTTTCTAAGAAAAACATCTTCTATATTATCTCCAAAAAGGAAGACCATGTTCTACTTGGAACTCCTTGATTACCTACTATATTTTTAGGAAGTTTCACCATGTGGTCAAAACTTGTCGTGCAACAAACAAACCACTTTGTTTTCATAAACTATTTCTTTTATTTCAAATTTTCATAACTTCCTATCTATATGTTCATATATAAGTATCATGTCATTTAGCCACTTTTGCCATTCCACTACAAAATAAAAATTGGCCATATGGTCAAATCTTTCATTTTGTTATCAATGCTAGCATCCAAGAATCCCCCATTCTTGTTTTGTTCGGCCATATGATCAAATCTAATCTCATACATCTTGCAAACCACGAGACTTCTTTTTCATTCCACTATAAGATAATATTTGGCTATATAGACAAATCCAATTTCATAGCATGTTGCAACAAATGAATCACTTTCTTCATATGGTTATGAAACTAGATTTGGCCATATGGTTAAAACCAGTTTATAGAAATCGTCTTATCTTGTAGGTTTCGCCATGAGGTCAAATCTCCACCTTTCAAGTTTTTTTCACTTTATCTTATATTGATATCTATAGGATTTGATACATAGCCATATTTGTTTATATGTGAATCTCATATCACAATAAATCACATCCTCTCTTTAACTAGCCTTTAAAACCCCTATGTTTAAAAACCATGGCCAAGTTTCTAATATTATAGATAAGTCTTATGACTAAATAGGATTTGACCACATGGCTAAAACCAATGACAATGTTTCTACAATATAGCTCCTTTCAAGGGAAACTTACATGTGCACTAATTAAAATGTTAACTTTGGACCAAATGGAATCGTGAGATTGCTACATAACCAAATTGATATATGGGTGGATCTCATATTGGACTAAATCTCATTCTTTGATTAAATAGGATTTGATCACATGGCCAAAAATCTTAGCAAATTTCCTAGGGTATGATCCTTGCATAGGAAAGTTACATGGAGAAGAATCCAATGTTAACTTAGGGACAAAATCATCCATGACATTTTCTACATAACCACAATGATTTTTCACTATATCTCATACCACACTCACACTCAATATTTCATTATCACTTGACCATTTGGTTAAAGCCCATGGTCAAGTCTCACTATTAATAGAATTTGATCTTCTCACCGAAGTCCATGGCAAAGTTTTTACTATATGATTCTCGCAAGAGAAACATAATTAATGCTAACTTAGGGCCATGATAATCCATGATATTTGATACATAAGCACACATATTTATGGTTGGATCTCATACCCCACTTAATCTCAAATTTCAATATTTCATTTTATGGAAGAGTCCCTTTGGAGTACATTTGTCTTGTATTTTGTAAAATCTTGTGTTGTTGTGTTTTCAATTTTCAACCTAGAAATCTTATACATTTATTTGGGTTTTGTGAATTTTGAATATTTTTAAATCCACTTTTGTTTGACAACTTTTTCTCTTTGTAGAACTATTCAGTGGCAAAGAAAGATAGCACATCCAAAAAGGAGACCCAAACCATAGATGGAGTTAGTAGTGATTTTGTGTATCCATCGTATGTGGATGTTTATGATAGTCAAGGAAAAAGGGCTGACAATGCTCTTTATTCACTTTAAAGAGTGATATTGCATTTTTTCAACAAGATGGTGTCATAGAGAAGATAATAGATGGATGTGCTGGGAAAGAGGGAATACCATGTAATCTTGTTAAGATCAAGGGGAAAAATATAGTATACAAACTTGATCCTTTGTCATTTCACTTTACCCGTATTAAAGAGGACAAAGAATACTCTTTGAAAACAATGGGATGGACCTTATTTGAGGAGGTAAAGGGCACAAAAGACATTATATTAGCATTCCAAGCTGCTCAAAATAGTGAGCTACTTTCCCTATCAAGAAAAGGTGATCGCCCCAACAAAAGAATGAAGCTCCAAGATAAACAAATAGACTCAATGAGATCTTCGCCTTCCCCTCAAGAAGAAAATAATTCATGGAATCCCACAAGCTCAAAGTCAAAATCACCTCAACAAAGTTCCTTGTCACAAGTTCTTGTTGTTAGTATGGCTATTAACACTATTAAGAATGATGCCACTTTACCTTCCATGCTAGAAGTTACACCTGCAAAGCCAATAATTTCTCTTGAAATCAAGGGAGTAGAAAGAACGTTCGATTTTCCTGAGATAGTTAAGAAGAAGGGAAAGAAGGAAGAATCAGGATTCCCATGTTTGAAAAATTCTTTCCACTTGGCCCAACAACACAATTTCCTATTCTCGTTGATAGGTGTTATGAGGCACCTCCTTTGTAGGCTTATAGGTCACTATGTTGGGATTATGTAGAGAAGCTAACCACGTCTTTCATAAATAATGCCATGAATCCAGCAACAGCGGCATATCTTATGCCTTTTGTATAAGACAACAATGAGAAGAGACCCATGCATCGCTATGAGGTGGATGCTAATAAGTTGGACACTTAAAGTTATCGGATTATATCAGGGCTTCACTCAATTCGTGCAGCAAAGATATATATTCAGAGTAATAGTACACGTTGTCTAGCAACCAAGCATTTATACACCATAAGAAATACTAGAATATTAGTTGATTGTCCTGCGGAAATGTGCATTGAGCTTTCACAAATGAAAAATATGGAATCACATAATGTTATGAATAATGCCCCTTATGTTGAGCAACTTCAACAACTAAGAGATTAGTGGCTAGCATTTGGTTCTCCACCAAAACCCCAACAAGAGCTTTTTAAGACAAGCTCTCAAAGAGTACCATGGCATGTAATCACATATAATCTTACCTTCTCTTTTTGTAAAGATTAGTGTGATGCTCTTTCTTTTGTTGTATGCTCACTAATTTGATCTTTTTTTTGCAAAGATTTGTGGCATACATTGGAGAAAATTGTGCATCTAGAGATTGCCATATGATTGTTAGCTCCCAAGAAATATTTGATAGTTAGATCAAAATCATGAAGATATGCTCTAGAGGTGAACTTATATCCCAAGATGAGAGTTCAAGAAAAAAGAGAAGGCAACCTTCTTCTACTGCATTTCGTTGCCTTATGGGTTTAAAGGATGGAGACATCCTTACACTACAAGAGGAGATCAATGAAGGTCATATCCTTTTTCTTAGAAACAAATGGGATAAGGAAGATATGATTGACATGGAAACAAGGGCTAAGAAAATCAAGCAAGATAGGGTCTTAAAGGAGGAATTAGTCACTCTTTTCAATGCTTCAGTTCCACAAAGTAGCACTGTGATGAAGACTTGGGAAGATATGATTGACATGGAAACAAGGGCTAAGAAAATCAAGCAAGATAGGGTCTTAAAGGAGGAATTAGTCACTCTTTTCAATGCTTCAGTTCCACAAAGTAGCACTGTGATGAAGACTTGGGAAGAGCTTGTTGATGATTATGATATCAATGATGAAGTCTACACAAAGATTTTAAGCATTTGCAATGGTTGGGTATTAAAGAAGCTCACATGTGGAGCTAATGCAGGGTCCCTACCAAATGGAGAAAAAGATATTGTAAACTTCCTAATCAGGAAAAAGTAAAATCCTCTTCAATCCTCCACTACTTTCCCTTGGCGTGTATATGTTGTCTGATGCAATCTAGAAACCTTTGATCTTATACATAATGTTTACAAAGATCCAATTACTATTGGAGTTGTTGTTCTAGATGCAGCCCATAGGGTTTGGAAAGGTTGTATCCTCTCTACTAAAATGACTTGTGAACCCAAACAATTCATGTTGTTATCATTTCTTGATCGGAAGCAAATGGCAGCTTTGGAAAATGCTCTTGAAAGTATTTCTTGCAAGTATCGCATGCTAGTTGGTAGTCTCGACTTCCTAGCAATGGATAGAACATTTGCTTTTGGATTTATAGATTCTTGTGGTTTTGACATTAGTGACCATGGAGAAAAGCTTCATCAATTAATTTGAGCAATATATAAAGAATGTCAACAAGCCTTCCATTTTGGACTTTGAAGGCTTGGACAAGGAGTGCAATGATGAAGATCTTGAAGAAGAACAAAGGATTGCAAAGGCCGTTTTGAGAAAGAAAATGAAAGTTATGGAAACTACAATCAAAGCATTCAATGATACTCATGAGGTTGTATTTGATGTATATGCAAGTGGACTTGCATCTAATTAGGTGACATTGGTAAATCATGTGAAGACTATTGTAGTGGTTTGCAACACTCAAGAGCAAAGATTGTGGAATGTCCATGAGAGTGCCAAACAAAATTCAAACTCCCAAGAGGTTCCTTCTACTAAAGTTCAAGTTCTTGAAGTACAACCCGAGAGCATAGAAGAATCAAGCCAAGATTTAGCAAGTCTAATTATGAAAGAGAAATTAAAGGCTACTTCAGGTGTTTAAACTCCATTCCTTCTCCTTTCATCAAGGAAGACACATTGATGTAATTTTTATTTTTCTCTTGAGAAGTTACTTCCATTATCATTTGCAATATTTTCTTTCTTTGATGATATTAATTAAATAAACTATGTCTTTAGTTTTTTAATTTTTTACAAAAGGTATCAAGCATGTTTGGTTTTAAAAATCTATTTAAGTAAATACTTTACCAAATTAGTATTAAAGAGCTCATTAAAATTTATCATCCTTTGTAAGGATAACTTTTTATTTGTAATCTAGTGTGTAAGAATACTTATCATAATGAAAAGTTTCAGCTAGCTATGCAAAACTTGCTTAAAGTCTATTTTAGATCTTATTTCAATTAAACTCTTATATGTGTTGTGTAATGATCTTGTCATGTTAGTTTTGGTTAGATTTGTCCACATGGTCAAATCTTTTATCTCTTATAGCCTCTTTTACTACATTACTTGTGTATGTCTATGCATGTACCTTAGGATAAGAGAGCCAATAATATATTGCACACCCCAAAAAAGATTCATTGCACCTCCCAAAGGAGTTTTACCTCAATAGTAAATATTGCAACAAAGATTTCACTCCAATGTATCTTTTGAGATGTGTAAATGGAATATTAAGGTAAATTCCTTGTTACAATTCATGAGTTTAAATATCTATGGGATATAACTAGTTCAAAAATAGAAGGGTTAGTCCTTAAGAAGAAACTATGAAAACTTATCCAAATAGAGTATAACTTATCCCAATTAAATCGTCATGTGTCACTTATATGTGACATAGTTTTGTTCACATGGTCAAAAGTATCATGTTTAAATTTTTTAAAAATAATTATAACTAATAAGCACCTTCTTTGTACATGCCATTTTGAAAGCTTTTTTAGAAACTATGTTAAATATTATCATGATAATATAATTTTTACAACTAATTACAAGAATCTATTGCTGGTATCTCAAGTATACTTATAATTAACGATAAAAAGTAGGTATGGAAAAATAAATTTATTAGAATAAATTTTACTTCAAAGAAATCATCATATATATTTTTTTCACCTCATGATATTACTATTGGTTAGATTTGACCACATGGTCAAATGTCTCCTCTTAAGACATCATTTATTAAGTAGTATCTACGTATGTATTTATCAATGTGAAATTAAATTGCTTTAGTGTTCTATGCCAGTTTATAGCTCAAACATTAGGTAGAATAATGAGGAAGTAAATGAATCTAATGTGCTTCTTTATCTTCTTTATAACTTCAACTAAGACATCTATGCTTGGATATCTAACAGATTCAACAATAGTAGAGCACAATGATATGATTGATGTTTCCTTGATAAGAAATGCAACACAATTATGTGTAATACTTGATCTCAATGGTCTTCTTTTACAACGATGCTTTGCTAAGTCTAAAAGCTTTCAAAGCTTTCAAATGGGAAAGCAATGGCTTGTTCTTCGACCAGGATGTATGGAGTTTCTTGAAGCCTTATTTGCAAGATTCCAAGTGGGAGTTTGGTCAACAGCTTTACACAAGAATGTCATGGCAGTTATTAAGTGCTTGGAGATCCATGCGAAAAGGAAGTATCCTTTCTTCATGATTTGGGGCCAAGAACAATATCATAGACATTGACTCAAAATCATATATAGTCTAGATAAGATGGGAGTAGAAGTAATGTTCAAGCCTTTGAAGTATGTGTGGGATCAATATGGAGATGTTCGTCAACATACCAAGACTATTCTCATAGATGACATTCCTTACAAAGGATGTCCAAATCGTGTTGAGAATTGCATTTATCCAAAAACATTTGATATTGATCATGAATACTCTATCTTGATCAAAGAACTTCTATCATACTTGACTCGCTTAAGAAAATACCATGATGCATGTGAAGTCATCAAGTTTGATCAATATGAACGGGATCTAGTTCAATATGGACATGAATTGTATGCTCAATTCAAGGTTATCATTGATGAATGGACTAGAGCAGAGAATGATGGTATTTCATCTTTATCATCAGCACTGCACGAGACCATGATTGATAAAGATGGTATATATGTTCAACCTTCAATTACTTCTTGCTTCAAGAGATCATCTATTATACAACCATCCTCAACAAATGCCTCACATCATCCATCTCTTACATTGAACAGCTCACAATTATCCATGTTGAAGCAGACTCCTTTAGTCTCTACTTTGAAAGATATGGAAGCAATGCAACTTGCTCATGAGTTAGAATATCACAAACATTTCATAAATGGTAGTGCAGCTAAACGTTTTATACAAAATCTACAAAATTTGTATTTTTCCAATATACACGATGTAACAAGAAGGCGTTGACTCTATATGGACTAATTTTCACTTTCATAATATATATATCCCTTACATTAAAGGCTTTTGCATGGCTATAAAATATATGATTATTAGAAATTTAAAGTGTTTTATGTAGTTACCTTGGTGTTTCTAAACACCACCAATATCAATGAGAGAATCTACTTGATGTTTTTTATTCTTTCAATAACATTAGTTAATTGTGTTGAAATTTCTTATAAAGTGGTTTAAATCCTATTTTGTACTTTATGACCATCTACCATACAAACATACTCAACAAATGCCTCACATCGTCTGTCACTTACATTGAACAACTCACAATTACCCATGTTGAAGTAGACTCCTTTAGTATCTACTTTGAAAGATATGGAAGCAATGCAACTTGCTCATGAGTTAGGATATTCCTGTAACATTTCCCCCCTATGTGCCCCCGTGCCTCCCCCATAGAAACTCCCCCCCCTTTTTGATTTTTTCCGAATTTTTTTTCCCTCGCTCTCTCTCCCCCTGTCGTGAGCATGGTAGGGAGAGAGAGAGAGAGGGAGTGAGCTGGAGATGGGGGGCATGCAGCCCCAGGTGGCCGGTGGCACCGCTTTGCCACCTCCCCCCCTCCACCTATAAAAACCACCCCCCTCCCTCTGTTGCAGAAGGCAGCACCCTAGCCGTGAAGACTGATGCTACGGCCCCCTGCTACTAGCAAATTACAGCGCCCTCTCCTCCGTCGCAGCACAACAAACCCTCCAGCCCCCAGGTTGACGTGCAGGCAACCCCCTTGAAACTAGCCCCGCTAGGCCTGCGCCATCTCGCCGGTCGCCAGTAAACCCCCCCCCCCCTTCCGTGATCAACGTTGAGAGAGGAGAGAGGGAGAGATGAAGTGAAGGAAGGAGAGGGAAAGAAGAAGGAGTAGGAGAAGAGGAAGAGAAGAAGTAGGTGAAGAAGAGAAGAAGTGAAGAAGAGGGAGAGAAGGAGAAGGAGAGAAGAGGAAGGAGGGAGAGAGAGGGAAGAAGAGAAGGAGAGAAAGAAAGAAGGGAAGAAAAGAGGGAGAGAGAGGGAAGGAGAGAGAGAAGTAGAAGAGGAAAAAGAAGGGGTAGAAGGAGAGAAGAGAGAAGTAGTGGAAGAAGAAGAGGTAGTAAGAGGAGGAGAAGAGAAGGAGAGAGAGAGAGAGTAGGAGAAAAGAAAATAGAAAAGAAGAAGAAGAGGAAGAGGAGAGGGAGAGAAGAGAAGGAGAGAGAGAGAGAGAGAGAGAGAGAGAGAGAGAGAGAGAGAGAGAGAGAGAGAGAGAGAGAGAGAGAGAGAGAGAGAGAGAGAGAGAGTAGGTGAAGAGGAAGAGAGGAAGAAGAAGAGGAGGAGAGAGGGTGAGGAGAAGAAGGAAGAAGGAGAGGGAGGAGAAGACGAAGGAGAAGAAGAGGAAGAGAGAGGAGAGGAAGAAGGAGAAGAAGAGGGAGAAAGAGAAGGAGGAGAAGAAGAAGAGGAAGAAGGAAGAGAAGAGGGAGAGAGAAGAGAAGAAGAAGAAGAGGTAGAAGAGAAGGAGGAGAGGGAGTGAGGAAGAGAAGAAGAAGAAGAGGGAGAGAGAGAGAAGGAGAAGAGAAGAAGAAGAAGAGAGAGAGAGAGAGAGAGTGAGAGAAAGAGAGAGGGGTGGAAGTTAGGGATTATCTCTAGCCAAGGAAATTTTCAAAGTCACGAACACTATCGGACTTTCATCTCCCTCGTCGGTTTGGTGACCACTTCTGAGCGCCACCGCATCAAGGACCCAGGGTGAAGGATCATGTGTGTAAGATGGCTCCAAAGGGAAAGCTTACTAAGAGTACTAGTGCGAAAGCCGCGGTCGCAGATAGAAATGCCAGTGGAGTTGCAACCAACCGTAACATCTCATCACCCTCTCTCCACATCCAGGTGACCCGTAAAACTCGAAAGGAACTTATGTCCTCCATTGTACGCATAATTAAATCTATAAGCATGATTTATCACATGAAATGAAAGGAATTTCTAATCTATTTCCGCATAGGATGCAAACTTATTAAGGCTTAGTACGAGTCATATAATGTTTAGTTGAGGTTATGACATAGTTTGCATTATAAATAAGTTTATAATCAATATCAAAACTGCTCTCTTAAACATCTAAGTTGTCCTACACTATGATGTATCCATTTAGAAATCTAATATATACTTAAGAAATTTCCTACGACACAATAGTTGTTGTGATATATGTTTACCTTTGCAAACACCCGCACAAGGTGGATACACTAGGGTCTAGAGGTTATCAATGCATGAACTTCTCATTGTATATCACTTTAATGGGGCTAATAGAGTGGAAAGATGATAGGAGTGGCTATTGCATTGGTATGCTCCAAGCGCATGAGGAGTCAATGTGACTAGAAAAATTCTGCATAGTATCACACTTAAAGATGGAAGGTTAGAAGATGCATTTACTTAAAGTTGATGTCCAACTGATGGCCAACAAGGAGGGCTTATTGCCATACCTTGAAAACTTAAGAACCCAACTCCAAGGACTTAGTCGTTTCATTTCCAACAAAGGGTTGTCCATCAAAGGCTCTATGGTTGTGAAACTCAATGAATTGGACAGATTGACAAGTAAGTCGCAACCATCGAGGGTCGTGCAAGACAAAAAGACCTAGAAGGAACTTGTTAAATTGACCCTGTGATGCCCTCACCCAAGGGGAAGAGCAAACTTTAGGGTAGTTGATTCATGCTAAGCATGTTGCTCGGAACTGTTGAAATGGTTTTAACGAAGGTTGGTCTTGTTAAAGATGGATTGTTGACCCAAGTTATGCTTGGTTGTTTGAAAAGGTTGTAAATCCCTCGAGCAAGTGTTTTGATACATCCAAGTTAAATTCTGATTGTGCATGCAATGGGATTGTGATGCCTTGAAGCAAGAGGTTGTGCATTCAACTATTTGTTAATGCAGTTTTGGATGTTAATCCAAGTGGGGTGTGTTTGATGATTGCATGGCCGAGTCTGAGATGAGTGATTGCCATGGAAGCAAAAGGGATGTTTTTCCTAGTGATTGTTTTTAAGCTGGGTGCTTCAGCTGTGGTTGATTTCCTAAATGGATAAGTTAAGTAAGTGTTTGAACTTGTTTTATCTTATCTTCATGTCTATGGCCTAAATTATGTAAAGGAACCTGTGATTAACGAGTTAATTAAGGAAGCTACCTTTATATGTTAAACATAATGTGGTAGGTAATTAGATAACTAAGATAACCCTCGAGGGAAGCGTGGTGGATGTGACCAATTGGGTCTATCCTATGGAAGGGTGGTCCCAGTTAGCCGAGAGCTTTCCTCAAAGGAAATGTTAATGAGGAATGTTAGGAAAGGTCGAACGATGACCTTAAACAATGTTGGCCAGGACCCCGATCTTCAGGTCGAACCTAGTGGGAATGGCCGGATAAGTTCCGTTGCGGGGCAAACTCAAGAGAACCTAGTTGGCAAAACCCGTGTCATTCCTTGGAAGTGTCGGGCGGCATCTTCTAGATATATATCTTGATGGGTTGCTAAGACATGTTCCATGATTTGAGGAGTGGGAATGTTACAATTGGTATCAAAGTGAAACTTCTTAATGATACATGATTGATTAATGTTCGATTCATGGACATATCCTAAACATAAATAACCTAAGTGGTATGGATTGATTGTCAGGCACCTTCTGCACCCATGAATGTTGACATGCAAGAGAAGAAGTTCATTCTCAAGCAAATTAAGCCACCCGAGTTTGATGGCAAGGGAAGGACTGTTCAAGCTGACACCGAGATCTGGATTGAGTCCATGGAGGACTATTTTGAGGCAGCAGGAACTGCCCTTGCTAACCAAGCCATGCTCGCCAAACTTAAGCTTACAGGCGAAGCGAGACTTTGGTGGAAACAGTGGTGCAGAGACCAAGCAATCTCGGAGGGGACAATCACTTGGGATAAGCTTAAGGAAGTTGTGCGAGGGAGGTATCTACCACCTGCCTACCACACACAAAAGATGAATGAATTCTACGACTTGAAGTAGCTAGGATTATCCCTTGAAGCATACTATTCGAAGTTTGTTTCACTCCTAAAGTATGCACCCCTAATGGATATGACACAACAGGTGTCGAATTTCTATATTGGGTTGAATTGGCCCATAAACACTCGATTGGAATCAACGTGCCCAATGGACTTGCAAGACGCATTACTCCAAGCAAATCCAATCCTCCAAGAACTTAAATCAAGCAACTATGATGAAGATGACTCAAAGATCAAGACAAGAGGTGGTATAAGTGCAAAGAGATAGGACACATCTGTAAGAGATGCCCCAACCGCCGATGTTTCCACTGCAATGAACTAGGTCACATCCAAACAGACCCTAAGAATCAGGAACGTGCGGTCAAACGAAGCCGTTTAAACTATACTTTTGGCTCATACTATGAACCACATGATGACGAAGGCTTGGAGCCTGTTGTAACCTTTGAGGATGACTAGATGTCCTAGGAAGATTCTCATATTTTTCCAATATACATGATGTAACAAGAAGGCGCTAACTCTATATGGACTAATTTTGATTTTCATAATAATTATATCCCTTACATTAAAGGCTTTTGTGTGGCTATGAAATATATGCTTGTTAGAAATTTAAAGTGTTTTATGTAGTTACCTTTGAGTTTCTAAACACCACCAATATCAATGAGAGAATCTACTTGATGTTTTTTATTCTTTCAATAACATTAGTTAATTGTGTTGAAATTTCTTATAAAGTGGTTTAAATCCTATTTTGTACTTTATGACCTTGTACTATACAAACATACTCAACAAATGCCTCACATCGTCTGTCACTTACATTGAACAACTCATAATTCCATGTTGAAGCAAACTCCTTTAGTATCTACTTTGAAAGATATGGAAGCAATGCAACTTGCTCATGAGTTAGGATATCACAAACATTTCATAAATGGTAGTGCATCTAAACGTTTTATACAAAATCTACAAAATTTGTTTCCAATATACATGATGCAACAAGACAGTGACTCTATATGGACTAATTTTGACTTCCATAGTAAATATATACCTTATATTAAGGGCTTTTGCATGGCTATGAAATATATGCTTGTTAAAACTTTAAAGTGTTTTATGTAGTTACCTTGGTGTTTTTAAATGCCACCAATATCAATGAGAGAATCTACTTATTTTTTTAATTCTTTCAATAGCATTAGTTAATTGTGTTGAAATTTCTTATAAAGTGGTTTAAGTCCAATTTTGTACTTTATGTATTAGCTAACAAATAAGCCTTAATTAATAATAAAATTTATGTCTATTTCTTTGGAAACACAAATCATTGGTCAAAGGTTAAATCTTTAGTCTTAGAAAAACCATAAAATTCTAGCTTGGTATATAAATCTTCATTTTATGATATGAAAGTTCATTTAGCAAGTCAAAGTGTGAAGCTAGTTGATTTTGGCCAAAGCCAATATCCATCTTGTCCATATATTGTCAAGATAGAAAGAAATTTTGAATAAAAGATATTTATATATAATGCATATACATACAAAAAATATAAATGGGATAAGCAATTATTTGACATACTTGTGTCTATTGGTTTACACACAAAAAAGAACCATCACATCATAGGTTATCCAAACTTATTACTATATGGTATTAGATCAAGTTATTAAACCACACCTAGTTAGTGGTGACTCTGATGCTATATCTAAAAGAAAAAACTCGTATTATAATATCTTCAAATCCATAACATTATAAATTTTGGCCATGATAACATATTTTCATACAATGTTTAAGGCTCTTGTATTCTAAAATCTCTCTCCACTCCATCAAACCTTTGTATTCTTACATTAAACTTGGAAATTTCCTAGGTATATACTAGTTAAGCCTCCTTGATGTTTCCACCACCATACAACATCATATTTTGTTAGTATGCTAGAAAAGATAGAGGTGAAATCCGAATCTCGTAACAGCCACATAGCTTGCATTGATCATTTAAGCTCTCAGGATGTGTGATCTCATATTTGTAACATACAAAGTGCCGTTTAAAGATACACATAAACATAGTGCTCTCTTTCGTTCACAAAAGTAAAATTCATTCAAAGTGGGACTAGGGAAATTTTCAAAATCTCTAATATGGTGTTATTTAGGGTTTTGTATATAAACGTAAAAAGTAAATGAGAAGCTCATTCTTTGGTATCTGGAAAAATTGATATCTTCTTCTTTTCTTCTTCTCTCCTTCTTGTTGCTTGTGTGTACTTGAGAGAGGGAGTGTGAGAGAGTGAGGGAGTGAGTGTGTGAGGATGAGAGATCTTAGAGAAGAATCTCTTCATCATCTCCTCTCTTCTTCTTCTCTCCTCTTCTCTTATCCTGTCTTGTGCATAGCTATGGAGGATGGATCTCGAAGGAGGAGGCTTGAGATTTCTTGAGCTTGCATCTTGAATTGTGGAGCTACGGGCATGCTTGAGGAAGGAGGCTACTAATTTGGGCATCAAGGTAAGCTCACTACACCCCCACTTTGAATGAATGTCTCTCTCTCACCTATTAATTTAATCATTTCAAGCAAGCACCTATTGCTTTAAGCAAGCTCATCAGCTAGGTGAGAGAGAGCCATTTGTGCTTGCTTGAAATGCTTAAAGCAATAAGTGGATACAATTGAGCTTCAGGGGGAGTGTTGAGATAGCAAGCTCAACATATGCACACATTGATTATAGACCCCTAGCTAGATGGATCCGCACATTTACAGTTAGCACGTTGATAGTCATTATGATCCTCACATGGCCACTGACTTATCACTTATTATATTTAGATTGTTACACCTATCTACAATTGGCACAGTTATAATGCCAATCGATTAGTATAGTCCATTATATATTGTTTCACTTAGTAGACCACTTTCCTTTATGTTGTATCATATCTATATGTTGTATCTTATCTATACTTTGTTTACATTGTATTATGTGAGAAAGAAGAAGAAGAAACCAACAAGAAAGTATTTTGGCCTCCATCTCTCTTCTTGTGTACTGGAGTAAGCTACCTCTTGTGTGTATGGTGTGTGTTTGGCATAGCAGCTCCAACAAGTCCCCCCCACCATGTGATTCATGACAATTCCACTTAAATTGCTATGCTCAATCTTACATTTCCACACTTAATGTTACATACTATCCAAATCCCTCACCAACCCACTAATCAACCTTTAAATCAACCCCAAACCCTACAAGCTACTAACCCAGCATTGCTACTAACATTGCGACACTAATAACTATTTCCACAAAGCACAATCAAACTTATATCTACTTGTTGCACCACTAAAGGTTTATACAAATCTTAACCCATCTATTATCTACATGTCAAACTATTGACCATGCCTCTAACGGCTAACCACATCTAATAATAATTTTCTACCAAGCCACCAACCCTATAAAAGCAAACAGGCAATCCATTATACATTGCTTTGGAATGACCACATATCCTACTTAATGCTACTAAATAAAGAAATGTACGATGGAGTTCTTTTTAGCTTGTAGGGTTGGTGTCTTGATAGAGAATGATTCTCAGCAGTAGCTCAAAGTGAGTAGGAAGGTTATAAGCAGTGGTGGGATAATGCCTTCTAGGGTTTGTTAGCACCTTGTGACTTGGTAACAAGAAATTTAGTGGCTATGTGTTTTGAGTTGGAAATGTTAGTTAGTAACAAAAAATATAAATGCTCCTGTATTTGTAGTGGGCTATGTGTTTGTAGTAGCATTAAGTGCGCCATGTATTCATTCCAAAGCAATTTACAATGGAGGTCTTTTTAGCTTACAGAGTGGCTTGGTAGAAAATAATTGTTAGTGGTAGTGCAAAGTGAGTAGCAAGGTTATAAGCAACGATGGGTTATTACCTTCTTTAGGGTTACTTAGTGCCTTGTGAGTGGGTAACAAGAAATCATTTTCTACCAAGCCATCAATCCTACAAAAGCTAACAAGAAATTCATTGTACATTTCTTTGGAATGAACACATAGCCCACTACAAACACATGATCATTTACATTGTATGTTACTAACTTACAATGCCAACTCAAAACACATAGCCATAACATTTCTTGTTACCAACTCATAGGGTACTAACCAACCCTATAAGGGACTGACCCACCATTGATTATAACCTTGCTACTCAGTTGATTTGCCATTCCAAATCATTTTCTATCAAGCCACCAACTCTACAAGCTAAAAATAAATCCCATACATTGCTTTGAAATGAACACATGGTTGACTTAATGCTACTACAAATACATAGCCTGCTACAAAAAAATGAGCATTGCCAACTCAAAACAAATATCCACCACATTGCTTGTTACCAACTCACAGGTTGCTAACCAACCCTATAAGGCACTAACCCACCATTGTTTATAACCTTGCTCCTCACTTCGTACTGCGATTCAAACAATCATTTTCTACCAAGCCACCAACCCTACAAAAGCTAATAAGAAATCCATTGTACATTATTTTGGAGTGAACACATAGCTCACTTTATGCTATCACAAACACATAACCTATTCCAAGTATATGAGCATTTACATTGTTTGTTACCCACTTACATTGCAAACTCAAAACATATAGCCACAACATTTCTTGTTATCCACTCACAAGGCACTAACCAAACCTACAAGAAGGTAATAACCCACCATTTCTTATAACCTTACTTCTCACTTTGTGCTACCATTAACAATCATTTTCTACCAAGCCACCAACTCTACAAGCTAAAAGGAAATCTGTTGTATATTTCTTTGGAATAAATACATGCACCACTTAATGCTACTAGAAACACATAGCTCACTACAAACACACAAGCATTTACATTGTTTTTAACCACTTACATTGCCAACTCAAAACACATAGCCACTACATTTCTCATTACTAACTCACAAGGTGCTAACAAATCCTAGAAGGGACTAACCTACCATTACTTATAACCTTACTATTCACTTTGTGTTGCTGCTAACAATGATTTTCTAACAAAAACTAAAATGAAATCGATTGCATGTTTCTTTGAAATGAACATATGGCCCACTGGTACTAGGAACATAGTTTGCTACAACCATGGGAGCATTTACATTATATGTTACTTGCTTACACATCGCCAACTCAAAACGCATAGTGACCACATTTCTTGTTACTAACTCATAGGGTGCTAACCAACTCTAGAAGGCACTAACCCACCATTTCTTATAGCCTTTCTACTCACTTTACACACTGCCAGTAACCATCATTTTCTACCAAGCCATAAACCCTACAAAAGCCAACAAGAAATCCATTGTACATTGCTTTGGAATGAAAACATAACCTAGTTAACTAACCCACAAACTCATAGCCCATGACAAGCATACAAACATTTACATTGTTCATTACCCACTTACATTGTCAACTCAAAGCACATATCAACAACATTGCTTGTTATCAACTCAGAAGGTGCTGCTAACCAACCCTACAAGCCACTAATCCACCATTGATTATGACCTTACTACTCACTTCACACTACCATTGAGAATCATTCCTATCAAGCCACCAACTCTACAAGCTAAAAAGAAATCCATTGTATATTGCTTTCAAATGAACACGTAGCCCACATAATGCTACTACAAACACATCGCCCATTACAAGCACATGGCTAGTTACATTGTTTAATATCCACTTACATTGCCAACTCAAAACACATAGCCACCACATTTCTTGTTACCCCCTTACAAGGTACTAACCAACCCTACAAGGTAGTAATGCACCATTGGTTATAAGCTTACTACTCACTTCATGCTACCACTAACAATAATTTTTTACCTGACCACCAACCCCACAAGCTAAAAACAAATCCATTGTATAATGTTTTGGAATCATTATATGGTCCACTTAATGCCACTGTAAACACATAGCCCACTATAAACACATGAGCATTTGCATTGTTTGTTACCCACTTACATTGCCAACTTAAAACACATAGCCACCACATTGCTTGCTGCCAACTCATAGGGTGCTAACCAATGCTACAAGGCACTAACCCACCATTTCTTATAACCTTTCTACTCAATTTTTGCTACCACTAACAATCATTTTCTACCATGCCACCAACCCTACAAAAGCTAACAAGAAACCCATTGTACATTGCTTTGGAATGAACACATAGTCCACTTAACCAACACACAAACACATACCCCATTATAAGCATACAAGCATTTACATTGTTTATTACCCACTTACATTGCCAACTCAAAACACATAGCCACAGCATTGCTTGTTGCAACTCACAAGGTGCTTCTCAACCCTATAAGGCACTAACCCACCATTGCTTATGACCTTGCTACTAAATTTACGCTACCAATGACAATCATTTCTATCAAGCCACCAACCCTACAAGCTAAAAATAATTCCATTGTACATTGCTTTGGAATGAACACAACGGCCCACTTAATGCTACTAGAAACACATAACTCGCTACAAGCACGCAGCCAATTACATTGTTGGCTATCCACTTACATTTCCAACACAAAATACATAGCCACCGCAGTGCTTGTTACCCACTTGTAAGGTACTAACCAACCCTTCAAGGTACTAAGACCCCATTGCTTATAATGTTGCTACTCACTTGGCACTGCCATGAACAATCATTTTCTACCAAACCACCAACCCTACAAGCTAAAAAGAAATCCATTGTACATTGCTTTGGAATGGACACATGGCCTACATAATGCTACTACAAATAGACAAGCATGCTACATATATACTAGTATTCTATGTACGGTGGCTCTTGAAGAATGGCATGGCGTTTCTTACATGCGTGTAGAGCATGCATGCAAGTTGATATAAGTATCCTTTATATTCACCCTTGTGAGAACCCTTCCTAAATGTTCACACAATCATGTATATTCCTCATCTTAGGCTTTGAAACCCTAAAAAAGTTTTCTAGTAGTTAGAGAGGTATAATTATAAGCTATGCATCAATGCATGAAGGGTGGTAAGCAAGTTTTTTGGGTTTTGAAAGCCATCCTATAACCAAATCTGATCAAGCTTCTTGTCTTGCATTGTGACGTTATAGCCATACTATCGAGACCTAAAACACACCCAACAAACATACAAGCATGCTACATATATACTAGTGTCCCCTTGTAATAACCTTGTGCTTGTAATAAGATCTTGGGGACCCATCGTTGCTTGACCATTCGTTGATGCCTATAGTTCCTTTTCTGCCTCCAAGGTTTTGAATATGAGTTCCTAGACTTGGGAGGTCGTGATTGTGCACTTTTGGGTGATGGCCCTTGATGTTTAGACATCTATTTGAACTGTGGTGCATGGGCCTTGGCTTTGATTCCAGCGGTTTGTTGGCTTTGAGGTTTGGCAGGTTGTGACGAGTTACAAACCCCCTCCTTGGGCTTGGTGGTAGGTTGCTCTACCGGTGGCTTTGCAAGCTTTGATGGAGCCATGCTACCCTTATTGAAAGTAGTGACTATTCATACACTCCCGATAGCAAGGTGAATATGCTGTGAGTTATAGTCGACATTGCAAAGTGTCTACTTTTTAAATATATGTCCCACCAGCATGCTGACGATACAAACCCACCTCCTGGTGCATACTGTAGATGAAGTGGAGATTGGTGGACTTGTCCATACGCGATGGATGTTCTTCTTAAAGTGCTCCATGAAAACCTTGAAAGGCTTTGTGTGACGATGAGCTCGGTCAGAAGGTAGCATGACTAAAGGTTGGTTGGTATTTGAGGCGTTAGTGCACATTTCACAGTGGCTACCAATGGTGGATTCAGATAACAGTATACTATGGTTGTTGAAGGACAATGATAGACTGACCAGAGATGTGGTGGTTGGAAATGGGGTAGAAAAAAGGATGGATGTTGCAATGGAGGAGAAAGAGAAGAAGTGTGATCCAAATTTTGACATAGTACGTGCTAGTGAACAATTAAATATCCCGAGGGCATGGAGGAGATGACGCAGTTTATGTCTATGCGATGGTTGCATGGAGCTTTGATCACAGCTCTCGTGAAGGGGTGGAGGTCTCTATTGAGGAGTGGGAATTCTCGAGGGGATGTAGTCCAAAGATGATCACATGTTTTTATAAGCTGTCATATCTAGATTTTATATGTGATAACTAATTAACCATTTCAATGTATAGTACAAAATGTAGAGTGGGGCATGGTTGCGTGGACGACATTTTCGCGTACAGCGTATCGACAAAATGTTCTCCACAACGGATTATGGTGTCATGGCAAAGTTTGAGCAAGAGAGCCGATGGCGAGCCACAGATCCAAACACCATTATAGAAGAGATGGAGTATTTTGAGAACTTGCAAAGTATTATCATGGTGGATTCGCGTAGCTTCTCCATGATCCTATTTGATGTGCAGTGATTCAAAGTGGTACTGGAAGGAGTCGGGGCCACTGTTCGATGAGATCCATTTGGATTTCTTGAAATAGATTCTAAAAAAAATATGGATGGATTTGCACGATATGTTTGTATTGTCAGCCCACTAGGGGAGACGTGGATGTGGTGAGCTCGCGGTTGACTCGAGATACATGTACTACTCGCTCTCGTGCACATTCGAGAGAGGGTGGCTCAGATGGTTGTTATGGAGGTACATACGCAGTGTCTTCATCTCATCGTTCTGGTAGATTTGTGTCACCTATGGATTTCTCACACCTGTGGGGATGTCTACTCTAGTCACTCTAGCTTTTTCTCCAACCATTTGCAGGTGGCACCACTATGGGTGCTACTCTAAGAGATACCACCCTTGTGGGTACACCAGATATACAGGGGTCTCCTGGATATGCCCAAGAGCGCGGTCGTAAGTGGGAGAGGACACATCTTAAACATACCCCCTAGAGGGGTATGGATGCCTTGTAGATGATAGGACAGGAGTCGTCATCATGAATGATGAGGGAAGGAGGGTGATGGCTCGTATGAGAGAGTTGTTGATGCCAAGAGGCATATTCCATGGTGGATTCGGTGAGGGTTTGCATTGGATTTTGTGAAACTATATTTATTTACCAGGGCTCTTACACAAGATGGATTCCTTATGTGAGAAATTGACGGGGATGCCTCTTCTTTTTCGATGTAATGTTAATTTAATGTACATGCGGGTGACTCCATAGCACGTGATTTTCACAAAATACATATTTAAATTAATGGGTGTTTATGAGTTTAGAGTGCACTCATCTTAAATTAAGGTTAGGACAGAGTTCCAACCTATTTATTTATTTTGTAGCTGAAGACTGCTAGATATTCACTTTTGTCAGTTTAATTTTATTATTTTCTAACAATTGTGAATGCTTCAGTTGATGTTAGAGTAGGCAGGGATGGCATTGGAAAGCACTAGTGGGTGATAGTATGTATTCAAATTATCTAGAAGAAATTATTATTTTTGATGGACACGCATCTTATTATTAAAGATATGGCGCTAATATTTATCTAGGTGCGCTTATTTATTGAAGCACTTGATAAATATTTATTATTTTGTATACACATGGACACGCGGTTTAAATATTTTATTATGGAACATTGTATTTGGGCAAGTTTGACTTTTGGACCACCCAACCGTTTTATTCTTTATTTGGACAAAAGCAAACACAAAAGCTAAAGCATGCTTATTGTAAAATTTGGCCTATTTTTAAGCTTTAAGATGAATAAATTTATAAATACATGCCTTGTGAAGTGCTCACACAAGGCATGGGGGAGATTGTACCCAATTTGTCTTTTTGCCTCATGTCATGCAAGTCTTTCTTCTTGCTTTTTGAGCTAAAGTAGAGTTTTTTTGTTCTTGGGGACCTTTCGGTGCTCTCTATGTACACATTCAGCATCTGATTTGTGCACCAGTGGTATTAGAACAAAGTTGAGATCAAGGGCTTGCAATCACTTACCATTTCGCGCGAAGGTGGAGCTTCTGGAATGAACGGGCTCTACAATTAGTCTCGTGACGAACCATCAATATCAATGTGTTCTTGGCGGTGAAGAATCCCCTATGTGATGTTGGATCGCGAAGGACCACTCTCTGTTTTGACGGAGGACCACTCGGGAAATTCCTTTGCTAAGTCTTCTTCTTCTCAGAAAAAACATGCAAGAATTTTAATCAAACTTGAGTTTATGAAGCTTAACAAAGCTTAAGATAAGCTTAAGCCCTCCAAAGCTTGATAATCAGCAGTATGACAATCGGCAATATGTACTGAACATCGTCGTCGCCGTGAAAAAGCTGTCGACATCCTTACCCTGTCCACATGATTAAGTAAATCTTTCTTATCTAAATCTTAAAGCTAAGGTTTACTAAAGTCACAATTCCACCTTTAAATTTCCTTCCTAGCAGGTGTTCATACTGAGTTAATCCTGAACTCATTTCCAACCTTCCTACAAGCCCCTGTTCGTACCTGCACTCTGACAAAGACAGTTTCTAGCAAGAAAACTAACACACACAGTATATTTTCCGCTTGGAAGAAGGATTTCATCAATTTTTGTACCCGCAAAAAGAAGAAAGATCACAAAAAGCCATTTAAAAAAAGCATTGTAAACCTAATTTTGAGCTATAGTCATCTGACTAACAAGATTTCGAGTATGTGAGGTTGTTTGAAATTTTGCATGATGTTCGATCAAAATATGAAAGATTTTATGGCTGAATGTGATTTATCGGAACCAATGATGGAGCAAAAACTGGACCTAATTATGATGCAACTTCAAGAGAAACAAAGAGCATGCCAAACTTTGCAAGCTCAACTGGCCACTCTTCAATGATCTACTATCGAACAAGATGAACCGCAACCCGAAGATGTTACACGATGTATGATCGATGCAACACTCGAAGCACAATCTATCAAGAAAGAAGCCAAGATAAGTAAAAGAAATTTTAAATTCTATACTTTTAATGGGCTATGTGACGGAAACACTGTTCTCGCCTTTATCAGTCAGTTTGATGATTATTTTCATGAGGAACAATATGCCGAAAAAGACAAACTCAAGTGTGTCACTAACCATTTAGTGGACATAGCATTGCTATGGTGGGTTGTTTTCTGCAAAAGTATTGATTGTCCTACTACTTGGGAGGCTTTTCAAAAGAAAATTTTACAGAATTTTCTTCCACCTTAATTCCACAAAAAAACAATCAAACAGTGGGGTCTTCTACAACAAAGCAACAAAGAGATCGTGAGCCTATTTCACAATATATCGAGCGTTTTTGGAATGCCTTATTGCAACTTTGAATGCTTCAAGATGTACCTGAGGTGATCCACAAGTACAAGTTTATGTCTGGTTTGCTTGGTCATTTCTATGAGGAGGTGAACATGTTCAAGCCAACGACTCTCGAGGATGCGATTTCTTTGGCCCATGATGCTAAAGACAAAATTCAAGGATGAAAGAAGCGACCACAACAATTCCTAATTAATGGTAACTTCGGTACAAAGCAATTTGATTCTAACTTTCGAAGATTCAATCAAAATCGCTTTGTTCCATCTTCTCTCCGTAAATCTTGGATACGACCCCCTGCTTTACCATCAAACACAAATCCAAATCCTAAGCCATCTTTCCAACCAAATCCCAACATACTTGAACTCCGAGCTACTACCAATAATGTTTCCAAAACCAAACTCATAGTCTGCTACAAGTGCCACCAACCTGGACATCTAGCAGTGAATTGTCAATCCAAAAAGCCAACTATTCACATTAACTACTTAGGAGCGATTGAAGATGAAAACTGTGAAGAAATGCCCGATTTCATGGAAGACGATGATGATATCAATACTACTTTAGATACTTTACCAGGTATGCCAAATCCTCATTCTTTATTAACGATGAAATGTCTCGTGTATGGTAAAGAAAAGATTGTTTTACATTATGATGTTAGCACCTAGGTTTTTATTTATGAAAAATTGGTCAAAGAATTGAATTTACATACTGTTTCAACTCTTTATCGCATCAAGGCTACATTCTTAGGTATTAGATACAATGGAACACAAGAAGTTCATGACTTAGAAATTAAAATTGGCGATTATGTTGAGCACAAAAATTTCTTAGTTGTGTCTTTGCAATCTAGTGACATTATTTTAGGAATGCCTTGGCGTCATAAATATAATCTCGATATAGATTATTCCATGCATTCAATGACGATTCATTCTAATGAGAAACAAATCACATTATGCATACCTTAGATACTTTTCCATTGCTTAGTCACACATGCTAAATGTGCATTAAGAAAAGGTAGCAAATCCTATTTAATATGGGTGAATGAAATTGAAGCTAAGGGTCAGATGCATCCTAGGCACTCACAATTCCTTTCACAATTTAACAATTTTTTTGCTGTTGACTTACCACCAGGCTTACCACCTACACATCCTAAAGATCATAAAATAGACTTAATTCTAGGTTCACAACCACCATGTAAAGCACCTTATTGACATAATCAAATTGAACAGGAAGAAATTCAAACTCAAGTTGAGGAATTGTTAACCCGAGGACTCATGAGGCCCAATAGTTCTCCTTTTGGTGCACCTATCCTATTAGTTAAAAAGAAAAATAACACCTATATGATGTGCATTGATTATCGTGCCCTAAACAAGATCACTGTCAAGAATAGATATCCGATTCCTAGGGTAGACGACCTCATGGATAAACTACAAGGAGCCGCAATATTTAGCAAGATAGATCTTAAATCTGGATATCATAAAGTACGACTAGATATACATAATAAATTCAAAACTGCATTTAGGACTCAATTTGGACATTATGAATACCTTGTTATGCCTTTTGGTTTAACTAATACATGAGCTATATTTGGTCGTATGATGAATCGCATATTTTTGAAGCATAAGCATTATGCAATTTTTTTCTTTGATGACATATTGGTTTTAAGTAAGAATGAGATTGAGCATTATGACCATTTATCTTTGGCTTTCAAATTATTGAAAGAGAATCAATTATATGCTAATCCTAAAAAGAGTGAAATTTTCCAAACACAAATTGAATACTTAGGACATTTTGTTTAATCTAATGGTATTAAAGTTGATCCTAAAAAGATAGAAGCAATTTTGAATTGGCCGATACCTAAAAATGTGCATGAATTATGTTCTTTCTTAGATCTTACTAGCTTTTATAGAAAATTATGAGAATTTTTTCATTGCTTGCATTGCCTTTGACAAAATTATTAAAGAAAGGTATTGTGTATCATTGGTTTGATAATCAACAAAAGTCGTTTGATTTACTGAAACATGCCTTAACACATGCCTCCTGTTTTGCAATTACCTGACTTTAATAGATCATTCTTCCTAATATTCACTAATGCTAGTGGATCTGGAATAGGAGCTATCCTTATGCAAGATTCACATCCCATAGCCTACTCTAGATACAAACTTAAACCATCTGAACTCAAGTATTCTACCTATGATAAGGAATTGCTAGCTGTAGTATAAGCTTTACGTCAATGGAAACACTAATGGGATCTGAATTCATGATCAAAATTGACCAACAAAGTATCAAACATCTCCTTAGTCAACCACAAATCTCTAACCGTCATATTAAATGGGTCACTTTTATTCAAAGTTTTCATCCACTTATTCAATATCAACCTGGAAAAGAGAATGTTGTTGCCGATGCCTTAAGTAGAAGACCAAGTATCCATAATATCTCTGTTATATCTTTGATTCCCTTATCCCTATGAAAGATACATATGACCAAGACCTAAGTTTTCAAGTTGATTGGAATAAATTAGTTGCAAATAACTGGATTACAATAGATTCATTGTCTTATTCTATTGGATTTATGTTTTATGAGAAAAGGTTGTGTGTAATTGTTCCATTCCTATCATTTGTGTTGCACGAAATTCATTGTCCCCCATATCAAGGCCATAGAGGTATTATTTCTACTTTGTGTATATTTGTTGAAGATTTTATTGGCCACATATAGAATCTGATGTTTCTAACTTTATATTTGAGTGATTAATTTATCAAAGAGTTAAGCAACACCATGGTAAGCAATATGGTTTATTAATGCCTTTACTAATTCTTGAACGACCATGGGAACATATTTCGATGGATTTTATAACTGGTTTGCCTAATGCCCAAGCTAATCATGATATGATTTGGACCATTGTAGATCGATTTAGAAAACAAGCATAGTTCATTCCATGCAAGAAAACATTAACTGCATCTCAAGCTACTCAATTGTTTTTTAAAACTGTTTTCATCAACCATGGTTTGCCAAAAGCTATTATTTTTTACCGTGATTCTAGATTATGCAATAACTTTTGGACTAATTTGTTTGCTAATTTAGGTACAAAGATTGATTTCTCATCTGCATTTCATCTTGAAACAAATGGGCAAACAAAAGCTACTAACAGTACAATTTTAGATCTTTTGCATGTATACAAAATTTCAAAAAACCACAAACATGGGATACACACTTACATTTGCTTCAGTTTGCATACATAATACACCACATACAACTACACAGAAAGCAACTTTTGAGATCGTTTATGGAAATAGATTGCCTACACCTGTTACATCATTGCCAAACAAAGTTAAAGCTATTGATGATATTGCCAATATGCATGCTATAGTTTTTCCTCAAGTCAAAGACATGATTGCGAAAGCCCAGCAATCATACACAAAACAAGCTAACAAGAAAAGAAAAGCGATGAGTTTCAAAGTTGATGATTATGTTTGGTTACGCATTGAAAAGAGAAGATTACAAAGTGTTGAGAAACACTATGTTATTAAGTTAGCCCCTAGATTTTAAGGACCTTTCAAAATCATTTACAAAATCAATGACAATGCATTTAAATTAGAATTATCCCAACACTAGAAAATCCACAATACTTTTCATATCAGTGTGTTACAACTTTTAGAGGCCAATTACCCCCCCCCCCTCTTGCCATTGGCAACAGGCAGAGTTCGCAGCCCCTTCTCCCTAGTCATCATCACATCCCCCTTGGCAGTCGTTAGCCTACCGCAACAGCCCCCCTCCCCCCCCCCCCCCCCGTGATTAGCGCTAAGGGAGAGGGAGAGAGAGAGAGAGGGAGAGAAGAGAGAGAAGGGAGAGAGAGAAGAAGAAGAAGAGAAGAAGAAGAAAGAGAAGAAGGAGAAGAAGAGAAAAGGGAGAGAGAGAAGGAGAAGAAGAGAAGAAGAAGAAGAGGGAGAGAGAGAGAGAAGAAGAAGAAGAAGAAGAAGAAGAAGAAGAAGAAGAAGAAGAAGAAGAAGAAGAAGAAGAAGAAGAAGAAGAGGGAGAGAGAGAAGGAGAAAAGAAGAAGAAGAGGAAGAGGAAGAGAGACAAGGAGAAGAAGAGAAGAAGAAGAAGAGGGAGAGAGAGAGAAGGAGAAGAAGAAGAAGAAGAAGAAGGAGAGAGAGAGAGAGAGAGAGAGAGAGGAGGGAGAGAGAGAAGGAGAAGAAGAGAAGAAGAAGAAGAGGGAGAGAGAGAGAAGAAGAAGGAGAAGAGAATAAGAAGAAGAGAGAGAGAGAGAAGGAGAAGAGGAAAAGAAGAGAAAGGAGTTTGGAAGCTTCCAAAGCATCTCCTTTAGGAGGTGTTTCACCCACAAGACCCAGCTTAAATTTTCCTTAATCCGTGACCACATCGATTCAAGTGCAAAGGTCATGAGGATTGGTGGGAAGCTGTTGGACAATTTGTAGGAGATTCCTGCGCATCTAATAGCTATCCTCGCACACGAAGGCCACTAGATTTCCACGAAAGATGGCACCCAAGAGGCACGCAACAAGCAACTCTGCAAGTGTTTCTACCCAAGGCGGAGGAGTGGCTGCTAACGGGGTTTTGATTGACAAGAATTAGGTCCATGATCCCGCGCTCCTTGTCAATGAACTCAATATGTTAAATGATTACGTAACCTCGTATATACAAAGTTCATGAAATACATATCGAATAAACTCATAGGGAATTTTTGCATTAGACACTCTCATAAAAATTATTTCATTGCATTGTTTAAGAAGGTTCTCTTGAATTTTTTTTAAAAAAAATTCTAGCGCATGAGTTGCATGAATATTTGCAAACAGGGGTGATTTCATGGAAGTTAGCTGCACTAATGGAACAACTTAGTATTACCTTCGTGTCCCAAATATATTAATTATGCTCCATCATGTATTGATTTGGAAATGGCATATCCTAGGGTCTTCTCTTGAGATCGATACTGAAATGCATAAAGCATCACAGTCATATTAGACACATGCAAGGAAAACTTCTACATGCATGGGAAAGATTCTCGCATAAACAAGCAACATGTTAAGTCACATGCATTGAAAGGACCTTCGCATGTGTCATACAAGACTATTGCTTGTGACTAGTATTTATCATGGGTTTCTTTCATACCTTAATTGCATGATCATGAAAAGATAAGTGCATGGAAGGGTAAACATATCTTAAGGGTCTTTCTCTTGAATTGATTAGCGAAATCAAGTGATATGGTTGTCGCATTCATACTAGATGCATACGAAGGAACTATTGCATGCATGGGTAATATCAAGATTGCACGCATAGAAAGATTGCATGAACTTAATGTGCATTAGAATGCTTGAATTCATGCTTTGTACATTGGCCTTGAAATTTTTTAGTAAAGTCAATACTTTTCTTAATCAACGTAGTTAGAGAAGCTTGAAGGGGGGCAAACATTAGTGCTTGTGAGTACTATTGAAAAAGGGGGTTAATATCAGGTATTCTTATATCACCAAAAGTATCCTTGATCAATTAGGGATTGAAGGAAAGATCACATAGATACTTCAAGGGATCTAGGAGATAACCAATAAGTTGACCAACTGAGGACAACGGGGTTGTCCATGGTCTATCTTACAAGAAGGCCTAAGGTAAGGATAATTAGGTTGGTAGGGTACAAACCCTAACCCAAAGATAAAAGGGAAACATGCAACCTAGCTTATCAAGCCCTTGGGATCTCACCAAGTTGCAAAAGATCCACGATCGAATGCTGGGAGCACTTGGGAAGAAGGAATCACACCTTAGCAATTGGTCATACAAACGGCCTCCGAAATTATCGTGATTGTACACTTGGGTACATTGTTTGAATTTCCTTGCTCAAGGAACTAATTCAAGGTAAAACACTTAATGCTTTAGGTTAAAACCCTGGAGGGAGAGGCAGGTTTAGTTACCTCCGACTGTCTGCCTGGCCCTATCCAAGGGGGTTGTTAGCCGCGTCAGGTATATGGATCTAACCTGCCGCGAGAGGTCTCTCCGTGAGTGCTACTTGGAGTGGGAGGACGCTTGGGTGCCAAGGGAGGCTCTGGCTGTAAATTCCTTGCCTCCGAATTCTACACAAGAGGCCGACATGACTCGAGATGGGATCTCAAGGCTCGTATACTAGTCTACGGGCGGAACTTGGAGCAGCAATCCTATTGATTGCTGGGATAGCCTTCGGGCATGATACTTAATATATTTTGAGACGATGATAAATAAAGATTAGATATTTAAAAAAGGAACTTGCTTGACATTGTTTTTGTGTCAATGCCTAAGTTACCTGAAGGAACCTGTGTTTAAATTGATTAATTAATGAAGCTGCTTTTGCATGTCAAACGTAATGTGGTAGGTAATTAGATAACCAAGCAAACTCAGGAAAGTGCAGTGGACGTGACTTGGGTCTATCCTACGGAAGGGTGGTCCCAGTTAGCTGGGAACTAGGATCTCTCAAGTTTGCCTTGCAACGGAACTCATCCGACTGTTCCCTCTAGGATCGACCTGAATTCCGGGTTCCGAGCAGTCGATTCTTTCTAACAGCCTTCTAGCGTCGGGCCGCTCCACTTTGCATAGATACAACTAGACCCAAGCAGACTCATTCCGCACTTGGTTCAAAGAGAATGGAAAACGAGAGGGATGCATCGTTCGACCTCTCTGCCCATAGGGAATATTCCCATTCCGGTCCACTAAAGCAGTATGAATCAGGATTCTAACCAACACTGTCTAAGGTCATCGTCTGACCTTCCCTAACATTCCTCGCTAACATTTACTTTTGAGGAAAGCTCTCGGCTAACCGAGACCACCCTTCTGTAGGATAGACCCATTGGTCACATCCACCACGCTTCCCTTGGGGGTTGTTTTAGTTATCTAATTACCTACCACATTATGTTTAACACATTAAAAAAACTTCCTTAATTAACCTTATTAATCACAGGTTCCTTTACGTAATTTAGGGCACTGACACGAAAACAAGATAAAACAATATCAAACACTTTCTTAACTTATCTTCAAATTAATGTTTGTCTCCTGCCCATAAAGGAGAATTAAGTGTTCCTTTCTGCCTCTGCAGAAAAATCCTTCCGTCTCCTGGCAATAAAACCCGAAGGTTTATCCTCCCAATTTTTTTCCTTGTAACTAGTATCAAGGCCTCAAGATCCCATCTGAGTCACGTAGAACACGTGTAGGACCAGGAGGCATTGGGATCTATGGCCAGAGCCCCCACTGGCACCCAAGCGTCCTCCTACTCCAAGTAATTTCCACGGAGAGACCTCTCACGGTGGGTTCGCCCCACATTCCCGGCGTGGATTCATAACCCCCTTGGTTAGGGTTTGGCAACTTGCGAGGGGTAGCTAGTGCCATCCTTCCTTAATTATTCCTTTAGGGAATCAATCACAACTGAAGCACCCGTCTTACAAACAATTACTAAGGAAAACATCCCTTTCATTTCCAATCAAGAAAATATCATTTTCTACATCAAGCAATCACTTGCTTATAAACCACTTGTCCTTAGTAGGGATCTCCTCTTACCAAGGCAACCAGTCAATTCACTTAGAAATATCCTTTTCAAAACAACCAAGCATAAGCCTTTATCAATGTTCCATTTAGAGTCAGCTTACTAGCCTGGCTTAAGCCTGGAGGATATCCACTTCCAATAATCTAAGACAAGATCCTTAAAAACAACTCACAAGCACGTGTGTTTAATCACTTGTAACATGTCCACCTGTTCTCTTCAGGACACGTCTTAGCAGTCCATCGGAAAGGAGATCTAGAAAGCTCCGCCCAACACTCCCATGGAATGTTATGGGGTTCACGATCCAGGACTTTCCCCGTCTGCCATGTAGTGGAAGTATTTTGGCCATTCCCACTTAGGACAGACCTGAATCAGGGTTTCCCTTAATGGTCATTTCCTAAACGGTAACTAGCGTCGAACTCGAGCGAACTACTTTACGCAGAAATGCCAGGGCCAAAGCAAATTCATATTGCACTGGGTTCAACGAGAATGGGAAACGAGAGGGATGCAAGGCTCAACCTCTCCACCATAAGGCATAGTCCCATTCCGTTCCCCTAAAACAACCTAAATCGGGATTATTATAACTTAGACTCTAGGTCAGCACCCTTGCTATTCATTTCCTTTGAAACGATCTTCTTGCTGTCATTTATGATTGAGAAAAGTTCCCGGCCAACCGGGACCACCCATCCGTAGGATGGAGCCATGGCCACATCCACCGCACTTTCCTCAAATTGTTTTAGTTGTCTAATTACCTACCACATTTAGTTGGATATGCATCAAATAGCTTCCTTAATTAGTCTGTTAGGCACCGATTCCTTTACTTAATCATAGCACTTGACATAGAAAAGCAATGTCAAACAAGTTCCTTTTCAACAGCTTATCATATTTATCTTTGGAATACATTTATAAAGTCCAGCCCATAGGCTTATCCATAATCCGCCCGAAGGCTATCTAGCAATCCACAGGGATTACTAATCCAAGATTTTGCCCGTAGACTAGTATGTGGGCCTTGAGATCCAATCCCGAGTCACGTTGGCCTCTTGTGCAGGGCCCGGAAGGTGAGGGATTTATGGCCAGAGCCCCCCTGGCACCCAAGCGTCCTCTTGCACCAAGTAGCGCTCAACGGAGAGACCTCTTGCGGCAAGTTCGGTCCACCTTCCCGGTGCGGCTAACAACCCCCTTGGTTAGGGTTAGGCAGACAGTCGGGAGTAACTGAGGCTGCCTCTCCCTTCAGGCCTTCAACTTGAAGCATTAGATATCTTTTCATCTTTTAATTCCTTGAGCAAACAAAGCAAACAGTGCTCTCTAAACTGTTACAAGCACAATTATTTCCAGTGGTCGTTATTTTGGCCAACTGCTAAGGAATAAATCCTTCTCTCCGAATGCATCCAGCATTCGATCTGGGATCAATTGCGACTCGCGGCAAGATCCCCAAGGGTGTTTTTGTTAACCCGTATGTCCTTGGGTTAGGGCCGTACTCTATTAACCCAACTTTAACCAATACCTTAAGTTCTATTAACAATGAATATGTTGCTTCAAATTATTGATTGGTCCTTTGCTTCCAAGCAAAGATCTAATTCCCTTATCTTGGTCACTTTTCCCAAGAAAGGTGCTATATCAGGAATGACTACTCATCCTCTTGCAAGATAAACTTGTGCAAGAATCTGCCAATCTCATTCCGAGGAATTGGCCATTCCCTTGTGGTCAACCCACAAGATCATGCAACTCTGCAACTTGTTGCAAAAGTGTCGCATCTAATCCATGGGACTATTTTACCCATCGAACGGTGTCTTCTAATCACAAAATCATGATTAGATAGGAAATAGAGTTAGGGTGTCTTCATATCCAATCCGTTCCTGATTGCACTAGGCCGACATTGTCGGTCCTAGGGTTCCATCTCAAACCGAGTTTCATCTTTTTAGCGAGCAATCCTTAGGGTAGAAACCCTAGATCATTTCTCGCAAGTATGTCCTATCGTCCCTACATTCCATGAATGTGGGCAGGTCTTTAGGGTATGAGAGTTTCAGTTTGGCAATAAGAGCGACTAGGTCACGTCCTCAAAATGCTAAAATCCTAGTTAGCACTTGGGATATGTTGCATCGATTTAACCATTCTTAAGCGATTCCTCTGCAGTTTTTAGGTGTTTAGGGTAAACCAATTTACTTGTCTATTTTTGAAGATATTTCTCATAATCCCATGATTCATTGCCTACGTATGATTAGATTTACAAACCCTACTTTTTTGGTTAAGATCAAAGCATATGCTAAGTTACGGCATAATTTCTATTGATCCTTCTAGAACATGCATTCAAGATTCATGCTACTAAGCTTTAGGGTTTTATGTTTAAAACAAATCATGCAACTTTTTCTAACAACTACGCTGTTGAAACGAGATTTATGCCAATTGCCTAGAATTTAATCTTCTTCATGCAGTCCTAGAATCATATCCATGCCTTGCAAATTCCTACGGTTGTTAGCAATCTTCTCTAATGAATCCTTGCGAAGAAAGAGATTTCTAATAATGCAACATGCGCTTTTTATCTTTCCATGAATAATCGAAGTGTACAACAATAATTTTGACTTTGTAAAGATGATCATTAGTTGATCTAAATTCGTTACTTTGCAATGCATAAAAAGAATTTGCTAAGAATACATAGACGTCTTATGTTTTTATTTCGTTCATTTCTTTGAGAAATACAAATGACCGATTCTTCAATTGTGAGTTATTTCCCTTAAGATAGCCAATGTTTTCAATCGTAAAAGCGCATCTTGCTTCCATGAATTAACCATGCAAAATTTCAATATTATGACGTAAATCAAAAATAGGAAGAAAACCTAGACTTGTGGGTTCGGTAAAATGTCCACATGAATGTTAGGAGATGATTCTTCTGCGGTTGTGCCTTGTGCCTTTTTAGGGGCTATTGCGTATTTGACCTTCTTGCCTTGGCCCCCGCAAACTTATGATCTTGGCCCGTCTCCCTCACACGCGCAATTCCCTTTGAGAATCGGCTTCCTTGACTGATGCTCCATCTTGTGGAATTGGACTTTGGAAGACCTTATAGGCTTCCTTCTCGAAGCTTGGAGGAAAGAGAAGTTATCTTTAGGAGGGTTCAATGGGAAAGCCCTTAACCCCGGCAAGGATATTGGCCTTGTGACGGATGATATGAAATAGCCTTTAAATTCCAGGTTGCAATGGACTTTAATAGGGACACCACGGGTAGGACTTTACAATCGAAAAAATGGCTTTTGGGGGATTCAAGGGAAAGAGAACTTGAAAATTCCGGATATAAAATGGCCTCCATGGGAAGGGATAAAATGGCTATTAGAGGACTTGTGTGGGAAGGATTTAAAAGGAAACCGGGGGTGTAAAAAGGCTTTGTGGAAATGCTAGGAAAAGGCCTTTAAAAACCAGGCTAGTGTGGCTTTTTTTTTTGGGGGTTCAAGGGGAAAAAAGGTTTCATTCCCGGGGGATGCAAGGGGAAAGGGTGCTTAAGTCCCCGGTTTGTAAAAAAATTGCTTTGTAGGGGCAATGGAAAAAGGGTCCACGGGAAGGGGGTTTAAAACCCGGGCTAATGTGAGGTTATGGGGGATGCAAGGGGGGGAAAATCCACGGGAAGGGGGTTTAAATTGACTTGAGTGGAACCCCACGGGAAGGGGGTGCTTAAATCCCGGGGGGGGGGGGGGGGTGGTTTTTGTAAAAACCACTTGGGAAGGGGCTTATGAAAGCCCACAGGAAGGGGGCTTTCTAAGGGGCCCTTAGAAGCTTCCAAGAAGCTTCTTGGAAGCTTCTGTAGCCAACAACAGTCCACGTGGAGGAATGATGGCAGTGGCGGCGTCCAGCTTCAGGTGGCGGCTTCATGCTACAGGCGACGGCTTCCTCCTCCTCACGACTACCACACGACGACGTTGCTCTTCACTCTCTCTCTCTCTCGACACTGCCTGGCGATTGCTTCTTCCACCTCAATGCCTGATTGCTTTCAATCAGCCTCACGATTCTATTTTCCTCCCTCCTTCACCCCTTAGAGGGGGGAGGTATTTCTCCTCTTCTCTCACTCTTCTTCCCTTCTTTTTCTTCTCTTCTCCTCTCCTTCTCACTCTTCTCTCTCACCCACCTTCTTCTCCTCCTCTCCTTCTCCTCCTCTCACTCTTCTTCCCTTCTCTTTCTTCTCTTGACCTCCTCTTCTCACTCTTCCCTTCTCTTCCTCCTGTTCTCCTCCTCTTCTTTCACTGTTCTCCCCTTCTCTTTCTTCTCTTCCCCTCCTCTTCTCTCTCTCCTTCCTTCTTGTCCTTCTCTTCCCCTTAATTCTCTTTCCTTTCCCCTTAATTCTCTTCTCTTCCCCCTTAATTCTCTTCTTTCTCCTCCTTTACGTGCATCACGTCGGGGGGGGGGGGGGGGGGGGGGGGGTTTCGTTGAAGTCGATGAAGAAGGGGGGTGCTAATTTCACGAGAGGTAGGGGGTGGCGTGCTCTAATAACCCGATTGGGGGGGTTCTGATGATGGGGGGAAGAAAAAGTATATTGCCGACAAGGGTCTGCTACTGCCGTAGGCATAGAGGAGAGGGGTTCCGACTGCACACAGCACGGGGGGGAAGACTCTCGTGAATGCCAGGGAGGAGCCGAGGGCTGAACCTGCAGCAGAGGGGGAAAATTTATAGGTGGAGGGGGAGACGTGGCACGGTGGTGCCGCCTGCCACCTGGGGGCTGCATGCCCCCCTCCCTTTACCACTTGGCTCTCTCTCTCTCTCTCCTCGCCATGCAGTCGGCAGGGGAGAGAGAGGGGGTAAAAATTTTAGAAAAAAATTGAAAATTTCCTAGGGGGGTCGTATGGGGATACTAAATCCTTTCCCCCTTCGAGGAATCGAGATGTCCTTATCTCAAAAATACCTAGGGGAGACAAGCACTACTGGGCCTTAGAGCCTGTGGGCTAGGACCCATCACACTTCTGCTGCGCTACTCTAATTACTCAAATTATTAAAATGACAACTTGTCACAACTCATAGGGGTCAATTGGATTTATTCCAAGTACAAGACTTATTATCTCAAGAGGATCTTCTTAGGATATCTAGTCATCCTCAAAGGTTACAACAGGCTCCAAGCCTTCATCATCATGTGGTCCATAATGTATGCCAAAAGCAGAGTTTAGATGGCTTTGTTTGACCGCACGTTCCTGATTCTCGGGGTCCAACTCAGGACAATCTGCTTGGATGTGTCCTAGTATATTGCAGTGGAAATATCGATGGTTGGGACATCTTTTATGGATGTGACCAATCTCTCTGCACTTGTGGCACCTTTTTTCTTGGTCCGATGAGTCATCTTCATAATAGTTGCCTGATTTAAGCTCTTGGATGATTGGACTTGCTCGAAATGCGTCTTGCAAGTCCATTGGGCGCATTGATTCCAATCGAGTATTTATGGGTGGATTCAACCCATCACAGAACTTTGACACTTGTTGCGTCATATCCATTTGTGGTGCGTATTTTAAGAGAGAGACAAATTTTGAATAGTATGCATCAAGGGATAGTCCAAGCTACTTTAATTCATAGAATTCCTTTATCTTCTGTGTGCGATAGGCAAGTGGCAGATACCTCCCTTGCACAGCTTCCTTAAGCTTGTTCCAAGTGACTATCCCCTCTGAGATTGCTTGGTATCTGCACCACTGTTTCCACCAAAGTATTGCTTCGCCTATAAGTTTAAGTTTGGCAAGCATGGCTTGGTTAGCAGGTGCAATACCTGCTACCTCAAAATAGTCCTCCATGGACTCAATCCAGATCTCGGCATCCACTTGAACAGTCCTTTCCTTGTCATCAAACTCCAGTGGCCTAATTTTCTTGAGAAGGAACTTCTTCTCTTGCATGTCAGCATTCGTAGGTGCAGAAGCTGCCTGATAATCAAGCTATACCACTTAGGTTATTTAGGTTATCTTTGCTTGAGCTATGATGAACTTCAGGGTATTCCTTCCAGTCTAGCTGTGCATACTATCCCTCTAAAGAAAGGTACCCACCTTGTACATCAAAAAGTAAGTTGTATGCCTTTTGAATTAAGGGATGGGTTGTACGAGGAACTGCAGAAGTTGTAGAAAGTGGGTTTGATCTTCCCTATTCAACATACTGAATGGTGCTCACCAGTTGTGTGATTAGGAAGAAGAATAACAATCAAATCCATCTTTGTGTAGACTTTAGAGAGCTGAATAAGCAGGCTGTTAAAGATTACTACCTATTGTCATTTATTGACCAAATTTTGGATCAACTAGAGGCTAGGGAAATCTATTCGTTTATGGACTCCTTTGCAGGGTATAACCAAATGGTGATCGCTGAGCAAGACAAGCTAAAAAGGACGTTTATTACAGTCTTTGGTACCTTTGTGTACCATCATGCGATGGCATTTGGGTTGTGTAATGCACTTGGTTTGTGGCAAAGAAAATCCGACAAGACCTTTGGTGACATCTCTCCAAAGGAGCTGAAATTATTCATTGACGATCTGGGGGTAGCCACTGTAAGGGATAGACAATTGATCATTTTGCACAAGTGTTTTGAGCGTTGCAGACAATTTTGCATAGCTCTTAACCCACGAAAGTGTGCCTTGAGAGTCCCTTATGGGCTCTTGTTAGGCCATGTGGTTAGTTCCATAGGGATTACAACTAATCCTGAAAAGATCAAGGTCATAGTCGCCATGAATCCGCCACATACTCCAAAGAAAGTGCATAGCTTTCTGTCATCAGTAGAGTATTATTGGAGGTTTATCAATGCCTTGGCAGAAAGAACGTTGCCGCTAACAAACCCATTGTCCTTTAACTGTTAGTTTACATGGAGTTATGCTTACAAAGTGTCTTTTGATGATATGAAGTAGGCACCTGTTTTAAAAGCACAAAAAAGGGACAAAAAGTTCTATATATTTTCAGCAGCAACCATGTATAGTATCAGCTCTACTGTTTAGCCCAAATTTGGGAGGAAAAGTGGTACCATCCGATAGCTTTTGCTAGTTGGAAGTTGGATATATCGGAAATTAACTACACCTATATGGAGAAGTTGTGCCTTGTGATGGTATTTGTGACCAAAAAGTTTAAGCACTACATTCTTTATGAGAGGGTGGTTTTTTATATGAAGGTGGAAGGTCTTCAATTGTTGTTGAATAAGTTACAGCTGCTTGACCATTTAATTAGCAAAGTGGTTAATCACTTTGCAGGAATTTGATTATGAGATTAAGAGCAAGCTGCCGAAGCTTCACGGCATTGTAGAGTGTCTTGTGGATTTCGGAGAACCAAAAGAGGTCTTGGCTGAAGGAAGTGGCCAAACTTTGTTCAAGATTGATACGGCATCTATTCCCTCCTGGTATGCTATTATAACACACTATCTTTCTACGAGAGAGACTGAAGCTACTATCAAATTCGGAGAAGAGGAAGATTAAACAACAGGCATTGAAATTTTCCTTGATCGCATGCACATTATATCGGTAGGGTGTTGATGATATCTATCGCCGATGTGTGATGCCTGACGAGGTTCCCTTTATTTTGAAAGAGTGCCATGACTCCGCTTGTGGAGGGCACGGCACACAAGGCTTTAAGAGCTGGATATTGGTGGTCGTTCATCTTCCAAGATTCCTTTGAGTATGTTAAGAGATGTGATACTTGTCAAAGGCATGATAGTTGAGAGAATAGGAAGCGTCCACTTATGCCTATCATGGCTATCCTTCCATTTGAGAAGTGGGGCATCGATTTTGTGGGTCCTATCACCCCGTCATCTACTACTTAGAAGAGGTACATTATAGTAGCAACTGATTATTTTACAAAATGGTCAGAAACATGGGTGATGAGGCAGGACAATGCAAAAGACATTGCCAGTTTCCTACTTGAGCAAATCATCTGCCGATTTGGTCTGCCAAAAGAAATAGTATCGGACCGTGGAACTCACTTTTTAAATAAAGTGATTAAAATTCTGACTGAACCTTGGAAAATCAAGCATAACAAGACGACCCCCTATAATCTGCAAGCAAATGGACAAGTTGAAAGTACCAAGAAGCATCTTGTGGGTATCCTATCCAAGATAGTCTCCGAAAAGAAGCGGGACTAGGATACAAAATTATATATGGCAGTTTGGGCGTATAATACGACTTTTAAACGAGCCATTGGCCACACTCCATTCAAATTAGTTTATGGGGAGGAGTGTGTATTGCCCTTAGAAATTGAGTTGCCAACCATTAGATTCGCAATCAATCATTCTTTGGGTGATGAAGATGCCCTATTTGAGCGGTTTATGACTATGGCCCACTTGGACGAGCTCAAATTATAGAGTTTGTTGCACCAGGAGGTAGTTAACGTCGGATGAAATGGTTGCATGATCTGAAAGCGGAGAAATATACTTTTAAAAAGGGGCAGTTAGTTCTATATTACAATGTGCGTAGGGAGCTATTTCCAGGAAAGTTAGAACCTCGATGGGATAGCCCTTACAAGATAGTTTGGATAGGTAAAAATAAGTCCACAGTTCTATTAGCTGATCTATAAGGGGTGGAATTTAAGAATAAGGTTAATCTTAACAAGATTAAACCTTATTTATTCTAAGTATGCTATTGCGGAAAAATGCATTGTAGGTCCATGCTGGGGCTGATTAGAGACCTACAGGAGAACTTAAATTGGTTGATGGGGCGGTTAATTCCTTATTTGGAGCACCCATATCTCGAGCAAAGATATCATCAGGGGAGGCTTATCTGGTGGAGAAAGGGATATAAAGTGATTGAGCAAGAAGACAGTACCATTGTGTGGGAAATTAAAGTTTTCTACCATCACTGCTTACAAATCTTGACAAGCATTCCTGTTGAGTTTAATGAAGAAGGTGCGATGGAGCCGTCAGTTCATCCTCTAAATATGTTGAACTTTGACTATCATAATTACGAATAGGGGAGTTCGTGATGGTTGGTTGTGTAAACCCATTATGGATGTATACATTATATTTTGATGGAGCATCCACCCAGGGGCCCTAATAGAAAAGGAAGTTTTGGAGTAGTTATCCACGATCCCCGACATAGAGTTACAATGAAATTAGCTGCTTATCTCGGGGTAGGATTTACTAACAACTTGGCCAAGTATAAAGCTCTGATTATGGGATTGAGTATTGCCAAGAAAGGTAGCATTAGGTGGTTGTTAATAAAAGGGGATTCCCAGTTGATCTTGAATCAGCTAGATGGGACATATACAGTCCGAAATCCTCTCCTTTGTATGTCTCATCGATCTGCTATAACCCTACTTGATGAATTTGAGAGCATATCTCTTCAGTTGATTCCATGTTATTGGAATCAGTTTGCGGATTCCTTAGCTAAATTTACTTATGAAGAGGAACTCTTTTTCAACTGTGGTCCTAGTCCAGATGTTGTTATTGATAGTAAGACATGACCTGGTCGCTTGTGGGGAATGTTATCAGACCACGTGTTATATGGCAGGCAATGGTTGATATGGGTAATGCAAAGAGTAGCCGAGACTCATCTATCATTGCTATCCTGGACCCATAGGTTGATCCGAAGACATGTTATGCGTACGCCTCTTGCTATATATGCAGGAGGTATGGGCCATAATTTGATGCATTTAGCTTAGGGTTGAGAGCCCTATTTTTCCCCTTGGAATGGAGCGTATTTGCGTATATCTGCATTCTTCAAAGGAGGGATCTCTATGAGCTGTTTTGTTTGATTCCGTTAGGCGAAGAGGGCCAGTAGCTTTAAGTAGTTAATGTGTGATTTCTTTAGGCCAAGAGGGCCAGTTGTTTTCATGTTTTAATAATCTATCTCTTTAGGCCAAGAGGGCTAATTAGTTTGCAGTGAAATGTGCTATTTCTTTAGGCCAAGAGGGTTCTATCTCTATTTGGTGCAGGTATGTTTAATGCTTTGTTGTTTTAGTGATTGCACCATATAGGTTGACAAAGTCGCTGGAGTGAGCCTTTGCTGCAAAGAAGCTTCTTGTGGCCATTCCATGTGGTTTCATCCCCTTTTCTAGTTTTTCCCTTAAGCAATTAATGATATATATGCGGGTGAGGGTTTTCTTTCTTGTTGGGGACCGGCAATCAAGGCATGAAGTCCCAGGTTTAGGTTAGGTATGTCTGGGGGAGGCCTGAGTAGTCATTGCCTCTTGCAAGGCATTGTCAATCATTGTCATTGCCTCTTGCAAGGCATTGTCAGGTATGTCTGGGGGAGATCTGAGTAGTCATTGCCTCTTGCAAGGCATTGTCAGGCATTGAAAGACCTATTTTAGATGGGAGTTCTAGTGACCCTGTTCTCCTGACTTGCTAGGCGGTTGTTCTACGAGTTTCTACTAGTTGTGAGGCAGTTAGAGAAGCCTACTAAAATAATGATGGAAATAGACAAAACCCTAAAGATCCGAAAGACAATATATGAATATACGGAGGTGTGTAAAAAGGGATTTTACCCTTATAAAAATAGAAAAATAAAAGAAAACTTTCTCATATAGTATCTATCGCCTTGCGAAGGCTTGGTAGGTTCTTGGAGATGAGAGAAAATCTGAGGCCGATACCTTGCCCTTCCTTGGAATGACATCTTGCCATAAAATAATAAAATAAAAGAAGGTTGGAGTGAAAATAAAAGTGAGCGTTAGAAAAGGATTAAGTGTCACCTCGCAAGGGCTTGGTAGGTTTTTGGGTATCGAGACAGGATCTGAGGCCGATGCGCTATTCTCCTTGGGTCACTATGCTCAGCTCCCTCCTTTTTACACACCCGAGTATGGAAAAATAAAAGCCTAAAAGGAAAAATATGTGCTTAAAAAAGATAATACCTTTTGATCAGGCTATAGGAGTCCTCGCCTACTAGGAGCTCCTGGTTGAGTTGTCCCTAGTTAGGTAGGTAGTTCAGACCACCACTTAGGGCCTACTCCTTGTGTATTTCATGCCTTGGTTTTGACAAGGGGGTAGGGTATGAGCTGTGATGTGTTGTGTTGTGTATTTTTTTGTATTAGCTTGATGCTCCTTTGTGTTGTTTATGTGTAGATCTCTTCGTGGGATTCGACGAGCTGAGTTGCCCTATCCCGTGGGTGGTCGCCAATGACATATGATTGTTTATGCTGAGAAGTGCTTAAAAATAGCCAAAAATTACGACGAATTTTAGGGAAAAAATAGACTTCGTTGAAGGTGGCGGTAGCAATCAGTACGATTTTAAGCGGCAATGCCCCAGAAATGCTTAAAAGATCCACTGAGCGACAATCGGAGAATTTTCATAATTTTTTGGCATGACAGATGAGACCACGGGAGATGCCCGGTAGTGGAAAACTTCAATACAGACACCCAAGATTTTTCAGACTAAAAATCAGACATCGGACGTGGAAAAGGGAGTGCCCAGAAAGCCAAAGGTCAAAATGGCAAGTGTGAGAATGTACTTTAGGAGAGCCCAAAGGGGGAGCCCAAAAATAAAAAATGTGGGGGGGGGGGGGGGGGGGGCTGCGTTTTTTTCGCCACTTGCATGGATGGAGGCGCCATCATTCCATTTGTGGAGGAGGGGGCTATGGCACCTACAAGCAAACCCCCCCAACTGATCTCATGGCTGTTCTTCTTCCTATCTTTGCTCTCCATCGTGGGTCTCTGCTCCTCAATTGGCTACCTAGTTGTGGGGATCAAAAACCAGTCTTTCTCTCCCCTCCCTCTCTCTCCTACATAGAGGCAATTCATATGCAAGAAATCAAGAAGGAGAGGGGCTGAAGAATGCTTGTCCGACTGCGATCGGATTGCTTCAAGATGAAGAGGAGGCTGAGGAAAGAGGTTTAGCAGTGAAGAATGATTACTGGTTGGCGGTCTGTGGGCTGCCCAGAATAATTATTAAAAAACCCGCAACACACAAGACATGTAGTATGCTCCAATTTTATGAAGAACTTTGCTTGTTTTTGTTGTTTCATGGCCCAAATATTATTCATATGCGATGAATTTTTGTTTGACCCTTTTTTGCATCATGTTTGAGGGTTGTAACTACAGAAATGTAGAACTCGTAATGATTTAGAGCCGTTATTAATTCTTTAAAACCCGCAAAATGTCATTTTTCAATGGAAATTAGTGGGTTTTTTCGATTTTGAGTTGGGGAAAATGAATGAAAATGTGATAAAATCAGAGAAAATTTTTAAATTTAAGTCAAAATAATAATCCAATATAAATAAATCAAAAAATACCTATTTTCCATGAATAATAAATAGAAAAAAATAGTAAAAATTTGAGAAATTTGAGATTTTTGTGCTAAAAAAATATGGAAAAATAAGATTTATGTGCATGAATGTTTGGAAAGGTTAAAGCATGAGGTCAAGCCTCAGTTTGGCCTCGTCCTTTCTGTTATAGTATGTGTTTATTATTTTTTACATACAAAAATGATACAAAACAACCATTTACACCTATGCACCGCAGCAATACCTAAACGGTGAAGGGGGGATAAAGTTTGTGCAACGATCTAATTGCTGAAAAGATACAAATCCTGATTTCCCTCTTTGTACATAGCATTTAGGGATCGTTCCATAATTAAATATAGGCGACTAGTAGCACGAAAGTTCCGGTGCTACTCCATAAAGCAGCGCAGCATGTAACACTTAGTTAAAATTCATGAAAGGGCTGTTTTTCGCACCTCACATGGCTGGTTTTTTAATCATAAAATGATTGTGCACAATTGTTATACACCTTGCATCAAGCATGCCACGTGGTATCTCATGGAATGCATTGCAATTGATTGATAAACTTTGACCAACGCTGAGAGGACAGGAAACCTAAGTCGTGGATTAGATGAGTGCTTCCGTTGGGGAAAGTTTTGTGAGGCAAATCAAAATCTCTTGGAACGTTGAATTATGAAAGAGTGGAGTTTGTGCAAATGTCATATGTGTTAGCGATGCATCTTAGGGCCAATCCCCGAGGTGTAGGAGAGTCGCAGTGGAGCCGTGGCAATTAGCCGAGAGGTGCTTCCCTATGTGTGTATTACAAGTCATTATGCCTATATATTATGGGATCTCCCTCTGAGGAGAAGGAAAGGTGAACGTTAGACTACATGTTGGATACAAACGCAAAATCGTCATAAGCATTTAGTGCAAAGTGATTTTTAGATGCTCCTGGCCCGCGAGGCTGTGTGGTGGGGTTGTCTGTCATATGCATGAGGTCGAGCTAGTGCCATAGCCAATGCCGGCCCATTTTAGGTCCCATCATAGTGCTATATGTGGCAAAGCATACTGCCCTGGCACAAATTTGTTTTTTTCCATGTTACCGTTGCTATTAGCGTCCCAAAATTATTTGCACATGTCATTATTGGCGTCGTTATTAGCATCGTTATCAATGTCATTATTTGCGTTGGTATCAACATCGGAAATGCGATGATGATACCAACGCAAATAGAAACACTGATAATGACGCTAATACCAACTATTCTATGGCGTCACCAATAAGGATGCTTTTTGCAACGACTAGGGCAAATTTATTTATTTACATTTTCATCACTTTTAACATCAGTATAAGGCCTATATCTTGTAGTGCAAATACTAGTGCTAGTGTTAGGATAACAACAACATTTTGTGGTGTCATGCTAAAGTAACAACAAGGATAGCTTTCATGCTTGATTGCAAGAAGCTAATATCGGTAAGTTTAAGGTGGCCTTTAGAGTTGTATATATGCTGACCTTGGCTTCTTTACTACAGCTTCTTCACTTGTTACTACTGATTGATTGTTTTCAAACAGGTCAGTGGAGATAGTTATGTGTTTGTTTGGAGGCTTCCTAATCTTCTAACCAAGATGATGTGAAAACGTTGTAGTTTACGATCCGAATTGTAAACATCCAATGCATCCATACTACTTACTGACTCAAAAGGGCAAATAAACAATACTTCTTCAACCCCCATGAGATGTAACAAGTCTCAGACACAAGAATTGGATGCTTCTAGTATTGTTCTCTATAACCTAATTATATTCTGGATATTCTAGTCAAGGATATCTTCATGAGTTGTTCAAAATAGAAAGTCCTTGAGGCTTGCTGATAAATGTCAGCTTTGTGAGTTGCTACATAATATGGCCATTATGTTTGTCATGGTTCCTTCAATTTTTCACTATTGTTATTGAGTTGCAATGTTTTAAGGGATTGCCTTGAATATTAGGCGCTTGCAGCTGCTAAAGATGCAGCAAAAGGAGTAGCTAAATTATAGCAGTGCATGACAAAACGACTCAAGCTTGATGCAGAAGATAGCATCATAGAAGACAAGGCTATTGATGAATCTGTAGAAATCACGGGATCGGAATCTTCCCATGATGAGCTATGAAAATCTTCATTGGAAAAGCTCGAAGGAGCTGGTCAAGATTCTAATTTTGGACACATATACTTTGCATTATGTGCTATGTAAGTTCCTTTCACTTCTAACTAGTTGATTATGTGTACTGCTTCTTTAATTATGTAGGGACAAATTGTAAGTCATCTAGGAAACCCAATTCAATACTAATATGGATTTGAAGAACACTCTCTGATCATAGATGTTCCACAAGGTAGTCCTTTATCTTTTGTTTCATTTGAGCATGAGTTTGGCACTTTAGATTTATCCTCACATTTTCTACCCTTTCCTCCCACTTTCAATGAACAAATACATTTATCTACATTAACTCTAGGACCGTACTTTAGACCTACCATAGGTTATCTAGTCTTAGCACACATTTTCTCTGATGCACATTTAGGCTTTAGGCCATCATTAAACACTTAGAGGTGTACCACTTTGCACCATGGTGCTTTGTTGTTGGGAATGGTAGTTGTGCATTATGCACCTCCCCCATATTCGCAAGTGCACCATACTCTATCCTCTGATTTGGTCATGTGGGGAATCTCCTCTAACACATTGTACCACCCTCCCTTGTTGCTTATAGGCACAAACCCCACTCATGTGTTGATGAGTCACCTCCTTCCTTGAAGGAAACATGGAGTGGAAAGGAATCGCCTCATATTTAGACCTAGTCCCACACCCTTCTTGATTGATCAATGCCAAGTTTGGATTAGTTTTGGGTTGCATGAAAGTGTATCTTCCATGTTGGGCTATTTTTCTCCCATTTTGGGTTGTATGGATCATATGTGAAGGAGAACTTACTTATGAGTAGGGGATAGGTGCTGAAGCTCTAGGATAGCAGGGCAACCTAATTTTAAGAAGATTTTGGGGCTACAGATGACAAAACGCCCTAAAAACGAGGTTATTGACAGTTGTTGGCGTAGAAATTAGAGTTTCAGACTGGAGAAAAACCCTAAAAACTAGCAGGTGACCTTATTTTTGCTCTCTAAAACAATAGAGGTTGCTATTACAACATTTTCTTGATAGCATATTGAATATCTCTCTCTTCTCTACTGTGTTCTCCCTCATCTTAGCAAATCTGAAGATATTTAGCATTGTTTTTTTTTAAAATCAAGCCTCAATAGTAATTAGGATTTTTTTGCTATCTCGAGAAGTGCACCATTGAATATTGGCCATTCTCAGTTTTGCTCACTTGTTTGAAGGTTTGATATTTTACAATGACTTTACAAAGATTTGATATCTTTACAATTTGTAAACATAGAAACAAAATGTACTTATATTTATAAAATTGTTTTTTTTTCTTGTGATACATAATGATCATGAGGATGATATTATTAAGAATTTTCAAAATGTGAATGTAGAGATTTTTGCTACTGCAAGAAAAAGTTTAGAGAGCAAAACCCTTTTGTGATTACAAAGCTTATTGTAGACTCGCTTATTTATACCCAAAAATTTGTTATTACGAGAAGTGCAAACAATGCACTGTCTTGATGATGTTCTCCTATTGGAGTGAAACATTTATATTAAAACCTCTTCAATGATATGTAAACATGTTTGCATCATTCCTCTTCATTGATTCTTTAATATTCATGCCTTTTGGTACTTCCTCCATGATATGTTCAAGTCAGCCTTGGCCGGAGGCATAGACTTCTTGTTAGATCAAAATGTAGTTGTTTTACCTAGCACACAAAATTTGATCTGAAGGGTTTTTCTCAAGGTCAATCGACAGATAGAGTTGAAGTAGATGAAATCAAAATATTGAAACGTTTGGATCTGGAATATGCATTCTACTTGGATTCTTCTCTCTAGAGTACGTTAACTAACCTAGCTAGTTGTTTGCCTAGTTTCTAGATCCAACCATTGTAGTTAATGTGGATCTATTTATTTGTTATTGATGGGCACTTAGATTAGTAGTGTTTATGGGTTCAATGATTGAGGGTTTTAAAAAAAGAGTCCTATGACTTCCCGAGGTTATTTCCTACAGGTTCTCTGTCCATTCAAGGGTATCATCACTACTAGTGGCATTTCTTCGCTATTAGTGATGTTGGTACCTTGCCTCTATTTTCTAACTCTTTATGTGGCTCTGTTTTTTAGGCCCTACATGTTCTTGACTTGGGCTTCTCTCTTCTCTCAATTCATGGTCTTCTTAGTCTCCGGACTCATATTGTCTACATCGAGCAAGCCATCTTTATTGCGGATTATTCTATAGGAGCCACTTTTTTGATAGGTTGGCAGGAGAGGGGGACTACAGGACCTCATGTCAATCTCAAATGTCTCTATCAAATCATATGCCACATGCAATACTTTACATCCATTAGATTCATCAGTCTGATCCTATCCAGAAAACTATCCTACAAGTCCACCCTGCAAAATATTGCTCGTGTCTTTTGAATCATAACTCAAATCGCTAAGCTTTTTAAAAAAAATGTAGCCCCGCTCGTGATCTACAACTTATCTTAAGACACATGTACCAAATTTTTAAGATTTCACCCCCTAAAATTTTATGTGCAACCTGCAACTGTTCATTATAGCATGTAGTCCTAGCCAGACATCGACCTTCACGACTCTGTATCTCTTGCATACGAACTCGGATGTTAGTACCACAGTTGTTCTACTCAAATTTTAATATGCATCATGGCATGTGTTTTCATCCATTTGTTATTTTGAAAGAAATACTTTGAAAGGCTTCTTTCATCACCATCCATACTAGAATACTTACTGCCAAGATTTCTTCCGTAAGGGGCATCCCATCATTTTAATTGATGCTCTGCGTATGCATCCAATTTTATTCAAGTTCTGTGTTTCCCAAATTGGTAGAAATGTTTGCTGAAACATGTTTGTGATTTTGTTTTCATAGTCATTACAATTGTCAAAGATTTGTACATGTATAGGCCTTCCATGAAAAGCAAAAACTAAAATTCAAAGTTACGTTCTTCCTTCATTGACCATACAAGATTTAAGGATGATTCTGCATCCCAGAATTCTTGTGATCTGGCACCATAGCATGATTTTTCCATCCATATAAGAGTGATGCATGCCAATGGAGTGAAGGTTTGAGCAAAAATGGTGAGTTGGTTAGCAAGGATGCAAGCAGCACAACTAGCATGCAAGGAACTGTGTGCTATGTTACTCCTGAGTATGTTGGGAATGGAGCACTTTCAAAGAGAAGTGACATCTCCAGTTTGAGTTCTTGTGCTAATTATTTTGTCATGTAGACACCCTATTCAGGTGATAGTGTCATCTATGAAGGAGTTTGAGAGGGCTAGCCTTATATCTTGGGCTTGGACCTTATCTCAGTCATGAAAGCTCCTTGATGTGATGGATAAAAGGTTTCACAGAGACTTTGATCAAAGAGTAGACCATTTTATGCATAAGTCTAACTTTGTTATGCTTGGAATGGGTGGCGACATCAAGGCCTTTTGAGCTACATATTTGCTAGACTACCATTGTTGTGAATACATTATTGCCAACCATGCTGACCTCCCCTCCATCATCATTGAAGTGTAGGGAGAAAGTGAAAGAATAATTTTTTGTTCGAAGGGCCACAGCAGGAGTTGGAGGCTGCAAGGGAAAAGCTGGCGAGAGAGCACTAATAGTGTTGAAGTGAAGACAAGAAGAGGATTAGGTTGTTGGTTAGTTGGGTTGAAAGAGGCAATAGATCTGGTGTTGCAATGAAGGTGAGAAGAGGAGGGGCGTGTTGTTTTGCTCAGTCGTTTTCTAGGCTGAAAGAGGCAATAGATTTGGTGCTTTTTGAACAATATTTTAGAAGGGGGTGGGGGATTTTAAAAAAACCCTCCATGTGGCCTTGTTTTTTGGTGTTGCAATGAAGGTGAGAAGAGGAGGGGCGTGCTGTTGGTCTCAGTCATTTGCTAGGCTGAAAGAGGCAATAGATTTGGTGCTTTTTGAATAATATTTTAGAAGGGGGCGGGGATTTTAAAAAAACCCTCCATGTGGCCTTGTTTTTTTACCATAAGCTATTTTTTATTTGGCATCTTGTGGAAAACTATTCCCTTCTAGAAACCCTTGCTAGAACAGCTCCCTGGTGTGGGAGAAGCATATACCATGTTTGCATTCTGAGGAATCAAAGCAATTGAAGACGGGATGGAGCCCCAATCCTTCGATGGTGCCTGCAATGCGTTTGATACTAGGGGGATAAGTCAAGCAATGGTGGAGAGGGAGGCAGTGGCGCGAACAAGGCGTCATGTGGTCCACCCTAATCATGTGCCCATCCAAGAACTGATTATTCATTTTCTACTGTGTGACATCTACTTGAGCCTCCTCAAGGAAGGTGACAAAGCCGAAGCCCTTTGACCTGTTTGTCTTGCAATCCATGATGACATGCAGTCGATAATCTCATTGTGTGCTTGGAAGACCTTGTGAGGGACTCCTCATTAGTGTTGTATACTAGGCTACTAACAAAGAGGTGGGACATGGCTTGTATCTACACAAAGCTAAATCCATGTCTGAGGCCTTGGTCTCGCATATTTTAATCCATCTCTTCTCTCACATATTTTTATCCTCTTTCCTATCCTTGGTACCGCCATGTTAGTCTCAAACATCTCTGTCAAATCATATGTCACATGCAATAATTTACATCCATTAAATGCAGTCTTATCTTATCTAGAAAACTGTCCTATAGAACTACCCTGCAGAAAATTGCTCATATCTTTTGAACTATAACTCCGATAACTAAGATTTAAAAATAAAAAATGTAGCCCCACTTGTGATGTACAACTTTTCTGAAGACATTGGGATCAAATTCTAAAGTTTCCAGCCCCTAAAATTTTTTGCGCAACCTACAACTGCTCATTATAACATGCTGTCCCGGCTAGATATCGACCTTCTCGACTTTGTATCTCCTGCATATGAACGTGGGTATCAACCAAAATTTATAGGAAGCTTACCAAGGTATCAAAGCCCATTTTGGATGCATCAGTCACTATTAATCCTCTCCCAATTAAAATAGTTTTACACATCTTCTGTTTAGCTGTGTGTGTTCACTACAGTTTTCAATAGCCATATCGCCCTCTTGGGTCAAACATCCACTAGATAGTCGACCAATAAGGCATATATACATGCAAGAAATCCCCTTCGGCTTTAAATAACTTTATGTCACACGGAATATGCCAAGATCAAAGATCTACGTCATTAGCTCACTTAATCTGTTTAGGTTGTCTTTCTTCCTTTATAACCTACATCAATGTCTCTTTTGTATTTTCTATTATCTTTTTACCCTTAACAATATCCACATTCTCTTTCTTAGTATCATTCATTCCTTTGAACTTTGTAGCATCTACATCTTCAGTCTTCATATCTGCATCATCAAACTCTGTAGCATCCACATCCACAAACTCTGCATCATATTCGAACTATTGTTTCATCTTGAATCTCTATATCATCTGCAAGCTCTTCCATAGTTTCTTGTACATCATCAAGTTTTTCTACATCTTGCATGTCATGTGCTCCATCTGCTAATATTGCATCTATAACTACCATTAATGCATCTGTATTGTTAAGCAAGATTCGAAATCTCTATATCTTTGCTATTCTACCGTAATGCCTTTAGTGATGTTGGTACCTTGCCTCTATTGTTTGACCACTCATTGAGCTCTGTTTTTTATACCCTGCATGTTCTTGACTTGGGCTTCTCTCTTCTCTCAATTCATGGTCTTCCTAGTCTCGGGACTCATATTGTCTACATCGAGCTAGCCATCTTTGTTGTGGATTCTTCTATAGGAGCCACTTTTGTGATAGGTTCGTAGGAGAGGGGGACTACAAGACCTCATGTCAGTCTCAAATGTCTCTATCAAAGCATATGCCACATGCAATACTTTACATCCATTAGATTCAGTCTGATCCTATCCAAAAAACTATCCTACAGGACCAACCTACAGTAAACTACTCGTATCTTTTGAATCGTAACTTAGATCACCAAGCTTTAAGAAGAAAAAATGTAGCCCCGCTCATGATCTACAACTTATCCGAAGACACTTGGACCAAATTTTTAATATTTCACCCCCTAAAACTTTCTGCACAACCTGCAATTGTTCATTATAGCATGTAGTCCTAGCTAGACATCGACCTTCGTGACTATATATCTCTTGCATACAAACTCAGATGTTAACCGAACTTTATAGAACCCTTCCCAAGGTATAAAAGCCCATTTGGGATGTGTCCGTCACCATTAATCCTCTCCCAATCAAAACTGTTTTAGACATCTTCAATTCAGTCTTGCATGTCCATTGTAGTCTCCTACTTGGTCAAACATCCATTGGATAGTTGACCAAGAAGACCCACATACATGCAAGACATCCCCTTTGGCTTTAAATAACTTTTATATAACATGGAATATGCCAATATCAAAGATCCAAGGCATTAATCTATGGTTGATCACATTATGTTGAGATATCGAGCTCCACTCGTGATATGCCAGGGTGACTGTTGTGCATTTATGTCACCGACTTGTTAGCTGTAGATGCGGTTGGTACACCGCCCATGAATAATAGCTAGATGACAGCTATCCTTATCTACTCTAGTTCGTGGCTCAGTTAGTATGCCACCTTAGTTAGTTGAGTTTGGTTTGAGACCCATATATAGGGTTCTTCTATTTCTCTGTACTAGAGTTGTTTTTGGCTTACACAACTAAGAAGAGGAAAACTGTTTTCAGCCTCCACCTTTGTGTGTATTCCCCCATTGTGTAAGTGAGAAAGCTACAAGTGAGACTCCTTCCTTCTCTCCCACAATCTTGACATGGTATCAGAGCTTGGTTCGTGGTAAGGAGCTCAAGAAAGCAAACCAAGTTCATGGCATTCTGGTAAGAGGACCAGTGTTGCTTTCATTTTTCGAGTTTGGGAGCAAGTCTCTACAGGTAGCACAGCCAAAAAGTGCAAGAGTGCATTGTCTCAGATTGAGACACCCTTCGCGGTGTAGCAAGAGGGCAGTATATGTTGTGGGACAGGGCTTTAGCCCTAGGTTGCCTAGTTTTTTTTATTCGAGGCCATTTCGGGGCCTGTTTTGGAGGCGGAAGTTTTTCGCACGCACTCAAGAAAAGGCCATGTTTTTTGCTGTGCGGCCACTGTTCTACAAGTCGGTGAAAAGTTACCATAGAAATTGCATCATATGCCTGTGCGCAGAGACATTGGGAGTTACAGAATCATCCTTGTTGCCTGTTGATGCAAAATCGTCACTAGGAAGTGACTGTGTGGTCAAATACCACTTTCGTCAGTTTTGCAGATTTGCCCTTGTGAGGCTGAAGCTATGTTTTTTGCAGTGATAGAATTTTTTGCAGTGTTCTGTAATAGTATTTGATTCTCTTTCACAGATTGCCACTGAAAAGCTTGACAAGAACAATTTCCAAGCATGGAAGTTTAGAATGACGAATTTCCTTATGGGAAAAGGATATTGGGAATTTGTTGCAGGAAATGAAGAAGAACCAATTCTTCCTGATGTTCCCAATCAACAGCAAATGCAGGCATTTAAAGGATGGCATGAGAGAGCCAAAAAAGTTATGTATTGGCTGTCTATCAGTATTTCAGACTCTATGATTATGCATATTCAGGATGCAAGTATGCCAAAGGAGGCATGGGATACTTTGTCAAAAATGTATAGCACAAATATGCAAGCCAGGAAAATGCAGCTCAAGCAAGAGTTGCACAATGTGCAAAGAGAAAGTATGAGCATCAATGACTACCACATGAAGGTGAAGAAGATTGCAGATGCACTTGCTTCCATTGGGTCGCCAGTGGAAGATGATGATTTAGTTTTTGTGACCTTGAATGGTCTAGGAAAGGATTATGCACAGTTCTGAACATCCATTTCTGACTGTGAAAGATTTTCTGATTTTGAGGAGTTGATTGCTCTTCTAATTTCTGAGGAGCAGAGAAATGATGGTGCATCTTCTTCAAGAGGAACTTCAAAAGAAGTTGTCTTCTACTCAAATGCTGGAAGAGGTAGAGGCAGAGGTAGAGGAGGCCAATCTGGAGGCCGTGGTAGAAATTAGAATATGCAGCAAACTCAAGAAAACCAATCCTATGGAGGAGGACGTGGTAACTCTAGAGGCAGGGGGAGCCAAAGAGGTCGTGGTGGATGGCAAAGAGGGCAAAATGCAAACAACAATGTTGAATGCTACTACTGTGGAAAAATGGGTCATATGGCTAAAGACTGCTATAAAAAGCAGAATGGCATCATGAATGGTAAATTGCAACAAGGGAATTATGCATCCTCTAGTAGATAGGGTGATGACAGAAATGAGCATTTGTTTATGGTGCAGCACATGACCAATTCTGTGACAAGTGCAAAAGAAAGCAATGATGTGTGGTATGTTGACTCAGGTGCATCAAACCACATGAAGGTCATGCAGAATGGATGCAGGATGCAAGGAAAATGAAAAAACCAGGATTTGTGGAGACTGGTGATGATACTGCACATCCTATTGTGCAGATTGGAAAAATTCCTTTGTCTATGCAGGATGGGAAAAAGAAATACCTGTCGGATGTATTTCATGTCCCAAATATCACCAAGAACCTGGTTTCTGTTGGTCAAATTGTTGAGTAGGGCTTGCAGGTCAGATTTAATTCTCATGGATGCTTTGTTGAGGATATGAAAAATAAAGGTCGCTTGATAGCAAAAGGAAAGAAGAAGGGCAGAATGTTTATGTTGGATGCAGACATGCCTGAATTGAGTGCAGCAATGTTTGCACATGGGACCGCTGTAGTTGCAGATATTGATATCTGGCATAAACGCATTGGCCATGTTAATGTACAGTGACTTAAATCAATGCAAGCCCAAAATATTGTTGCAGGATTGCCTAAATTCAAGGTTGCAGAAATGCATAAGGTATGTGAAGCCTATCAATTTGGAAAACAGGCAAGAAAACTATTTTCTAGACATGTTCAAGAGAGTAAGAAGCCATTGGAATTAATCCACTCTGATGTGTGGACTACTAAAGCTGCATCTATTGGAGACTGTCATTATTTTGTCACTTTTATTGATGACTATAGCAGAAAAGTTTGGGTGTATTTTATGAAAAAAAAAAGTGAAGTGTTTGGGCATTTCAAAACTCTTAAAGCTATGGTTGAAAAAGAAACAGGCCTGCAAATAAAATGCCTAAGGTCAGATGGAGGGGGAGAGTACCTCTCAAATGAGTTTGCAAGGTTCCTGCAGGAGCATGGCATAAAGCAGCAATATTCATGCAGTCATACCTCACAACAAAATGGAATTGCAAAAAGAAAAAACAGGCATATTGGAGAGGTATCTCGTGCCATGCTCAACGAAAAAGACTTGCCAGATTTTTACTAGGCCGAAGCAGTTGCTACAACAGTCTACATAATGAACAGGACTCCCACTGCAGCAATACATGGGATGACTCCAGAGGAGAGGTATACTGGTAGAAAACCAGATATTTCTCATTTGAAGATTTTTGGTTGCGTGCCTATGTTCATGTGCCAGATGAGTTGAGATCCAAGTTGGATCCAAAAGCTGAGAAGTGTATCTCTATTGGTTACTCTCTGTGCGGAAAGGGTATAGATGCTATAACCCTTCTACTCGTAAGTTTACAGTGTGAGCAGAGATGTTTTTGATGAGATGAGTAGCTGGTATAAACCAGTAAATATGGTTGATGATGTAGATGCACAAAATGGTAATGCTGCACGAAATTCACAGCAGCAGTCACAAAATATTAGTAGACCTGGAGTGTCCTCTAGTAGTGGTTCACATTCTTTGCCATGGACAGGCAGATGGAGATCAGGAGAATCTCCTCAAAACAATGCAGATAGTGATATGCAGGTTTCACGAAAAGGAAAAGAGAAGGTAGATCAGTCCATGTTTGATGTGAATGCAGGTCACTCTTATGTGGATGGTGAATCCAGTGGCTCAGAACAGAGCATTGATGATGAGTTGGGTATTCCTTATATTGTTACACCTGGAGTAAGGAAGACCAAGGATGTTTTGAGAGCACCTGTGAGTGAACCTACATTGTGCAGGTCTACCAGAGCTAGGTATCTTGTGGATAGGCTAAAATATGATGGATTTATAGCCATTCACTATGCCTATATGGTCAAAGTGATACATGAACCAGAACCCACTTCTTTTGAGCAAGCTATGGGAAAAGAAAAATGGGAGAAAGCCATGGATGCCTTGGAAGCAAATTCTACATGGGAATTGGTACCTTTGCTTGAAGATAAGAATGCAATTGGTTGTAAGTGGATTTATAAGGTGAAGCACAATGCAGATGGTTCTGTGAATATATACAAGGCAAGATTAGTAGTCAAGGGGTATGCACAAATATATGGCATTGATTATGAAGAAACATTCAGTCTAGTTGCAAGGATGGCAACCGTAAGAGCAATCATTGCTATGGCTGCATCAAAGGGATGGTCTTTACATTAGATGGATGTAAAGAATGCCTTCTTGCATTGTGATTTTGCAAGAAGAGGTCTATATGGAGCAGCCACCAGGTTATGTGCATGTTGTTCATCCTGAGTTTGTTTGCAGGTTGAAGAAAGCCTTGTATGGCTTGAAGCAAGCACCTAGAGCATGGTCTGACAAGATAGGACATTATCTTGTCACTATTGGCTTTCAGATTTCAAAGGCAAATTTCTCACTTTATGTAAGAAAAACAGAGAAAGGTGTTATGCTACTTGTCATTTATGTTGATGATTTGATTATGACAGGTGATAGTGATGAAGATATCCTTCATGTGAAAATGCTATTGAAGCAGAAGTTTGAGATGAAGGATTTGGGAGAGCTGCGTTATTTCTTGGGCATTGGGGTGATTAGATTACCAAGTGGGATACATCTCTTGCAGAGGCAGTATTGATTGGACATGCTGTCCAAATATGGGATGACAGGCTGTAAGCCTATTTCAATTCCTTTGGAGCAGAATGTGAAGTTGAGCGCAGATGTAGGTAAGCTTCTCGAAGAACCTACTATGTACAGACGCATAGTAGGAAGTTTGATTTATATGACTATTACCAAGCCAAATTTGAGCTATGCTATTGGATTGGTAAGTCAGTTTATGCAGGCTCCAAGGAAACCGCATTTGGATGTGGCTAGACTCATACTCAGGTATGTAAAGTCCGCATTGCAGTATGGACTATTTTATGAGACTAGGGTTTAGATACAGTTGCATGGATACACTGATGCTGATTGGGCTGGTAGTATTTCTGATAGACGATCTGCCAGTGGATATGTGTTCTCTTTTGGGAGTGTTGCAGTCACTTGGAGCAGCAAGAAACATCCTACAGCTGCCTTGTCAAGCACAGAGGCTGAGTACAGGGGTGCAGCAATGGCTGCATGTGAGGTAGCTTGGTTGCATAAGCTACTTTATGATATGCATCAGCCTACAGATGGGCCAGTTGTCATTTATTGTGACAATATGAGTAGTATACACTTGGCAAATAACCCAATCTATCATGCTAGAACAAAGCATATTGAGGTGCATTATCACTATGTGCGGGAGAGGGTTTTACTAGGTCTTATTGATCTAGTTTATGTCAGCACAGAGGATGAGGTAGCTGACATATTTACGAAGGCATTGGGCGCAGAGAAGCTACGCAAGTTCAGAGACCTACTTGGTGTGCAGGAATTGGGATTGAGCTCGAGGGGGAGTGTTGAGATATCAAGCTCCACTCGTGATATGCCAGGGTGACCGTTGTGAATTTATGTCATCGACTTGTTAGCTGCAGATGCAGTTGGTACACCGCCCATGAATAATAGCTAGATGACAGCTATCCTTATCTACTCTAGTTTGTGGCTTAGTTAGTATGCCACCTTAGTTAGTTGAGTTTGGTTTGAGACCCATATATAGGGTTCTTCTATTTCTCTATACTAGAGTTCTTTTTGGCTTACACAACTAAGAAGAGGAAAACTATTTTCAGCCTCCACCTTTGTGTGTATTCCCCCATTGTGTAAGTGAGAAAGCCATAAGTGAGACTCCTTCCTTCTCTCCCACAATCTTGACACATTAGACATATAAATATGGATTGAAGCATGCTTCCATACACCCCCCTCTCCTCCCAAAGGGGGTTGCTCATTGGATGCTACACATCCTTAATCTAGGCATGCTACAATTTGGAGAACTCACTAGTTGGGTAGATTGGGTGTAGAAGGAGGGTGGCTCGCCTTAACTACAACCTACTAATTGATTGGCCTCATCAAATTGTAGTTCCTTTTTGTGTTGTAATCCACAATCAGGCCCTTTAGTAACCTCAACATCTGTCGTTGTCATTAACGACTTCTTTCCCTACAGCACCCATCAAATTCTATCTAATAACATTAGGCAAGTCTTGCAGATTCTGGCGCCATCAAGTGAAGCAGTTTACGTATCAATTAATATTGTGAATTTTCTGATTTGTTTAGTGACTGGAAAAACCAGTATATTTGTTAATTCTGTTAAGGTAGTGTACATGTGTCAGACCTCGAACTCTCAATGTGGCCAATTCTAGACCTTTTTGTGATTGAACAGTAGTTCTGTTTGCCCTCTTAAAATAACTTTGGACTACATCTTTACACAGGTTGTTTCCACAGAACCCATTTGTTTCAATTGTATAGATATAATCTCTAATCATACAAATATGAGTTTTCTCTAGTAGTCCACCTGTGAGAGGCAGAGAATCATTAGACAAGAGAGAGGACGATGCATGCCTCTAGCCCACCCAATGAAACTCTAATCTCAGGCAACACCACAACTGTCAATAGTAAGAAATAAGAAGAAATAGGCTTCCCCTTTGTCAAGAAACATGGGCAAGTATACTAGAGATGGGGTCTTCAACCACATGGAAGAACTACAAGCATGGGTTGGAGGTTACAATCACAAGCTTTTATTGGGGCTATCTTGAAAATTCATATGGATTCTTGATGTTTTAGTTTATCACTTGTTTCTATGGTGAAGGTTAAGATGATGCTATGCCTAAAGTTGGGAAATACGTTCGTTTCTAGAAAGCCTTTCATAAAGGGAAGGCTCTCACATCATCACAAGATTCTTTAAAATTTGATATTGAGCCATGGTCTTGGTCCTAAAAGGAAAATCTATGTTTTATGTTGTGTAAATAGATCCATGGGTCTAGAAAATCCATGTAATGGGTGTTTCTTATATGGGATGTATTCACCTTTTCAAAGATAGAAACTTTTACTCACATGAGAACCCCTCCAAATCTCCCTAAATGTGCAATTGGTATCATTTATTGTCTTAAGCTAGTCTAAAATATGTCCCTTGTATATTTTGTTGTATCTACTACTCAAGCTCATGACTTTATATCTTATCTTGGCTCTTGCACCCACAATTTAGGCCATGATTATCTATGGTTGTTGTGTATGGTTCCCAAAGAGGAGTTAGCCTCTAGTGGGTGGCTCTTGTATAGGGTTGTAAAAGTGTACAAGACTATGTACTCTAGTATTTGGATATTCAACTCAAATTATCATTAAAAAACTTGATATAAAGTAGTGTGGCATTCTGTTTTAATTTGAATTACATAGAAGGGGTTATAAAAATGAACCTCAACTCAAAATTTACATTTACAAAAGGAATATGAATATTTCCTTCAAAAATCACAAAAGGGGTATATAAAATGGTGCAAATTTTTTAAAAAGGGGTTTTAAAAAAACCATTTGAATGTACGTTATATAGAGGGATAACCCAAGGTGGACTCCGATGCATTCTATGTAGGCCCCCAAACATCTGTATGCAATGCATCAAGTATATTTCTGCTCATATCTCTGTCATGCAAGAAGGGTTGTCTCGCATGCTTACCAAACTGGCATGCTTCATAGACTTTATGAAATTCTGCAACTCTAAAAGAAGGCAACCCTATAACCAATCCTTTGGACTACATTAATTTTAGCCTTTGCACATTTGTATGTCCAATAAATTTATGCCATATTTCAATGTCTGCAACCACTCCTTTTTCTTTAGCATACATAACAACATCCATTGTAGGAATTTCAACATCTAAAGTGAACATATGTGGCCAAATCTACTTCCTTTTGCAACCAATCTGCACTTATCATTAAAATCTTCTACAAAAAAACCTTTTACATTGAATCGAACTTGCAACCCTTGCTCTACCATTTGGCCAATAGACACTAAATTATTTGTGATTGATGGGACATGTAATACATCTGTCAAACTCTTTATCTGGCTATCGTACAAGGACAAGGGAACCTTTCCAATGTGTGAAATTGGGTGGCATGAATCATCACCCCGCCATCTACACATAACTTGGATTTTGTAGGTCCTGTATCTCTACAAACCATTCAACATGACTGGTCATATGATTAGATGTACTTGAATTAATATACCATACATCATCATATGTCCCCTTTCCTGTAATTGCATTCATCATATGTTGCATAACAAACAACTGTAGTACATTACCACTTCATTTTGGTCTCCATTAACAACCCCAACATCATCTCAACACTATACAAGCCCAGTGGCCTTTTCTTAGCTGGTGACACCTTTACTTGGAGACTTGTACCTACTATCAAATCTGTGTTCTCTCCTCTAAATTGGCTGCCCAACAGTCATCTTGATAGCAATTGGTGGATGAAGCATCCCAACTTGAGGACCTAGGGAGAAGCTACCACTGTGATAGCACCAAGAGGTGTTGCAAGATCTGCTGAGGGAGGGGAAGCCTCCATGCTGGTAGAAGAGCAAATATACAAGGAAGATGAAACCACAAACAATAATGGCAAACAATAGCAAAATTTCCAGAGCCTCTATTCTACCATCTACCTCTTCCTCTAGAGCTCCCCATGCCTCTAAAGTTTCCTCGGCCTCTTGAAATTTGCATTTCACCAAATTGCTAATTGAACCTGTTTTGCTGGTTATCGCCCGCATGTCCCATACCATGGCCTCTCGAAGAGGATCTACCATGTTCCCTTCCTAAAGTTGAGTAAAATGCTTGGGTCTATTCACCATTTCTTTCAGACGAGTAACCCTATATATTGATCTCTTCGGTAATCATGAGAGAGGCCAGCTCATCAAAATCTGAAAATGGCTTCTGTACATATACTAAAGCAACAAATGATTTCATATCTTCTCATTATTAAGGCCATTCAAAGTGGATGAAACCAAATCATCATCATCAAGCATTGCATCAATCACTGTTAAAGCATCTCCAATGCTCCTCATCTTCAAAACATACTCATTGACATACATTTTCCCTTTCTTCAATGTATTCAACTCTTGCTTGAGTTGAATCTTTCGTACATTTGTATTTATTGAAAACATGTTCTCAAAAATTGTCCAAGCTACATGTGAATTTTTTTCATTCTTGATATGTTCCAGCATAGTATTATCAATGAGTGTAGATAGCCAATACATTACTTTTTTGTCTTTTGCATTCGATTATTTCTATGCCTTTAATTCATCTGCAATTGAGGGATACCCAGCTCTGGCTCCTTCTCTTCACCCTAAAACAAACTCATAAAGGCCCTTTCCAATGAGGAAGTTCGTCACACAAAACTTCCACAAAGGGTAGTTGTTCTTGTCGAGCTTCTCAATAATGGTCTTTCCACTGTTCTCTGCCATTATCACAAAAAAGGATACAACACATCAAGCTAGTCTTCTACAATCTTTCACAACAAGTGCATAGTAATACACCAAGAAACCTTTTTCACTAATTGTTCAATAGTACATGTAATCTGCAACCTGTTTGTAGATAAACCTTATGTTTACTTTCTAGAAAAAACCTAAAAATTTACAGACTCAAAATATGTAACATGTGGACCCACTTTCGATCAATACAATTGAAATCACAATATACCTTGAAACTATTGTTCGTAATCTTGCAGCTCTAAAACGGGGCTTAAAATGGCCTTAGATGCCTAAAACAATTGTGGGAAAGCCCTAGAGGGATGGTTTGTAGAATATACAATGCTTTGCTTTCACGCCAAATCTCACAGCAATATGAGATTTTCACTCTACCTTGCTTCTGGTGCCTCCACATGCACTATCCAAGAGAAAGAGTGGGAGAATGTGATAACTTCTTACCCGTTTCTTGCTTGCTTGAACCATACTCCTTTTCCTTCACTTCAGCCTTCAAAATCAGCCTCTCTCCGTGGTGTGGCTTTGATATCATATCAAGAATCACGTAATGGGGGGACTTTCTTGAGTTGCTGCGCTAAACACACACTGTATGCACAAGAGGAAGCTCACTCAAGAACACAAGAAGAGAGATGGAGGCCAAAACCTTTTCTTGTTGATTTCTTCTTCTTGTTCCACACAATATACAGTGTACCCAAAGTATAGATAATATAAAACATAAAGAAAAGTGTCCTACTAAGTCAAAAAGTGCATAACAGACTACACTAATCGACTGGCACTATATCTTTGCTAGCTATAGCTAGGTGTAATAAACTAAATATAATAAGTGATAAGTCAATGGCCATGTGAGTATCGTAATGACCACCAACGTGCTAAGTGTAGACGTGCAAACCCATCTAGCCAGGTGGTCCATCATCAATTTGTGCACGTGTTAAGCTTGCCATCTCAACACGGCGTACTTCGTCTACGCATGGGTCATGACATGCAATGGGATGGGCATGGCCTCCATGCCATGTGTTTCAAATTCAAACAGTCCAAATGGTACATTTGGCATGATAGTAGCTGAACCAGTGGATGGTTTCCGTCTAGGAAAATTGGAAAAAAGGTGAGTGATTCTGCACTCAGCACATCTGGGATCCACCTTATCTTGATTAGCTTGCTCCTCTAGGAGAAACGCAAATAGATGTGTCCTGGGTGTCCACAAGTCCCAACAAGAAATTGGTTCTTGGGTCTACCCTCCTAAGCCTCAGCCTCTCCTTCTTCCTAGCACCATCACCGGCATTGGTCGATAGTCCATAAGGACTAGATTGCCTTCTTCATCGTACGAGATATAGAGCTTCACATAAAGCTCCTCATCATTTGGTTCCTCCATATAGTGAATTGGAGCGTCGCTCCGTGGAAGGGTTATGTAGGGTCCAGGAAACCTAGGTATGCCTGTGGGATTGATCTCTATCCTAGGGATGGTTGGCTTTGTATCGGTAGGTGTTGGAAGGGCTAATGGGGCTCCTATCCCGAAGAGATTTGAAGGCCTATTGCCTAGGTACGGTTGGTCGTAAGGCTGTGAATATGGGAGTCTCCATGGCAGCGTGTAGTGCATGGTGTCATGGCCCAATCTACCGCAATTGGCACAAGGTTAAGACCTTGGGTCATGACACTCATCAATTGGAAGGAGGTTTCCACTGCAATACACACATTGGACATGTGGCCATGTAGGTCTTCTCATCATCTCTTGCAGCTTAGCCAACTCTAGCTTCACATCTGGTAACTCTTGACTGTGATCGATATTCTTTCCTTTGTCTTGGGTGCTTTGGTTGGATCCTTCACCAATGGTCAGAGTTCTTTTTGAGGTTTCAAGGGCAGCAATATCTCGGGTTATGGGTCTTGAGCTTCTCTTTTTGAGCAGATCATCCACTCATATGGCTTCTTCGAAGACCCTAGCTACTAGCACATCCCTTTGCAGGTTTGAGTTGCTCACCAAGGCATTGTAAAGCTCTTCGCTTTAAATTCCACTTATGAACACTGTGGAGACTGCTCACTCACTAGGTCTCTCTGCGTAGTTGGGATTCTCTTGAAGAGGCTCCGCACATGGGTGACCTAGTCTCGAATATCCTCCTTGTGCTTTTGATTAACATTTATCTATCTAACCATGAGGTTGTTAGAGTATATTGCCGCAGAGAATGTCTTGATGAGGAGACTCTTAAGGGTGCTAAAGTCATTGCATACAGCATTGTCTAAACTAGTGTACCACATCTGTCCTTTGTCTCCTACACAAATTCCAAAAGCTTACGAGTGCTAAGCAAGATCTGTGATATTGTTAGCCTCACAAACCTGCTCAAATTGCTCTACAAAGCTGTATGGCTCATATTTTCTCAACTAGTACTTGTCTAGTTGTTTCACAACCACGAGAACCTTGATTGGCTCTTGGAGCCTTGGGTAACTTCTAATCCTACAAGCAATGATGTTACTAATGTTGACATACTTTTCTCTACCAACGTGTTGTCTACTAGTCTCTTCATGAGAAGCTCGCTCAATGTCAAATATGTCTCGAGCACTCTTTTCCTATTAGCGTTCTGTCCTATTTGGTTTTTATTTGCTAGGGCTATCAACCTCTCACATTTCAATTCCCTATTGTAGTCTCCTAGTCTGCTAGTGCTAGCTGTATGATACTTATGCTCTGCTCGTGTTAGCTTCATTTCCTCCTCGAGGTCTGCTATGATGTCTTATGATGGCCTTCCATGGTGGTCTAGTATGGTTTGTGCATCGTATGCATCCACCATCTGCTCGATTTTGACCAAGAAATCTCCCAGGTCGAGCTCTTTTTTTTTGCAGTTTATACCATGTTCTACCATGTCTGCGGTTTCTTGCTCCATCAAGTTATCGATGAGGTTGATCAAGCCGAGCAGCATCGCACTCCCAATGGTATTACTCCTTTGAAGCGTCTGTCCTATTGCATCATGTCTTCCACTTGGTCCTACCAATTGGGGTTGCTTGATCCCCTATCTAGGTTTGAGAGTCATCTCCTATTGGTGGATTTGTTCTGTTTATTAAGTTTGAGTGTGTTCATTTTTATTGATAGTCAATCCTCCATTTACGTTCACTCAGAGTGTGTGTGGGTGCTCTTTTCTGTGCATTGTGCAAAATCAGGCTTTGCATTTTTCCATGTGCACTTCAAGTGTCAAAAATAATGCTGATAAAAACACGAGATAATGAATGTAGCTTCCGCACTCCGATCTAAGATCTTGACTAAATAGATCTTACACTCAATCTCACTGGCTGCTCTCTCTAGTCTCTAGAATCTATTCTACATTGTTTAGCTTGCTCAAGGTCATGCTCAAGGTCAAACGAGGGATCTGGGGGGGTCAATTTCACGACTCTAATGGGGACTAAAAGATAATGTGAATGTAAGAGATTGTGTCTAGTCATTCTACTACGATTTCTAAGGTCAAATGCACCTGTAAAGCTTTTGAAGCCTTCCCGGATGTAAGAGGTGTTCTACCTTGCCATGGATGTGCTAGTTTGGTCAATTTTTCATATTAGAATTTTGGTCTGATTTGACAATGTCTGATTCTCAGAGTCGGACATTCGATTTTAAGTGTCCAATTTTGATTGGTCTGATTCTGGCATGTTTGAGTCGATGGGTGAGTGTCTGAGTCTGCCTCTGAAAGTGTCTAATTTTAATGAGTTCGATCATTTGAATCGAACAGAGTGAATGTCCAATCGGTCGTTTGATCGGACTAATCTGATTTGCGAGATCAGACGATAGACAATGTTCGATTGGGCAAGTTAAGTTAATCCGAATGTCCAAATTCTAGGAATTAGATGTTTGAGTGTTTGATTCTAGAAATCGGACCCTTGTGGACCATGTCCGATTCCACTGGCATGCAAACAACGACAACAAAAGATCAATTCTGGCAACGATTTTGGCCACACCCACATGCAAGGAGCTCTAGAATGTAAGAATGCATACACAAGGAAGGTTCTATGTACTTGACATGCATGAAAAACTCTTGTGGAAGTCGATTGATTCACCCTAAGCTTCAAATCTCTCTCTCTCTCTCTCTCTCTCTCTCTCTCTCTCTCTCTCTCTCTCTCTTTTGCAGAACTAAAAATGAGCCTTCCACCTGCCTTCCTTGGGTCTTAAACCCTTGTTCTAATGTCGGAGTGTTGCCCCGTTAGTGCTCATGCCTTGCCAATGGATTGCAAGTCCAATTTTTCCTTGATTTTTCCCTATTTTGGCATGCTTTACAACAGAAACCCTAAAGCTTTTTGCTTCAATTTCTTGATCCTATCCTACTCTAAATGTAACAAAAATCAAAACATAAGTAATGAAATGATTCCTCTTACTTGTCTACTTATCAAACCCAGAATACTTGTTTTCAAGATTAAAAATCCCAAATCTCCTACCTATATCAAGCACCAGTTTGAGGATACAATCCTACTTCACCACTCGATTTGAGACGTGCAAGTTCTCAAGCTTGAATCTCTTGGTCCCAAAAATGAAATGAAATGGAGCTCATGCTCAACTGCTAAGTCCCACGGATTGCTTATTTCTTCAAGCATTTCAAGTGAGCACAAATGGCTATCTCTCACCTAGTCGACGCACCTTCAATCATGTGGGAGTGTAGTGAGCTTACCTTGATGCCTGAATGAGTAGCCTCCTCTCTCAAGCATGTTGGTAGCTCCATGATTCGAGATGCAAGCTCAAGCAACTGAAAGCCTCCTCCTTCGAGCTCCATCCTCCATAGATGCGCGTAAGATAAGACAAGAGAAGAGGAGAGAAGAAGAAGAGAGGAGATGATAAAGAGATTTTTCTCCAAGATCCCTCACCCTCACACACTCACTTCCTCACACTCCCTCTCTCAAGTATACACAAGCAAGAAACAAGAAAGAGAGAAGAAGATGAGATCACTTTTTCCACACACCACACTACAAGGATATAAGGGAATAGCAATGGTCATTTCTGACGCAAAATAACGATGTCACAAATAGCGATGGTACTCAAACAAAAGAAGTGGGCAGAAAACCAAGTGTGACATTTTGTGCAAAAGATAAAAAGAGGGAACAAAAGAGAGAGCTAACTACATCGTGTGTTTGGGAGGGAGAGGGAGAGAAAGAGAGAAAGAGGGAGAAGGAGAGCTTCTCACCACCACCGCCGTCTTTTGCAAAGAAGAGGAGGAAGTGCATGAAGGGCAAAGAGAAGCTACCGACGTGAAGAGGAGCCGCCGTTGCGAAGAGGAGCCGTTGAATCCATCCTCAGGCCTTAGTGGTGAGTGCATTGCTCCCTCTTAGTTTGTTTTTTTTTTCTCATTTTATTTTATTTGTTTTTGTTAAAAATTATGTGTACTAAGGGAGAAAGAGAGGAAATGAGAGAGGGAGAGGAAGAGAGAAAAAGAAAGAAAGAAAGAGAGAGAGGGAATAAACGTGAACGTAATAAAGAAAGAGAGAAAGAGAGAAAGAGAGAAAGGGAGGAAGAGAGGAGAAGGTATGGATTAACAAAAAAGAGAGGGTAAGATCTTGTTCTTTAATTTCTTATTTTCTTGTTTGTAGTAGTAGTAGTAGTAGTAGTAGAGAGAGAGACAGAGATCTTTTGTTAAAGATGCACCTTGGGTGTGTTTGACGTTTCAGAAAGGCGAGTAACAATAGTAGTGGTGGTGATGGTGGTGGTGGTGGTGGTGGTGGTGGTGGTGGTGGTGGTGGTGGTGGTGGTGGTGGTGGTGGTGGTGGTGGTGGTGGTGGTGGTGGTGGTGGTGGTAGTAGTAGTAGTAGTAGTAGTAGTAGTAGTAGTAGAGAGAGAGAGAGAGAGAGAGAGAGAGATTTTGTTAAAGGTGCACCTTTGTTGTGTTAACGCTTCGCGAAGGCGAGTACTAGTAGTAGTAGTATGTGTTCAACACTTCGGGAAGGAGAGTACTAGTAGTAGTAGTGGTAGTAGTAGTAGTAGTAGAGAGAGAGAGAGAGAGAGAGAGAGGTTTTGTTAAAGGTGCACCTTGGGTGTGTTCGATGCTTTGGGAAGGCAAGTAGTAGTAGTAGTAGTAGTAGTAGTAGTAGTAGAGAGAGAGAGAGAGACAGAGGTTTTGTTAAAGGTGCACCTTGGGTATGTTTGACGCTTTGGGAAGGCGAGTAGTAGTAGTGGTAGTGGCATGGTAGAGAGAAAGAGAGAGAGATATATATATATATATATTGTTAAGGGTGTACCTTAGATGTGTTCGACACTTCGAAAAGGTGCCAAAGGCCTGTGTCTCCAAGCCCAGTAAAGTGAAAGAGAGATTGGACTTGGAGGTAAACGAATGGTTTTATTGACATGCTTTACACTATCTCCTCCTACGCTCTGCATATATTGAGTCACACAAAGGAAAAAAGGTGGCGAGGTCCGGTGCAATACCACGGGACGGGGAATACTCCCACATAGGGTAGCTAGTCCCTCGTCCCCATGCATAGCATTTTAGAATTTACATACTATAGGCCTGCCATTTGTAGGTAGGTGGAGAATTTATATACATTAATTTCGTTGAGTTACAAGGGAAGAAATCCCCTCTCAAACAATTTAAGAAAGAAAAAAAGAATGATAACAAAAACAAATTGTTTGTTATAACATAGACCAAATGGAAAACGATGAAGGCCGTGATGTTCAAAATCGCGAGCGTATATTAATCAGCGTGTCCCATATCCTTGCTCTCAATGTAATTTGGAAATTAGATGAAAACGTCAATTATCTATAAAACACGTAAGATGCTTCGACGAGTTTCAATCAAAGATCATTGATCCGGCGATCTCAGATTTTGAGCAAACAGTAAAAAAAGTGTATATCAATCATACATTGTATTTACAAACTAATTGAATATCATACACAAAAACATTAGATGTGGCCGTAAAATTTATTACAGGGAGGTGACATCTCATCCCAAGGAGGAGTGCATCCTTTGTGGCCAGTTATAAGAGTTCGTGGGTGTGCGATGGATGGAGTGCCTGAGCCATAACTTGGAAGGCACTACCCAATCTATACCATTAATTCCAGAGGAGAGAGGCAGTCTTCCAGACTTTTGTACAATCTTGGAGCCTAAGATGAAGGCAATGATTGATGCATTGATGCTCATGAATGTTGAGACATCTAATCCGCTTAGAGATAAAGCATTCATACCATTATATGATGGGTGCCGACTATCTCACCTGAATACATTACTTACACTCCTAAGTGTGTAAGCAAAATACGAGTGCAGTGATGCGAGTGTGACTGAGTTGTTTAGGTATCATCTACGTATGCTTCATTGATTTCTTTTCGACACCATCATAAAAAACAATTGTACTTTTTAAAGGTGTTTTATGATTTCTTTTCAAGTTGATAAAGTATCATATATTACCACTTGTAAATACCATGCCTGAGTCTCATGATGATGCATGACATGTTTTACGAAATCTTAGCAAGGACTACAACAACATCAATGCATGTATCAATGATTGCATATTGTTTCGAGGAGAATACGAGACTATGGAGACATGTCCAAAGTGTGGTGCTCATAGGTATCAACATGACTTGCAAGGGCAAACCATCACTCAAAAAGTTCTTAGACACTTTCTGCTTATCCCTCGTATACATCACATGTTTCATACGTTCAGCATGGCGAGCTTGACAACATGGCATGCACAAAATAGATACATAGATGGAGTCCAATAAATATTAGTGGATTCACACACATGAAGCCACATTGACTCTACCTTTCTAGGCTTTGCTCGAGAGTTAAGGAATCTTCCACTCGGTCCTGCTATGGATGGCATGAACCCATTCGCAACTTCTTACAATGTGTGGCATGTAGTCTTTGTTAACTACAACATCCCTCCATGGCTTTCTACAAAGAAAGGACACCTCATCCTTAGCTTGCTCGTTTACTGGCCGGTACAAAGTCAAGAATATGGATGTGTATCTTCGTCCATTAGTTCCATTAGTCGATGAGCTTAAGATTTTGTGGGAGGAGGGGGTCACCGTGGAAGATATGAGCAAGCAGGATGGTCGACAATCCACCAACATTCGAGCCATTCTCATGTGGACCATGCATGACTTTTCGGGATTCAAGGAGTGCTCAGGTAAGTAGGCTTCTGTTCTTGTTGGTAATATCTATCATAGCTTGTTCAAGTTTTTATTCACTAGATAGAGGTGTTGGGATAGGTCTAGTTATCTCAGGTTATCACGTATGTCCATTGTGTAGGCCACAGTTAGACTCTCAAAGGTCATGAACCATGAAAAAGATGGTATGTTAAGGACACGTCGCTTTCTTGCCAGAGGGTCATGAACTGAGGGAAGGTTTTCTTGGACTATCTCCAACATGAATGAGGGCCCAAAGCTGGTATGAGCTGAAAATGGTCCACACAAAGTCACATCCAAATAGAATGTGACGATTCTAAGTTTTCTACGAGTTTCCATATTCGACCCACTTACAGATCAACCACTTGTTGGATCCCATGCATATTTTCAAGAATGTGCGCAGCTTACTATGGGACCACATCACAGGAAAGAGAGACACTGCAGGAGCATGAATGGATTTGAAAGAGGAAGGCAAGATGGAGGCACTTTATGATGGTCGCTTGCAGCTACCTCGCACTCCTTGGGTTTTTTCCACTAAAGAAGAGTGCATTGTGAAGCAAATTATCAAGTCTATCCGCACTCCAATGGGTATGATGCGTTCTCTCAGGTTCGTGTTTTCTAAAGAAGACCAATTATTAGGGCTAAAATCCCATGATTGACATAAGATATATTAGGTTTGTACTACGAATGGATTGTAAGTGGCCTGCGTATTTTGCTATTTGGAGTCTAGTCATTGTTCGTAATGAGCCAGAATCGGGTAACAATGATGAAAATACAGGAGTCCAAGAATTCTTTGAGAACAAGGTGGACTCATCCTTTTGTGGTGACTTGTCTATCGACCTTCCAATGTATATGGAGTTGTGTCAGAAGATTAACATGGGACCATAGGGTACTTCATACTTGGAGTATCCACCTACTCAATTTGTTGGATGAATTGCTTATAAGCATACATAAGATATGCATTTTAAGTAAGATCATTTTTTAAAATATTTATATTACCATGCTTTGCTTGATTTATATTGATTATGCTAACATCAATTTTTTTCTGTGCAGGTGACCTTTGTGGATATTTGGATATGCATGATGGGTCGAGGGATGAGCGGCGAGGAGCTACAAGAGATCTTTACACATATGTCTCCAAATTAGATGGCTTGATTCAGAGATTTCGTGGACTAGGAGCTGTCTCAAATACCATCAAGCCATTTTGTTCGATCTATTTCAGTGCGCTCTGATGCTTTGATTTCCAGTAGACGAGGTCAATGCTCTAAACTTAGATCGGAAGGAGAGAGTGGTTCTGGGGAATGGTGCAGAGACGTGGATGCAGTGAGCCCATGATTAGCTTGGGATATAGGTGCTATTCCTCGCTCTCGTAGAGGTTTAAGAGAGCATGGCTCAGGTGATTGTTGTGGAGGTGCCAATGTAGTGTCTCCGTTTCATCATTCTGTTGGAGTTGCATCACCTATGGGATTTGTTACACCTATGGGGACATCTACTCCAGTCACTCCAGCTTTTTCTCAACCATCTGTAGTGGCACCCCTATGGGTGCTACTCCAAGAGCTACTATCCTTGTAGATATACCACATGTATGGGGGTCTCCTGGATATGCCCAGGAGTGTGGTCGCATGTGGGAGAGGATACATCTTAGGTATACCCCGAATACCTTGTAGATGATATGATAGGAGCCATCATCATGAATGATGAGGGGAAGAGGGTGATGGCTTGTATGAGAGAGTTGTGCCAACAAGTTTTTTGGCACAACGTCTTGGATCATTGGAAGAATATACCAAAGGGGAGCAAGGACTACATAGTCGCATCCTTGCATGAGGATTTTCTGGTACCCACCATAGTAGATAGGTTTTCAACAGGGTGGATGATAGAGTGCATGCATACGTACATGTCACACAAACCATCAAACGCACGCAATGCACTTAAGAGTGGGGCCTCAAAGCTCGAGTGGCTAGACGTAGATGATTGACAACAACTTAGGGAGGAGGCTACAGATTCTCCATGACATTGGAGACAACAGCGCGAGGCAGCAAGGGCATGACTTGAGGCAGGAGTGGTCCATCATCTTAGGAGTGGCAGCCACAGGACTTATCTAGACGACTTTGTAAGTTTTTATTTTGTTCTTCTTGACACTTGTTTTTTTGCAATATCACTTATATTGACAATCGTGTTTCTAACTGTTGTATATTACTTTCTTTGTAGCACTCCATTACAAACCGTGATCCCACTGACCTAGAGACTCGATATGTAGAGAGATACAATCTCACTGCATTGATCGACCAATTGTATGCACGCAATGACTCAATAAGTCACTCATCTTTCTTGTCCGTAGTTACTAATTTTAATTACAATGCATTATTGTATGGTGGACTGATGTGTAGTTATTTCTTTTTTTGTAGAGTCCATTCGATGCTCCTTTGTGACGGGAGGATCTTTTGGATGGCGAGGATCTATAGCTCGCACTTGGATCCGTGGAGTGCACATCCTCTTATTTTTTTGTCATGTGATTTATATAGGCATTTTCTATGCACTATGTTATTATCATCATTTGTATCTTGCCATGATTCTACCGTTGCTTTCATTACGCAATCTTGCATTTATTTTATCTATCAATCTTATGGATTCAAGTACACTTTGCCTTCATTTTGACGAGCATTGCACACTTTACTGTAACTTTTTTGTATGGCCCAAATAAAGCACACAGTGCTATTTGTCGGAGGGCAACTTGATGCCCTATCACAATTTATTTTTCCTTGTAACCATCACTATTAGCATTGCAATTAGCATCGAGATCATCCCTATAGGCGTCACTATTTGTGTCACTATCAGCGTCACAAATAGTGATGCCTATAGTGATGATTATAGTGATGGTTCTATGGCATCACTAATACTGACATTTTTTTTGCGACGACAGGGGCAAATTTTTTTACGAACATTTTCGTCGCTTTGGATGTCGATGTGAGGCTTGTATCTTGTAGTGCCAAAGAATGAGCTCCCCATTCACTTTTCAAGTTTATATACAAAACCCTAAATCCCTTGGGAAACCATCCACTTTTTTACATGATCGAGCAACTTGCCAATTTCCTCTTTTTCCATTCCCTTCTAGTTGCCTTATCCCTTCACCCATGTCCATTTAGACTTTACAACTTGCACAAGAGGGAGCATGGCACTCTTATAAAATGAATTACATTGTGCCCTGCACTTTCCTTGCAAGAGCTCTCAAAGGTTCTCCTTCATCCTTAAGAGAGCATCCTTTGCCCTTGAGAGGACCTCCTTCATCCTTGACAGGATGTCCTTCATCCTTGGCAGGACATCTTTCATCCTTGAGAGAGCCTTACTAGAATATTTAGTGGTCTCCTATGTTTTTTCTAAGCTTGCCTTCTACTCCACTTTTCCTGCTTGGGCAGAATGAGCTTCTTCATTCACTTTTTGACTTGGGCTTCCTTAGTCTTTTTGTGCTTCCATTTAGCTATGTGATCCTTGTGCGTCATGTGTCTTGTAACATTCTAACAACCTCAACACATGCCTTCACCTAGGACTCCTTATACAAAAGTCTATGTTCACAAGAGTAACAACAACAATACTATTAGTAGTCACAATAATGATGATGATATTAATATTGCACCTTCTCTTGTAATTGTGTGGAATTTTCATCTCATGCTTCTATGCACATCTCCTCGTATCCAAAGGCTATTAGTACAATAGTGGTAGTACTAATTATGGTGATGATATTGAGAATAATATCACATATCATCCTATCATTGTGTTTAGTTATCCACACACAAATCTCCATGCTCCAAAACTACTACCCTATGAGAAAGTTGATGGGATTTGCACCAAGATAAAGTTTACAAGGCTAAAATAGAAATTTTGTAGGCCCTATGAATGTAGGTTGCAAGTCGAATAAGAAGAATAGGAGACATACTTATTTTAAGCTACTTTATTTAAGTGGCCTACCAACACCTTCCAAGATTTGTATACAAAAGAGAAGGGGAGATGAAGGAAGGCTTTTATGTTGTGATGAGGAAGGAGCTTCACCATGACTTGTCAACAAGAAAAAATCTAATTATAGAATACTACCAAGGACAAGGGCCATGCTTAATTTGACTAATACAAGGTTGAAACTATTATATTTTTCCTTAAATGCAACCCTTGATGTTCTGTTTTGAACAAAAAGGAAAATCCAATTGTAGGATCCTACCAAAGGACCATGCTTGATTTCATTACTAGAAGGTGCCATCTATTGTATTTTTCCTTTAGGGGAAGCTTTTGCTATTTTTTCTACTTAAATATGAGAGAGAGAGAGAGAGAGAGAGAGAGAGTGTGTGTGTGTGTGTGTGTTTTGTTTTCCTTCTTTACTTTTCTAAAAGTACACTTCTTTTTCAAAAAGTAAAAAATCCATACATTTGAAGGCTACATGGATCACTTAATTAATCATGTATATGCATATACATATAGAGTCTTACTTTTTTGTATGACTTTTTACTATTTATAACACAACCATTAAAGCTACTTTTGCACAACAAACTAAGGGTTTTACCTAGACCATAATATAAATTTATTTATTTTTCTATCTACCATTAGATAGGTCATAAAAATGGCATATTTCATACATAAAATCAGGCATGACTTGATTTGCAAAAAGTTTACCATGTCTCCCTTTTTAATATCAATATGGCTAGTTAGCTCCGAAAGTGGTTCACCTTCAACTATGTGCCTAAATATTCTAAAATTCAAACCACTTCTACCCATTACAACATTGGAAAAAAGAATGGTATTGATAACTATGTACTCACCAATTTGATGTTACCATTATAAATTTTGATTATATGTATCACATGCATATATATACACACAATATGTATGAACTTGTTGATGTGTGTATGCTGTGTTTAGGAATGTATCATTGCATGATTGAAGATGTTCGAGTTTTAATTCATAGATCATAAGAAATAGAATGAAACTAGGGGCTAAAGCTAAGCATTTGATAGTGTATAACACAATGTAAAGGGCCAACATCAATGGTGCAGGTTGCATGCATGGTGAATTTTTGAAGTTGAAGAAAGAACACAATGAGTGGAGTGGGCATAGGGGGGGCGTTGAAAAGACAAAAAAGTGTTTGAAATGGTATGTTTGAGGATTAAAGATTCTAGTGGGTTCTATAATATGAAATACTAGATCTAAGTCTACGTTAGGAATTGCAAGAAAACATGAAAGGAATTTGTGAAAGGCATAAAGTGCTTATGTGCTATTACAAACATGTAAGCAAGAGTATTCTTCATGTGTGTTTATTCTTATAACCAAGATTACAAACATGAAGGCAAGCGTATTCTTCATGTGTGTTTATTCTTATAACAATTTTTGTTAATTTTGGACACACAAACTAATGAAAAGTGTAGTATCCATGTACACAAGTTCTTCTATAGAGGTGGAGTTGGGTGATACTAAAGAAAAATGTGTAAAGACAAAGTTCAACATAATGAAAAGGGCTATGTTAAGTTAGATGTCTTAAAATTTATTTTATAATGTACTCAAATGCTTCTTGTATAGGCCACACCTAAACAATATGTATTTCCCTCATGTTGACTACTTTAGAGTTTATACATGCTCACCCACAATGTGTGTGTGTGTGTGTGTGTGTGTGTGTGTGTGTGCACGCTCAAACACGTGCACATGCAGGTAAAACTCATAATATTTCATAATTAACTAAGAAGTAATTAAACATGAAAATTAATGTAGATTGTAAAGAAAAACATAAAGATTGTATATTTTTTGGAAATGCGCATGACATGAGTTGCATTTGTGCAAGAAATAATTAAAAACACACTAATTGGTTAATTAAGACCTGAAATTAACATGTAATATTAATATACATGATGAGAAGTAGTGGATCTATATGGAACTAAAGACACAACAAATTATATCTATGTAACATAAAAATGTAAAAATGCTTGAATCAATGAATTTTATCATTGCAATTAAGTATACTATTTTCTTAAATGCTTCATTCCAATCTTTGTAGCCCTCATCATAAGACATTGTAGAGACACCCAATCTCATGCTAACTAAATTGCCTAATCGTTTGTGCAAGATGTTTGTTTCACTACTTCCATTGAAAATTGCATACGAATACATTGTAAGCATAAGGATTAAGTATCATCTTTATGAACCATGTTGGGAGACATAGCAAATCTAGTACATAAATTATTAAGTTTGGATAATATTTAAGTAATATAAGTCCTTTGTAGATCTATTAGAACTACTATATGGAGATGTTTTAGGACCAATCTTTTATGGATATGAAGTGATAATTCTAAGGGTAAGAAAGCTAGATTTTCCTTTATGTAACCTAAGATACACATAATGCATATTACTTAAAGAAAGTACTTTTGATTAGAGAAAGGCATCAACATCTTAGATAATGCATCTAAGGTCAAAACCCTTCTTTCTTGATATGTTGAATGTTTTTTGAGGAATCGTGCTATTCTCTCTAGTTTCCACAAACATGTGATCCTTGTTAAGTCAACAAACTTTACTACAATCCCAATGTTCTTTTTGGAGAAGAATAACCAGAAGAGCATGGAAGTGAAAGGGAGCAAGACATAATCATTTTTCCATAAGGATGTGATTTCATGGAATTAGAAGAATAAATTGGGTTTGTAAAGGGGTGAAAATCCAATGCGGAGAATAATGTATGGTGTTTGACCCACAATCTTTGAGTGGGACACATGGGAAAGCACCCAAGTGAAGTGAAAGTAATGGCACTTAGTTCTTAACATGTGAAAATGCTTGATTGAGGCTTTATTAGAGGATAAGGACTATTTAGCCTTTAGATGATGAGAAGATTTAATTACACATGTGTTTTTCAAAAAGAAAATAAGTCTCATAAGGCGGTTATGGTGTTGTCCAGAATGAGGTTAAAAACCTCATGACAAGAAAAGTTATGATACTATCAAAATGTGTGACTATGTGTAGAACTATCAATGTATGAGTGAAAAAGAAGGTGAATAAGAAGAAAAATCAAGACCTTACATGTAAGAGCGTTAAATAAACAAAAGATTTACATGTAATATATTTAAGGATGACTAAAACGACCAACAATTCAAGTAAAATTTTTAAAGATTTTCCCAATGATTAACAAAAATACTCGTTTTGAACATATATCCACCCAAGTATTGCCATCCAACTTTGAAAGACATCTTTGTTAGCCTTAGTTGATGTTTTATAACTTGCATGAAAAACCTATTGTTAAATTATAGAACACACATACACACACACACAAATTTATCATGCTTTCTTGTCTAAACTTTGTGTCCTAAAACTTCAAAAAGTGAGAGCCAAATCATCACAAGTGAGAGCCAAATTATCTAAAGTTTCTATTGAGATTTTAGATCAATCACTTCATTTTCTATAAAAATTTGGATAGTATTTTGTAAAACAAATTTATGTGATTAGAGAGAAACGTTTGACACAATAAGTGCATTGGCCATTTCAATCCGTTCTTATCAAATCTTATTACCATGTTTGATATCCCAATCCTTGCTTAGTTTTAAGTCCTCTAAACTTCCGCATCACCCTCTTGGATAAGTTGAATCGTTACTATTCTTACAATCAAAATTTTAAAAACTTCAATGATGCATCTTTTGTGACAACTTATTAGTTGCTTCTTATGAGATGTTATTTTCTATAGAAGTATATTATAGGAATATCAAACCATTCATTTGGAGTTTTCAAAATCATTTAATCATTTTACTTTTATATGTCAACAAATAGGCAACAAAAGCTAATTGTTGATGAATGTAAGTTAGAAGTATCCACTAGAATCTCTAAATCTATTACTAAATTTCTAGCATGCATATTGTTTTTAGCATCTAAAATCATCTTTATTTAGAAAATATCATTTTATGAACTTTATATGTACCTTCTAAAGCTATCTTGATGTAACTCCCCTTTTCATTTAGACTAAGTTGTCTCTACCTTGTGGAAACCTCAAGGAATTCAATGGGGGTTCATTATAAAATATGCAAGTGTAGCACATGAGATCATGAGGGCTTTGATTTAGTTTAATTTGGATAATACCCATAGATTTACAAACAAAAGGTCTTATTTAGTGTATTATAACATGTAATGTAAGGGATTTCTAAAGTACTAACCAAACATACAAATAATTTCTTATTATGCATCACCACATCCTTAATACACTAGTTTTAAGAAATCGAGAAGAGATTCCTATGCATATATTTTCCTCTTTAAAAGAGTAAAGACACTTATCTTCAATCACAAAACCATGAATGCCTTTATAAGTCTAACCAAGGTGAATCTCAAGAACAAGTTATTGTAACGAGAGGGGAAGATGACCAGGAAAGGAGTTTCAAATTGTGCACTTGGATATATTGACAAGAGAGTGAGAAACAATCATACAATAAATGGAATCATACTTTCTTCATTTACTTTGTGCTCACTTGGTGCATCTTAATTTGGCAAACGTGTATACCTAAAATTTTGAGTTTCTTATGGTATAAGGTACCTTCATTTTCTCATAGTATCATTTACATTAAGCAAGGTCACTATTTTCTCAATGCTACCTTTTCATGCCTAGATTACCTTACTCTTACTTATTTTGATGTGGTACCTTGCTAACCAATTTTTTATTGCCTTAGAGGACTTCAAAAGATATCAAATAATCAACCATAAAGATAGGCATCAAGGAATACCTAGATTGCATTCATTTTACTACCTTTCATGCAATTAAAAGCACCCTTGAAGCAAGAGAGAGACGCCTCCAAGATGCCCACTATATTTTCCTACATAATTACTTAAGGGAATTATGGACCTACAACAACTTGGTAAAAAGGGCTTTCAACCTCAAAAAAGCACCCACACTCATGGTATTGAGATATAGAGACTTGACTACCTTGATTTTGTCACTTGGGTAACCTTCTTATCCATTTGGAGGACCCTTGGTACAAGACTTTGTTACTCTTAGTCAATTTCTCAATATAGACTAGGCATTGTGCTTGCATCTTCCAAACCTAGCTCATTGTACCAAGGGATATCTCAACTATGAATTTTATATCCCTTTATGCATTTGAAACTAGAGATTTTGAAGCATTGTCAACAAAACCATGTCACCAAGCATGAGCTACATGTCACAATTGAATGAAAATTGTTGCAGCTCACCCTATCAAACTACACAACTCAAGTGCGAGCATTTGATGTCTATGATGCATGTTACAATGCACTACCTTGATCGATGTGAGTGCCAATTGATGAGCACAAAACTAGAAGAGGGAAAATATCTTAGGAAAATATAAATTGATTCAAGGACTAATCAAAGAGAAACCTTTGAGCTAGATGGAAGATTAGATGTTTCTAAAAGTGAATACTACAACTATTCCAAGCTATGCCATCCAACACAAGCCATTGAATACCTCTAGTCATTGGTTTTTTCTTTTGGCATCACTCTTGATCTTCTCTCGACTTTAACATAGATTTCATTTGGATCCAACATTTTTTGCAAAAGAACACATGACTTTGACCAATCTAAGGTATTTTTATATGAGTACCTGAAGGATTTAATCTTATAAATAAAAAATTCCAACATCACTTGAACTTGAAAGCCTAAGAGCTAGGAAGAATCTAATGGAACTTACATTTACAATGTAGCCTATTAAAGGCGTTTGGCTTTGAGCTTGATCAAAGGGGGACACAATTTTGCTTAAATTCTAGTAACTCTAGATATTAGAGCATTTAATACCTCAAGGCGACACAATGTTAACTCATAGCATCCTTTGGGAGAGTTTATACAAATTGAGCATAATATTTCATCATCATGAACTATTATTGTGACTAGAATGTCTTGAATAAAGTCTAGCTTCACAAATTTGAACACTAAGCACCATCTAGGATACTCTTGATAGCTTGAAGAATTAGATTTGAGTACTTTGAGTTGATTTTCTTGAGTTCAAAACTTTCTATATGCATAGAAATAGAAGTCACTCTCCCATATCACAAAGTTTTTGGAACTTGAAGAGATGATTTGACTTATAAATCTCATAGCACTTGAAATTGAAAAGGAAGAAGTTCATCGCAGCCGCCATTCCCGTACCTTGAGGTATTCCATGAATACCATTGGCCAACTCAAATCCAACTTGCCTATAAGAGGCCTAATACTCGTTTTCACTTCAAGAAACACATTCTTGCTATAGGTTTCCTATGTCTTGAGTTATTGCTTTAAGTGCATTGAAACTAGCTTCGCACATATTAGACTTTATGTCATCCACTTGGGCTTGAATAAATGAAAGCACGTTACTTGTCGAAGCTTGTATTGATCATATCCTTATTGAAATCCTTTTACTTTACAACGAATCTATGAAGGTAGACTATGAATCACTTCCTACCAATGTTAGATATTTCTTATCCTTGAAAGGTCCCTACAAAATTCATTTTCTTAGAGTCTTGACGTCTTCCATACTTTGTTGACATCAAACCAAGACCGTTTGACTTAAGAAATGAGTATAACATTACTAGAGTTTTGTAGGTATTATTTTATGGAATATATGCATAAACTTTTGTTAGTGGGTAGCCTTAAGCCTCGACATCTCTCAAGTTCATTAGTTCACTGTATTGCATATGATTCAGGATTAGATTTTCTAGAGAAACTTTCACTTGATTACAAGCTTACCTACATATTACATTGTTTCAAGGTTTTATATGGCACACATGAATAAGATTTCAAAATACACATTAATTATGATTGTTGGAGATCTTACAAATTTCACAAGAAATTTGCATGAAGTGATTGAGAAACGTGAGCAATAGAGCTATAAACAAAAAGGTGTTTTAGCCTAGACTTGAGATATCTATTTGAGGTCACTAGAGGATTCCATCTTCATCTCCTTCTTCCTCCAAGCTGCTAGTGCTTTGCAATCCTTGCGCAAATGTCACTTCTTACCATAATGATAACATTGGGCCTTCAACTTCTTCTTCTTATCACCCCTCTCTAAAGCTATAAAGGTTTCACTCAGTCCATCGAACTAATAGGAAAGCCTCCCATGTAACCACAAAGATCTCTCGTGCTCAAACAACATCAAGGGCATATGTAGAAAATTGACAGATATTGATGATGTCAGAGCCTGCAAATCATTGGCTAGTCCATTAAACTCTAGAGGGAGCTTGTAGAGCACAATCCCCATAAGATGAGCCTCTCAGAAGGTAAACTACATGTGTTGAGAAGCTAGTCCTATAATTCTATGACACAAAGTAACAAAGATCAAATCATAGCTATCGATTCAAACTTCATCTATTGGAGTTGTCCATAAAGAATAATGGCATGCATAGGTAAGGGCTTGGAGGAGTCACTCATGAATATATGTATATATAACATGAGTTCAAAATAAGGGGTTTTTAAAACACCATTTTTGTACATTTTTTACATATAGAAGGGTGTCATATAAAAGGGTTACTTACAGATTGAATAGAAAAGGGTTGTGTATTATTCAAGAAAAACTCAGAGATTAGGATATTTATAAATAGGCCATGAATGCACGTTATATAGAGAATATATATATAGTGAACCCCCCGAGGGTGAGGGAGCCTTATACAATATTTGAAGCTTTGTCCAAATTGCGAGAGAAGTCCTATAGGTGTTGACCACCACTGAAATAAATTCTTTGGAAATGCAACAAAAAAGGGAAAAATATGCACAAGCATCATCACTATCCCATTTGAGCACAACTTCTTTATAGTTGTCCTAGTCAAAATAAGTTGAAAGAGGAGTAGGATACTTGGGACGCTCACAAACTCTAGATACAGAAAACAATAATTGCAATTGCACAAACCAAGCTTTCATAACAATACTCCATGTGAGATAATCAAGGCCATGTAATTTGTCATTGGTGGATCAATAGGGGGATTCATCTAAAGATGATAGGAATAGAAAAAAACAAAAAGAAGAGGAGGAGAGAGATAGTACATCCAATCAAAGAGCACAGAGTGTATAGTAAACTTCACAAGCAGCTAATAAGTTCAAAATATGTACCAAACATAGCAAAAATTTACGTGAAACACTATTCCTAGCCCTAGACAGGCACAAGTAGTGAAAATGCAAAGGCTAAACTGAAAATGCAATCAGTAACTACAATAAATGCAATTGTCTTGCATAAAAATAAGTTTCCTCAATCTGATATCCCCAGAATGCAGATAGCAAACTATAAAATACTTAGAAAAAGAGCAAAATCAAGTAAAAAATTAGTAGAAGATGGTCACCCAAGCTAGAAAATATGTCTCATAGCAATCAAGGATGGGTCCAATCAGCAACAAAAAAGTCAAAGCGCATATCTAAAATGATCGAAAACAACAACAGAAGGCCGAATCTTGAAATCTGATATTACGTTTGAAGTGGATGCAGCAATGGAAGCATAAAAAGATATTATAATTAACTTTTGAACATAAGATCAAAATAAAAAAGAAAACGTAGAAGAACACTGCAAAGAAGAGAACTTAGAAGAAAGCTCCAAAAACGGAGTGTGGAATGTTGAGAAACACGGATCTAGAGCATGGCAAAGGCGGAAGCTATGGAGGATGGAAGATAAAGACACAACTCATGTTGACATGACAATGTAGACAACTATTACACAAGTGAATTAGGTTTCAAGATTGAGACTTGAACTCACAAACACAATCTTGTGTGTGGACAATGACAGAGACACTTTATTAGAAAGAAAAGAGTACTACCATTGCATTAAGAAAAGGAAGCAAGTACAAGGCACCACTGTGCATATGGGATAGGTAAGCCTGCATGTCCTTGGCCCTGAAGCTCCATACAAAGAGGCTGTTAGTGAGTGTGATTACTGAATCTCAACACCCCTCCTCAATCACAACTAGAAAGGCACAAAGTGTGTGGAGGTTGTAATGAGAACCACCTGCAAAGTGTGGGCACACCACAAACATGGTAGACACCAGAGGCTGTCGCAGAAAAGGTAAGTGTGGGCACCAAAACATGATGGACATCCATAGACTATAACAGGGGCCTCACAAAGTGTACAGGGACTGTAGAGCCAGGTTACATGAGGAGTTTACAAAGCTTATGACAAGAAGCATTAGGGCAAGGAAATACAAGGCTTTTAAAATAGTCTATCAGAGTAATGAGAGTAGAAGGACTAATGAGGCTTGTCCTTCCGTTCTTGGTGGTTTTCATCTTCATCTTTTTGTCCATGGTCTTCTTCTTCTTTCACATCTGCAAGATAGGCCTTTTGGGACCTCTTCCTAGCATGACAAAACTTCTTTGTGTGTATTGTCCTTTTACAGAAGTCACAGAAGAGCGGTTCCTTTTTACCTTTGTATCTATTGTTTACATATAACATTTGTTCATCCTTTGAAGTGCTAGGCTCTTCTTTGCTTTTAAGTTTCTTTTCTTCCTCTAGCACAGAGGCTTTAATATCAACAAGTTGAGGATCAAGCATATTGGTTAGAGTGGTTGATACATTATCATAGGCAGGAGGCAGACTTTTTAACAAGACACCAATACAAACATCTTCATCCATTTTTAGCTTTATCCCTGCAAGTTGAGTAAGCAGGCTTTCCATGTAGTTCAGATGGGATGCCAGGGATGTATGAGGCTTCATATCAAGTCAGAAAAATTCAATCAATAGACCATACTTAGACGACTTTGACTGTGCACCAAATAAGGTATCCAATTTGTCCCAAGTGTCATGGGACGTGTCACAGGCATCCACATGATGGATGTAGCTGTCATCCAATTCCAGCTTAATGATGGCTTGTGCCTTGTTATCATTCTTCTGCCAAGTAACTGCAAGGTCTGCATCTCGAGGTTTTTTTTCTTTGCCATTTGTGATGGCCCAGAGACCCTTCTTCATTAGGATGAGCTTGATGCAGGTTTGCCAGGTGTGAAACCGGACTCCTTTGAATCGAGCATTTGGAGAGTCTTTTCCCATGTTGAGGTTGCAAGATCAGCACCAAATCAGCTCCAAAATTCTCAGATTGCAGCAGTAGAAGAGTTGGTTGTGTCACAAGACATAAGTGCTAAGAGCACTAGATGAGTGTCATTTGACACTATGTTTGTATCTTCTTCCTTGAGTCTTCCAAATCTGCAAAATTCTTCAAGATCTTCCAAATCCAAATCTTCCCCTCCTTGATTTGATGCTAGAAGCTTCAGATAAATAGCCTGACAGGAGTGAAAATTTCAAGTGGTTTATGAGCTTGAACTTGACATTGCTATGGTGGAGCTTTAGGGTTTCTGCACGACTGGTTTTTTTGAGATTCCAGCTCGTAGCTTGAACCATATGCCTCAAGCTTCAAGCTAGAGATAGCCTAAGTAATAGGCTTCAAAAGCCCTAATGATTTGGGATGAATCGCACTGCGCAGATGGACGTCGAGCTCTATGAACAGAAGGCGTTGTTTTTTAGACTGCAACTAACGAATTACACGATGCTGGAGCTATAAGTCACCAATGTTAGGGATTGAGGTGTTGGGATGAAGCGCCTTGAAGTGAGGCACAATTTCTTAGAAGGAGGCAAGTGAAGATATGCCCTGTAAGTGGAGATCTAGCTCCTCCAACAGAGGTAGGTGGCAAGTTGGCTATGGCTGCCAAGGGGTAGAGAGTGAAAATGGAGTTGGAGATGAAGTCAAACACTTGAGCTGAGCTGGATAGAGATTGTGAGAAGCTAAGAGAGCAGAGAGAGGACCTGAAACATGCTAAGCCATGCTCAACTTCACTCTGATACCATGTTGAGAAACACGGATCTAGAGCATGGCAAAGGCAGAAGCTATGGACGATGGAAGATAAAGACACAACTCATGTTGACATGACAATGTAGACAACTATTACACAAGTGATATAGGTTTCAAGATTGAGACTCGAACTCATGAACACAATCTTGTGTGTGGACAATGACACAGACACTTTACTAGAAAGAAAAGAGTACTATCATTGCATTAAGAAAAGGAAGCAAGTACAATGCTTTATAGGAAAGTAGGAAACTGCAATAGGCACCACTGTGCATATGGGATAGGTAAGCCTACATGTCCTTGGCCCTGAAGCTCCATACAAAGAGGCTGTTAGTGAGTGTGATTGTTGAATCTCAACATGGAATGCATATACAACCGTAGATACTACTACCTATGGGCTACAAATAGAGATATCTATTGGTTCCAATGCAAGTAAGAAAACATAGTTATGGATCCATTCCATGTAGTGTGTAGGTAAAGTAAAGTGCCAAAGCCAAAGCTAAATGATACATGTCAAAATATTAGAGAGAATACTAGGTGGATTCCCTTATGGATTCTTATTTTATTTATGTGGTAAAGCAATAGAACACAATTGTAATAGTGAAAGATTAAAGAAAAAGAGAAGACAAAACCCAAGGACCTCAAAGAGAATCACTAAAGGGGGTGGAGGAATAGATTCTAAGCAATCTATACTTCCTACTGGACCCAATCCAGTGCAAAGCATGAAAGACACACAAGAAAAAATGGTCTATCAATGCAACACATGCATTCTGTAGCTCTTCAACCTTCAGTAGAGTGTTTGTTGTAACATGGGCCCAATGGTTTGTGGAGTATTGACTCTTGTGTATCACCCTTAAAGTCACTTCATCCTCTACCAAGTGCATAGGATGTACTTCTTGTATTTTCAAAGCATATCACAATTTTTTCTATAGCATTGTTCACTTTAGCACTATCCATAATAAGCTCTTTTGTTTCACAATCAGCCTCTTCATCTATATCATCTATAAAATCTAGATATATGCCATGTAAACCAATTTCTTCTTCACTTTGTATCAAGCTTGAGTTGACACACCCATAAACTCTCTCTCTTTTTTAATAATGGCTATAATTAATTCATGGAACTCTCTTTTTGCAATTCGATGGATTTCACCTAATGTAAACTTGACTTTTCCCTTTAGAATCCTCTCTTCCAAACCCTTTTTAAGATATATAGCCATAACTATGTCAAAGAGCAACTTGTATCCTAGTTTTCTTTCCCTTTGACTTTTTAGCTCAAAGATGAATGTCATTGTGAGGAGTATTTCTAAGAATGGAAGATGGCCTGTAGATATCAACCATGGATGGAGGATGTGAGAAGCCAATAACTCTACAAAAGACTTGTATGCTATTTGTTCGAATGTGAAGATTACCATAGGAGGTATAGGGTAATCACCATTTCTATGTTGGATTCCTCATTATACCTAGTGGTCTTAGAGTAGCCATTTATTACAATAGCATGGATGGAGGCTAAAGTTTTGGACTATGGTTTTGGCTATGTAAGAATCAAGAGCAAAGCTAACTGAAGATTAGTGGAGTTTATGATAGTTTGTGTCAATCATGTACGAACAAGGATATATTGAGGGATTATCCATTGCCTCCCAATGCCAAAGAGTTTTAGGAACTAGATTCTTAGTAAGTAATATTGTAATGCAAGACTATAGTGATATTGAGAGGATAAAGTTCTTGCCTATTGCTGTAGGTGAAGATGTTGTTACTTTGGGCTTCATAAGATTCTTAGTCAGACAATTTTCATGAAATTATAGAGGATTGAAGAAACAAATAGAGTTTCTAGTAGGCATCATGTTTGTGGGGTAGAAAAGAGTATAAAAGATGAGGGTTTATTACAGGATAATGATAGGATTACAATATTATATGATGTGGTATCTTTTTATAAATAGTGTTTTCTAGAGATTTCAACTATGCTAAAAATAGAGTAGAGTATTGGAACCTCCATCATACAAGTAGATTCTTTGGATATGTTTCAATTCATTGTTGAATTCATGATACATGAAGAGTCATATGGGAACAAAAAGGATAAAGCTAGAGTTGAGATAAAGTACAACACAATGGATAAAAGGTAAAGCCAGTTGTAATACTGTTGCCTCTAGAGAATGAAGGATTAATTAAGTTGGCTTTGAAATAACCAAACCTAAGAGATCCAAGGAAAATTGGCTATAAATTTATAGAGGAATATCTTAAATAACTAAAGATTGGAAATAAAGTTTTTCTCTTACCAACAAAGTGAGAGTTTCATAGAGATGTTATTCAGGCATGGCATGACATTTGCATTTTAACCACATGAAACAGGTTGTGTGGATTAAGGAGTAGTAGCACCCATCGTCATTTCTATCATACCACACCCTGGAATTTGCGACCCATACCAATGCCCAAGGCTCACTTGCCCAAAATCATAAATCTTTTAAATGAAAGAATAAGAATGGGTATTCTAGAGTCTTCATGTGCACCATACTCTAACAGACGGTTCACAGTGCCTAAGATGAATTGTACACCTCATATGATGAATTCCATGAACAAGGTACTCAATGATTATATTTCAAGAGTAACTATGCCATTCTTGGATGATGTGCCCATTAAGGGTGTGTAGAGAAAGAGAAGGATGAAGAGATAGAGGAACAAGGTTGTGAAAAGTCTTTCAGAGATCATATATCATATTTTGAGAAAATCCATACAAGGTGACAAGAAGTGAAATTGACCTTCTTAGGTCAAAAATCAATATTTGGGGTCAATGAAGTACTGATAATGGGTCACATGTGTGGGCCTTATGGAAGAAGGCCTTCTCTTGTAAAATTAGATGCAATAAAGCATTGCATTTGTCTAGGATTTTAATATTACTGCATCAAACAAAGTTTATTGAAGATATTATTCAAAAGTTTGCTTTAGGTTATGCACATCGTGTTACTACTCCTTGTCTTGTGAGCTCTAGAAAAAACTCACTTTTTGTAGAATGATGAACAATTAGCATTATATCAACCTTATGCTAATCTTGTTGGATGTTTTCAATTTGTTGGCTTAATTTCTTGCCTTGAAATTTGTTCTTCTACAAATTTTATTGACCAACAATCTTAGTTCTCCATGCCTTAAACATTGGTTTGTAGCTAAAAGAGTTTTGAAGCATTTGAACGGCACTAAAGATTTTGGGTTGGTTTATCAACACCAACAAAACTCTAATTCTCTGCATTCACTTCAACTTTCGGATTATACAAATGCAAATTGGGAAATCTCTCACTTATCTTTGTGTTTTACAAGTGGAAATTGTTGCTTTATCAATGGTTGTCTTGTTTCTTGGACTACCAAGAAACAATGTTGTATTGTTTTTTCCACAACAAAAGTTGAATATGTAGCTACATCTTCAGCTGCTCTAAAGTTATTATGGCTTCAACAAGTTATATCATATATTGGCCATCCTCCTCTCTCTAGCACACTACTTCGATGTGATAACCAAAGTTCTATTAGTCTTGCTAAAAAATAATATATTCAACAAACAAGTGTAAACATATTGTAGTGCATTATCATTATGTTGGATATGAAGTAAAGAAAGGCACGATCATGATTGAACATTGTCCAAGTGATCAGATGCCTATAGATATATTCACCAAAAGACTCAATGAAGCATGCTTCACTATGCTTTGTGCTTGGAACTTGGAGTTGTCTTAACTTCAACATGTGGAAATTAATCTACTATGACATTGTAGTGCCATTGTACATACTCCTTGTAGGCACCGTACACTTCACACATGCACATACACCTCAATATCTTGTTCATCTTTGTATATACATATTCAATTTTACCTCACATGCACAGATTCACTTTATATGCACACAATAATCCTTCTTGATCATGTTTATACATTTGTATATAGGAGCTCAGGTCTTTCCCTTGTGCTCCCGAAAAGGTTTTTTCATCCACAGCTAAAGACCTTTGTTTGTGTGGGGGTGTTGGATCTCTATATAGCTCACCCTATCTAGACTAGGTCTCACCTATATATATATATAGATTGTGATTAATATGAAATATTCTTTGGGAGTGTACATGGTGTGTCTTTTCTCTCTCTCATGTGTCTTTACATATCTTCTCTCTCTACATCTCAACTGTTTGACTCCAAATGCAAGATTTGCAGTATGTGTGAAAGGCACCCAACAATTTTTTTCACGGATAACACGCTCCTCTTCAACATCTCGGGCTCCCATGCATGGCTCTAATACCATGTGACAATGTGAAATAGAAAGAGAAAAGTGAACGTGGAGAGAAGGAGACAAAGATAATACAAGAGAGACAAGGAACAATGTGACTGCAATGAATAAATGTATGAGGTTGCAATAGTCAACCCCAACACACAGCTCTACGTGTTAGTGTGGGCATTAGATAGTAGCAAGGAGATGAGAAAACGAAGAGGACTAGTTGATCACAAAGGATGAATGATGGATAACGAAAGTGGAAGGGTAGCTTCCTATATATATGCAAAAAAGAGAGAAAATTCTAAATATGGTCAAACCCCTAAAAAATAGCCAAAAGTGCACAAAAAGTAATGTACCACTGTGCCCTCCATCTAAATTATCTAAAACACATAAAATGATAGACAAATACAATGTTAGAGCTCCTAATATCCTCATCTAACTTGGACTGAGGCTCACAGGTAGGAGATGACCACGCAATGCATACATATAAATTACTAACAATATATTCATTAGTATTTGAAATCAAAGGATTTCTTAGAGCATGTACATTATAGATGACTTGTACCAATTATTGAGAAAGAGACGTAAATTATTTTGGAACAAAAGATATACCAAAGCTATATAGAAAGTGAAAAAGATTTTGAGGATTGCACTAGCATTGAGAAAAGCGGAGTATGCAAATGGTAAGCTTATCATTATTATAGTGGACACTAGTCAAATTGAGATTGATTAGGATATAAGTCAAGATGATGAAGAAGGGAACATATATACATTAAGGTTTGGTGCAAAAGTTTTAAATGAAAGACAAAGAAGATAACTAGAGATCGAGAGAGAGCTATGCGATGTTGTAATTATTGCATTAAAGTGTGGTAAAGAGTACTTTAGTGATGCTCCAATGATAGTAGAGATATATTGTTTGCCTATGTTAGTCATGATTACTAGTTTATCTAATCAAGATATAGCCATGTTAAGATGGATTGCTTATATAAATTCAATAAATCTAGAATTCAAATGTATGAGGATGAAGAGGGCATGATAGCAGAGGATGATGATGAGGATGAGATTTTAGCCACCATAGTAGATGATGAATGCCAAGTATTTTCTATGAAATCTTTTGCAAAGTAATTGTATGAGGGTGAATGGTTATAGATTGGCTAGTATTTGAGTACATTGACCGAGAGAGGTGAATAGACGAGATAGAATTCAAGAGGATTAGAAGGAAGGATTATTGCTACTCACTAAAAGATGCATTCTTATAGAAGCATCCAAAGAAGAAAAGAGGACCACAATTGAGGGTAGTCTGTGACAAAGATGTACATGTCCAAGTTATGAAGGATTTCCATGAAAGCTTGTGGGAAGGAAAGAGAGGAGTAAAAGCTACATTTGAGAATATTAAGGAGGGCCACTTATGGAAGGAAATTTACATGGATATATAAGAGTTTGTAGAGTCTTGCAAAGAGTGCAAGGTGTACTCTTCAGTACGACATAGAGATGAGTTACACCCTACATATCCTTTATGCATCCATTATAAATCGGTTGTTAATATTATTAATATAATGAGATACATAGTGTTTGTAGGATAAGGTATGACTAAGTAGGTTGAAGGGAGAGCACTAAGGACCAACAATACCAATACACCATGTAATTTTCTTCTTGAAGATGTCTTTTATATGTATGGATGTGTAGGAAAAGTGATTGAAGATAGAGAAGAGTTAGATGAAGAAGAAGCGAGAGAGTGATTCTCAAGACTAGGTATAAAGTTGGCATTGACTTCAATTTTATAATCCATAGGGTGATGAAGAGACTGTGAGGGAAGGTATTAGTGCATAGTGAAGGCCTTAGCAAAGGTTTGAAGAGGAAAAATCAAAGACTGAGCCATGTTATTACCTTTTTCCTTGTGGGTAGATCATACCACACACAATTCTACCAAAAGTCGTATGCCAATTGAGCTCATGTATGGGAAAAAGTAAATGATGCCTACAGAGGCAGTGAGGAGCACGTGGAGCATGATTCCATGGAAAGGAGGTTTTGACTAGAGAATATCTCTTAACTCTTAGTATTTGAGAGTTAGAGAGGATACTAGAAGATATTGAAGTTGTAGTGTAGAGACGAAAATAGACAAGATTGAAGAACAATGAGAGATTTAACAAGAGACAAAGGTTGAGACTAAGTGCTATTATAGAGTTTTATTGAATATTGGTATATGATAGTAGTTTGGATTATCAAAATTGTACACTCAATAAACTATCCAAGAGGTGGTTTGGACCATACATTGTGATGCACATTTTTTACAATGCAACATATACCTTGTGAACTAGATGGAACAGAGCTTAGGGTTCCAATTGTAGGTAAAAGCATTAAGATATTCAAGCAAAAAGGATCATAAGAATATGAAGAGCTAGAGCTTGAAGATGTAGAGTTAGAGCAAGATATTAAAAAAGAAGAATATTCAAAGCTCATAGAAGATGATGAAGACCTTTAACCTATAGAAAAGTAAAGTGGCACATGCTAGAGGATGTGCAGGTTTAGAAGGGGTGGATGTTGAGACACTACATGTTTAAAGTGTAAAAATAAATAGGTTGTTAAATAATATAGGATGTCAATGTATATACTCTTAGGGGATGAGTTATTTAGTGACTTACATGACATGTCAAGAGTAAGTTAGTAAATGATGTAGTGTAAAGTAACAATTCATATGACAAATATGTAACTGATTAAAATTAAATTGTCAAAGACCATTACCAATGTGACAAGACTTATTTTGAGTGGTATAAATCTTCCAAGTTGAAAAATATCAAAAAGTGATGCATTTACAGAAAAAAAACATTTTCAACTATTCTAAAGGGATTTTTGGAATTCTATGCATGTTTGCTTGTCGACTAGTCTCTTTTCTCTAATTTGAGTACCCTAATAATCCTATTTTGAGTCTGTATGTGAAAGTTACATTTGAAATAAGTCGTAGCTAGGCATAGAGAAAACAAATCTAGAAAAAGCAAACAACAAGAGTTTAGAATGCAAAAACTATGAAAAGTAATAGTGAATAACTTGAACTATTGTAAACATTAATAAGTAGATATTTGAGCCATTATTTTACAAGGCTAGCCAAATAAAAATGTGAGTAAGAGGATTGAAGTAAAAGACAAGTGATTCTACCTCTTTAGCGATTCCTTTAGCCTGAAAAGGCCTACCTATAAGAGGTTTTTTTTTGTATAGATCTAAATATATAGTTACCTCTACTACTATAGGCAAGGGAAAAAAGTGTTTCCTTTTTATTTGCCATGGTAATTTCTTTTGGGCTGAATGAGTGGTGTTGGCCGATCATCTCAAATAGAGTTTCCCTAAGTTATCATCTTAAGTGTAGTGTATTTAGCTAAAAGAGATCAATTGCAATCGTATAGAGTTTCCAAGGGTAATATAGTTTCTTGTTCGGCTTAATGGTTTCTTGCATTCTACAATATCTTCAAGATTTCTAGTTTTAAAATTTCTTTCTTCCATCTATCTTCTCTTTTGCTTGATCCTAGTGGATTTAGTCCTAGACCTTTTCAAACCTCCCCTCCCCCCCCTCCCCCCAACAGTGGGATCATAAGGTACTTTATGACTGAAATAAACTCGTTGAATCTTAAATATGCTCAACCCAAAACCATGTAAGCCTAAATCTAATGTATTCTAGATATCAAACTATATTTGTGGAAAATATAATATACATCACACTCTTCAATCTAGATGATATCAAGTCAACTCCATGATAAATACAATAGATATGTTATTTGCTATGGGATACTCATATAACTTGATCATTATCTTTTCAAATGAAAAGGTAATCGGTATCTCCCAAAGCCACCTATCCTGGAGGAAGGAGTGCCCTAAGGACTCATATTATGACGAGGAGACATAGCATTTACTTCTCTAGAGCATCGATCCAGGCCACCATCTCCATCAATCAAGTGAGGTGTTCTTGAGCATCCCCATATGGTCAACCTAGAGTGACTATGCCATGTCGAAGCATACCAAGGTAGAATGTGATGATATCAACCATGACAACTACATTTTCTCTATCTCTAAAATGAGACATCTAATGTAGAGACATGCGTAAAAAAATCTTCTCTAGCTCCTCATCTATATATTGTTGGCTCATAATGCCCTCCATGATGACCTACACAACAAAAAAATATGTTAGTTGAGTCAATGTAAGTATCAAAGAGAAGTACAATAATAATGTTTATGTGGACTTGCATAAAAATTTTAAAAACATATAATAAATTACTAATATAAGTGAGGTGTCAATGATTGTAATAGCAAGCTAGATACACAACCCCATTTATGGTTCCATAACTCTACCTTAGCATACATTGGAGGTTTTACGTAAGGGTCTTCACAAAATGAAGAGTGTTATTCACTCTCAAAAATTTATTGCATGTCTATCTTCTCCACTAGTTATGCTAGATTTTTTAAGCTTGTGTCCTCTACCTATTTGCAAGCCCTCTAGATCCTCCTCCACTTCCTACAAGTCATTTGTGACCTCTACTTGTGTGCTTCGCTCCTCCGCACTAGGGACATTTCTTTTGTCATACGTGTGAGTTATGAGAGGTGTTACATGGATAATATATAACCAAGAAGATTGATGTGAATCAAGGTAGAAGATCATATATATGGAATACTCAATCTCACTATTGAAAGGTCTTTGTGGCCTTTTGATTGAAAAGAAAAAGGATTTTCATCTACTCACACTGACTTAGCAACACAAACATGTTTTGCAAGTCATTCCACTTCTTCTCAAAGTCTACCTCTAGGAATCTAGATGGCTCTCACTCTACAAATAGGTTTTCGTGCTTCTTCCAAGACTACTTTAAACTACTATACATCAATACAATACTCTATCTCATCTGCTATAATATTTGGACCTATGGCTCACCATCAACTTTCTTATGTCAAACTTTTTCATGACACCACAATCCATCATCGAGAAAATTTTGTAGATGCACTCTACTAAAAAATATCACCCACGTGGGCATGCTATATTACAGACTTGGTATTGTGGATAGAAGATTAGGATTAGTTGTCACTTATACCTATTAGATATAAAAATGATGAAATCACACATTTATCTTTCAACTAAATGCCTTGAACATTCACGTAGAGTGAAGAAGACAAATAGATGGATAAGCTTTGTTAGAATTTGGAGCCATAGCATGCTTCATGGATGAGAAATTTCTAGAGCAACATAGTATCTAGCTTCTAAGGAAATCAATGCCAATATGTGAAAAAGTAGTTGATCTTTGACCTTTTGTTGAATCAGGAGACGTTAGATATGAGAGAAAGAAGTTATCCTAAGGAGTTTAATATCAAATATAACCTTCAACATCATCCATTTTGTGTTTACTCCTACTACTTTGCTAGAAAAGCTTGAACCATATAAAGAAAATAGCAAAACATTCCATAAACAAAGAATATTTTATAAAAGCATATTTTAAATCTAACACTTTAATATTATTTGTACCAAAAAATTTAAAGTAAATAAATTAATAATATAAAATATTAATGATTTAGTTAAAAGTATCAATAAAGAAGCTTGAACTTGTGCTTCACAAATAAACTAATAATAATACAATATAAATGTGTATTATTATACATTGTGCTTACTATATAGATTCACATAAAGCTTATTTATACTCAATAAATCTTCAAAAATATTAAATTTTCTAATTATTCCTAACTCACCGTAACACTAGATATATTAGTTGCCTACCATCTATCTATCTAGCAAAACAAAATGTCCCTCAAATATAGACCTTGTACAAGCTTCATACTCAAATAGAGTTTTTAGCACATTTATATCCTTATTGAGGGATCCCATAATATGAGCATCAATATCACACAAATAAAAAATATATCTTATGAAACGAAGAAAATGCAATACCAACATCTAAGTTGGTGATCTCATCCTTGCCTATAAGTATGAAGGAAGCTTCTCCTTTTAGCTTTAAACATAAATTTTCTTGCTTATGACACCTATTTTATACTCTTTTTCTTTGGACATAGTAGCTCATCGGCTCACTCTAGTGATTGCAAAGTTTCAGAAACTTCTATTCCTATCTTCTTTGTTATGGCTTTCACCTTGATCTTTTCCATGTCAACCTTCTCTTCTACAAGATGCATTAGTCATGTTGTTGACCTTTACTTGTTCTCCACTTCCCAGATGTTCTCCTCCTCTTTAGCTTTTCCTTCTCATCTCTAACCACTCTCAACTTGACATTCACCAAATCTTCCTTTTCTCTCCCACTTCCTCTATATAGCTTTGATTTTTTCTTAAAGAGGAAAATTATAGTGCAAATTCTTCCATTTTACTCTTCTCTCATAATCCTTGACATATGAAAAGACTTAATGTATGGAGACCAACACCTTGTTTAGGCCTACGTAATCAAAGAAAAATCATATACACATGACACAAAGAAGGTGGAAAATCTAAAATACTAGTTCTATTCCAATTTCTTCTTACACAAAGGGCACAAAACATACTCTTTCTATCCTATCATAAAATAACTAAGGTCCCTATATCTCTTGCTAACCATCTTCAATATCATTCTAAAACACTTTACTAGTAACATATTTAGGCTAGCATATTAATGATGTTTGCAAAAGACTAGATTAGGCTTTGATTAGGTTATAATGGTGAAATTTGACTATTATAAAGCTCAATTTACAATGTTTTAAATTAAATTTTCACTAATTTTGCCATGGAAATTGTTGAATTCATAATTGCAACACTATGATTTTTCTTAGGGCAATCCTATTGAAATTACAGTCCTAGCCAAAGTAGTATATGAATATTATCTAATTAACACTTTTGGATGACTCATTGTGCAAAATGAAAATCTTGAGTCCAATAACCATGATCAAACCACGGGAAACCTAAAAGACCCTCATTAAAGAAAAGTAAATGTACCAAGAATCATACTAAAGAGCTCCCATGCACACAAAAAAATCATGAAAAGGATTGACACACGTTTTTTGTTCTTAGAATATTTGACTTGAAATTAGGGTATTTTTGTTTACAAAGACTTTGAAAAATGAGCTTTCGAACTTACCCAAACTCTTTAACCTATTTGGCGGTTTGATTTCAAGTCATGACTCCTTTTTTGTGAATTGAATGAAAAGATGTTTTAAGGTCCCTAAATTTCATTTTAAAATGCTTCACCTAGGGCTAAGGCCAATCATGGATGATAACAAGGCATGTCATGTAAAATATGCTTAGAAGACTTGCGAGTACCAAGGTAATGGCTATAATGAATACACAAGCATTAATCAAAAGTGTATAAGATAGCATGTGAGTTCAACGAAATGTGTCTCCTTAACTTTTAAAGTTACAGAAAAATTTCATACATGAGGGTCTCTTATATTTGTAGTCTGAAAAGACTCATATATAAGGTTGCCATAATATAAGCAACATAAGGGGTGTTTTAATTTACACAAATAATCCTTAACAATTGATATAGTCTTGAAGGTTTTGTTAATGTACTTATCCCCTTGAGAATAAATATTGGAATAGGAAGCTAATGCTATTTTTTTCTATTTGAAATGCCTCAAACTTCAAAGCATTTTTCATCACCAAAAAGTAACACATTAAATAAACCATTGTTCCTTTTAAGCAATCAGCACAATAGTGTTTTAGACATAGGTCATGAGACGCTCATGACCTTGTAACATTTGTACTTTAAAGCATATAAAAAGAAAGTGTTTGACTAAAATTTTAATAGTGATGGTTACAATTTGAATGAACTACTTTCATAACTTCCGTTAGATTTATAAAACAATTGAACCTTAAAGGTCTCAAAATATAAAAAGGACTTGATAATGTATCTTGACCATACTCCAATGAGACAAAAAAAGAACGTTGCAAGGTTCTTGAGTGGAGATATGATGGCACACTTGAAAACCTGGGTTGTGTGAAGTGGGTTGAAAAGAAAAAAGTTAAAAGTTAGGTTTCCTCAAACTAGGGTTACTTAAAGTAGCATAGGGGGAATATAGTTATACTAAATAATTGAGAAAATATTGGAAACTATTATTCAATTTAAAAGATCAAACAAGTCCAGATGAACTAGAGTATACATCAATCAACTTAACTTACAAACAAACATGAAATAAAGTTTATATATTCAAAAATATTCTTCCATCGAGACCATGTAATGGATTCATATACTTTTGAGAGGACTCATTGAAAAACTTGCACGATGCTTAAAGGAAAGTTTGTGGTAATTCATTGTTTTTGCTTGACCAACTTTTATCTTTCTTTTCTCTACATCTTTTGGATCTTATCTCCACTAAGGAAGATATGACATAGACCATAACTTGCTTAAATTTTTATTGAGAGTGGACTAGACATAATAGTTTCATTACTACTACTGGTGAATAAGCATTTGGATGTGAAACTCCCAATGATTTTGGATAGGAATGGCAATGAGTGATTTGTAATGTTTGCTAAGTAAATGAGGACATTTGTGTTGGCAAGTGAAAAAGAAACAATGGTGGAGCATGGTTCTTAAAACATGAGATCAATCAAGACATGTGCTTTATGATAAGGTTAAGTGATAGATCTACAAATCCATTTTAGTCTTTTAAAGGTAGTCTCTAGAAGTTTGGATATAGAGTTGAGATGAAATGTACACATGTGAGCTAGATTACAAGCTCAATTGTTTTTATAAGAATTTCGAAAGACCATTGAATGCTTTTTCACATTATCAATGTGTTTAAAAGAAAGCGCCTTTGTATAATGCCAATGTAATCTTGCATGTAACTACATCATAGGACCATTACACAAGTTGGATGCATGTAAAAAGCCAATGCACACAAGGGAAGCATGTTATGACATATTTGAACATGCTAAATCATAATGGATGCAAAAAGGATTAATGGGATTTCCCTCTCATCTTGAGGGAGATGAGGTTTGATATTTATCTATGAATGGAGCATCTCTATGACTTCCTTGATTGAAAGGATTTTATTAAAATGTTGTTAAGTGTCAATAACAAGTCATTGATTGCAATAGTTGAGATAAGTCTATTTGGGCACAGGGCTTGCTTAGTTATTAGGTTTGGGAAAGTTGGTTTAACCATTATAAAAATACACTTAAGTTAGATGTTCAAATTTTATAAATGTAGATTGATAGAAAAGTACTAATGTACAAATAAGTTTATTTTTTCCTTTTAAGGAAAGAAAGTTGCTTTAGGATGTCTTTGAGAAGTTAGGAGTTGTTTTGTGGATGTGTGGATAGTAGATACATAAAACAACAAACAAAGGTACGAGTGAGCTGTGAGACTCTGAGAGAGAGAGGATTGACGTCACTTTAAAAACCCCCCGAGGAAGGTTCGTGTAGGTATCGCCACCCTGCTGCTTATGCGTTGAAGTTTGTTAAGTTTCCAAGCAGGAAATTATTGCGCACTAACGGGACTCTTTTCATGGAGACGCTATTTATATAAGGGCTTGTTGGGACGCGGTATGCAAGCAAAGTAGGTTGGTTCCATGGTTTGTGCCAACAATTGCGACCGATCTCAACTGTCCTCTGAGCTGGGATTCATCGCTTTCTAGCTAGCACCAGCCAACGCTGATAGTTTATGTTAGTACCGAGGAGCTGAAGGGAAAGGTGAGCATGGATATAATTGAGGCAGCCAATATGGATGCGATCATGTGATTGAATGAATTTTGAGAGTGAGAGAGAGAGAGAGAGAAAGAGAGATGGGGAACTGTCCTGCATGCTTGTCAGGGCGGTACTCGATGGTCCACGAATACATGGGATCAGAAGAAGGGGATGATCAGATGGGGAGTTCGGGCGGGTCGAGTACTGGTGATGGGATCAAGGTAGTTAGGGTGACGGACGGGAAGGTGTTCGAGTATAAGAGTACAGCTAGTAGTAGTGATGACGATGATGATCGCCTAAATATGCAGCGGCTGCGGGCTAAGGACGTGATCTCGAAGCAACAGGGGGCAGACGAGAGCGGCTTATTGTACGCGCTCTTCGACCAGAGCCACAGCATGGCTGGCACTGGTATTAGTATTAGTACTACTCAGAATGAGAAGAGGAAGAAGGTGATGCTGATGATGATGCACAAGAGGAAGGACAAGGGTTATGATCATGGCCACTTGAAGCCGCTGCATCCAGAGACGCCCCTCAAGATCAGCCACGTCTACTACCTGCGGCCAGCTGCCTGCACCGCCACGACTGCGAATTCTGACCATAACGTATTCTCGAATATATTTAGCTGTCCTGCAGCTACTGCAAAGGCGCCGGCAGCCATTAGAGCTGCGACCAATAAGAAAAAGGAGAAGAAGGTGAGGTTCTCCGATCAGGTGGTCTTCATCGAGCCCCCCGCGCCCTCTTCAGACTATAACCATCAACGCCAGCTCGATTATGTATTGCGCCACACGCAGCCAATCGATGAGCGCCAAGTAGCCGTAGAACGCCCCGCCGTGCGCGTCAAGCTCCTCCTCTCCAAGCGCCAGCTGTGCGATCTGATCGCCACTACCGGCCAGACGTACCACCAGGAGCGGCAGCCCTACCACTCCCAGCCAGCCGCTGCCGGCGACATCTTCGCAGACAAATTAGTGGCCTCTCACCTCCCCCCCCATCTGGCCGAACAGCTTCTTACCAGCTTCCCCCAGCCTCCCTCTCTAATTCTCTCTCCGGCCACCCACAAGCTCATCCATATCACCTCATGAGATTATTCTAGCTCTTGAGAGTCCGTTTCTGTACTTTAAGTAACTTTCCCTTGACTGCTCTCATACCGAGGCTTCGTCCCAGGGGTGCATCCGCCCAGTAGCTAGATCAGTGAGTTCTCCTCCTATGCCGAATTTTGATATAATAGGTTCCAGCTGCTCATCTGTGTACATTTCATCCCGTATGGGGAAGACAACTCGTCCTTTTTGTAGGGATGGTCTAACTGAACCTGATGTTGGCTCGATCGATCAACGAGCCTCCTCTTACATTCTCTTCGATCGCTTGCATTAGATTTGCGACGTGGTTGCAGGGAATTACTAATTATCTCTGAAATGCGTTTTCAACCCAGCTCGTTTCGCTCATGTGCTGCAGGACTTTGATTTCAGTCTCGTGAGAGAGAGAGAGAGAGAGAGAGAGAGAGAGAGAGAGAGAGAAGAGAGATCAACCTACCCTAGCTAGCCAGATCAGGCAGGCCCGTCTCGACAAACAGCATCTTGCAACAACGTAAGGCTTTTTAGCCCCATTCGCAAGGTCTGGTGTGTCGTGGACTGTATATGGGCTATTCCAGTATCCGATGGCAAACTAAATTTCTGGGGCCGAAGTTGGTGCCTCGAGGTTTGGGAATACTATTTAGGTTTGGGAATACTCGTTGATAAATTTTTAATAAAGGGGTGTCGCCAACCAGGGTGACTCTGCAATAAACGTGGCTTGCACTAGAGATCTTTGAATGTTACATGTAAAAGTGTTCTCCAAAGCATCTTATATTCATGCTTTAGGATACATATGTAACATTTTGGGAGGAATATATGATGTCTACTTTTGTACAAGTCTAAACAATCATAAGCATGGGGTAACCATCAAAAACTTCAAGACATTCGCAAAAGATGAGGTGCAGAGGTTAGTTGTTGTTGTGCGCTTTCAAATGTCAAAGAAAGGCTTAAGATGTGGGGGAAGAAAGCCACGTCTTGTGATGCAATCAACATCAAAGCATAGGGTAGCCATCAAAAGCTTCAAGACATTTGCAAAAGATGAGGTGCAGAAATTAGTTGTTGTTGTGTGCTTTCAAATGTCAAAGAAAGGTTTAAGATGTGGGGGAAGAAAGCCACGTCTTGTGATGCAGTCAACATAAAAAATGGTTCCCTATTTGTAATAAAAATAATTTAAACTACTTCTAGTATATATTCAACAAAATATGAACATGAAAAAAATCCTTCATGTACATATTATTCTGTTAATTGTGTATTACAATATAATTATGAGTAAAAGCTCTTTTTGTTCGTTGTGTACTATAGTATGATTAAGAATAAAAGTTACTTTTTATTCATATATTTTTTAAATCTTACATATACATAATTTTTTTGTTTCTTTGTTGTGTATTATAATACATTTAGGAATAAAAATTACTTATACATATTTTTTATTTTGTATACTTTTATCTATACTATCTCTTATTTTAAAATTTCCAAAGGCATAAACCAAACACGACATGTCAACTACCAAGCCTACATGGCAAGCCGAGAACAATTCCCAAAGCATACATTTCAAGAAAATATATGGATAAAAACCTTTTAAACAGCACCTCAAGAGTGTGAAAAGCATTGTAGCCTAAGATGACTTCAAATTTTTCTTTTAAAAAGCTATATTATTCTAGAAAAGATTTGCTTATTTTCTTTCTCTCTTGCTATACATTGAAGGGGGGACACATTTTCATGTGGGGCACAATTAAAGAACAATGTTCTAGCACACACACACACACACACTCTCTCTCTATATATATATATATATATATATATATATACACACACACACACACACATGGCGATTGCGATGGGGATAGTGTAGGCACCCCAACCTCTAGGCTCGATCAAAACTCAGTGAGTGAGTGAGTGAGTGAGTGAGTGTGCGTGCGTGCACGCATGTGTGCACTTACAAGCTAAGCAGAGGTAAGCATGTCTCTCTCTCCCATGATGAGAGGCACAAGGGGAAGATTTACATGGTATTCACTTGGAATGCAAACATTGAGAGCTCTGAATCAACATGTGGCTAGGGCTCTCCTAGATCCTCTCCCAAGAATGTACGCGTTCAAAGTTTCTCGATCACTCTATTCAACCAACAATGTCATAGTGACTCAAGAGGAATATCTATAATCTTATTTGATGTCCTTGCTTTCAAATTGGTATTACGAGTAAGAATAACTGATGAAATTATGAGTGCAAGTGTGGCTTTTGGATGTATGAGATTTTTCATACATAAGAAATAGAAGAAGAACAAGAATAAGAAGGGACACTAGAAAACAAAGAAGATTAGCAATGTCTTCTAACATCCAAGCGAGATCCATCCTCAAGCTTGCATGCAATGTAGCCCTCACCTAAGAAAATGTCTAAAAGCTCTCCACACCTGCTCTCCTCAAGCCATGTCCCCTTCGTAAGGCCTCCTCCCCAACTCAAAGCTACCACACCCAACATTTTGCATACATCCACTATCACTACAGGATATAGGCTTCATACCGATGTTCAAAGTGATGCAAATGTTCATTAAAAAAATGTCCATGTTGCCGCTAAAAGTGTCTATATAAACATCTCTACAAATTTGTTGCAAAAAGTGTCGCTATTAGCATTGCTTTTGTGACACAAATAGCAACGCTCTACGACACTAATATCGACGCATGCAGTAAATTAGTGATGGTTATAGAGGGAAAAAATTTTGTGATAATATTCTTCAAAGCATTTACATATTGGATACGCAATCATCGTCAAGATGGGTCCAAAAACTACTTAAAACCACAAGATGAATAACTCATAAAATAAGTACAAGAGTAGTGATGACAACTCATGAAATTACATGGAACCATGGAGAGGAGAGCCAAAACAAATATGAAAATTTATCTACAAATATCATAAAGTGTGATTTATACAAAGGATCATAAGTACATCAAAGGAATGCTACATGGGAGAGCTTGCACAGATCACAAGGCCAAAAAAGAAAATTATGTGCGCTCCAAGAATCCAAGCACATGCTACAGATCCTCACAATCTAAAAGCTCATCCAGATACAAAGGAGTATTGAATAGACTTTGCAAAATCAACAACTAGAAATTAGTCAACTATACATTATACATCATTAGAAAAACTAGTGACTACCCACAATAAAGATAATTGACTTACTGGGCCACCCCACATGTACAATCTATTGATAAGTGTAGTGAGACAGTCTCTCTCTGCATATTGAGTCTCCAAACCTATGGGATCGTTGTTTGTGATAGAGTGTTACAAAGAAAATAGAATCACTTTGTTAGAAACACAATTCTTAGTACAAGTGATATTCCAAATAAGAAAGTGAGAAGAACCAAAAGAAAACTTACAAAGTCCTCCAAATAAGAAAGTGAGAAGAATCAAAGGAAAAATTACCACTACAAGGATATGAGGGTATAGCAACGCCCATTAGCGACGAGAAATAGCGGCATCGCTATTTGCGCCGCTATTAATGTCGCAAATTAACGACACCAATAGCGACAGTACCCAGAGGAAAAAAATGAGGGCTGAAACCCGAGCGCGTCATTTTTCACGCATTCACGAAAGAGAGAGCGAAAGGGAAAGCGAGAGGGAGGAGCAAGCATCTTGCTGAGAGGGAGAGAAAGAGAGAAAGAAGGAGAAAGAAGGCTTCTCACCACCACCGCCACTACAACAGAAACGAGGCATAGACGGGCATGTTAGACGCGCAAAGTCGGGCGCATCTATCACAACGTCTATAAGTGCGTGTAAACGTGCGTGTAAATAGACGCGAATTTTACGTCTATATATCCGCGCAAATAGACGCTAATATAGACGCACCAACAGACGCACAATTATTTAACCACCTAAAATTAGCAATTCACATAATTAAAAAACCAAAGTTAATAATTATTTAACCACATGAAATTGATTCTTGAGCATGCACATGTGCGCATGATAAAAACCATAGAATTAAGAATACACATTGAATCATTGAATTAAAAAAATAGAGTTAATAATTACTTTTTCATTGCTCTCTAATGAATGGCAGTTCCTCCAATTGACAAGCCTGATATAAGTAATTAGCGACAAGTGACAGAAACCTTACAATTAGTAGCAAGCATTGCAATATGTATCTCGTAATTTCTCTACGTACTTGAAGATGATAAAAGATACTTCCTTTTTATTATGAAAAATTCAATTTAGCTTTAAAATTGACTATTGATTCTTGAGTATGCACGTGTGCGCATGATAAAAACCATAGAATTAGGAATACACATTGAATCAATAAGCAAATTATCTCATCGCTCTCTCTTTTTCTCTCTCCTCTCTCTCTCTCATTTCCTTTTCTCTCTCCTGTCCCTCTCATTTCTCTCCCTCCCTCTCTCTTTTTCTCTCTCCTCTCTCTCTCATTCCTCTCCCTCCCTTGCCCTCTCTCATTACTTTTTCTCTCTCCTCTCTCTCTCATTCCTTTTTCTCTCTCCTCTCCCTCTCTCATTTCCTTTTCTCTCTCCTCTCCCTCTCATTCCTCTCCTTCCCTCTCTCTTTTTTCTCTCTCCTCTCTCTCTCATTCCTCTCCCTTCCTTGCCCTCTCTCATTCATTTTTCTCTCTCCTCTCTCTCATTCATTTTTCTCTCTCCTCTCCCTCTGTCATTGGCATGGGAGGTTGGAATACACAAGGAGGGAGGTTGGAATACACAAGGCTTACAATGCAAAGTCAGAACACTACAGGGTAGAGGAGTCTGTAAAAAGACAGCTATCAATCAGGTGACACTTTTTGGGTACTGGCATGGGCTAACAATATAAGCAACTTGGACCAAGACCATTTCACAAGTGAGCTGGACAATCGGACTGGCATTAGGTCCAAGGATAATAATTAAAATGCAAATCATTCATTAGTTTTGAAGTCACAATAAGGTCGCATCTAACGCTGTAGCATCAGCCTCAGATTTTTGCAAATCCTCACCCACCAGCAAATCAATAGTGGCTCCGCCCATATCAACCACAACAAACTTTTCTCCTTCTCTGATGGATAGGAATCTAGCATTTTGGAGACAATGCAAAGATGCAACCTCTGGCTTCAGAACTACTCTTAATAGATGAGGGCTAGCATCCTTTGAGCATGTTCTGCTTGACACTCCCTTGACCATACCAACTTCCTAAGCACATTTCCTCATCTTTTGCTTGGCAGCTTTTTCCCATATTGCTGGCACGGAAAGACACCATTGAATATCCTTCATCATCAATTGCCCACCATACCTGTCCCTCAGGTAATGCAAGATAATTGTGATACTTTCTTGAGGTAGTCGACGATGAGAGACTCAATTGAAAGGCCTTGAGGAAGAGCCTTCGATTTGGATTGACCTTTGTAAGGAGCTTGTTCTGCTAGATATAACTTGAAACCACTCATGAAAGTACTTCCGCAAGGAAGAGATGGCGTGCATGCAACAATCGTCTTGATGGCAATCTGGTTTGTGTTTTGCAATAGGGCACAGAGGAGGCCTCATGCTGCAGGGGCCAGTCACAGTTGATGTTGTGCACAAATGTGGATGTCGTGCAGGGGCCATACCCTCTCTTGCTCTATTTGCCTATTATGTTTAACATCTTATCTCTTTTTCTCTCTCCTCTCATTCTCTCTTTTTTCTCTCTCCTCTTCCTCTCTCATTTCCTTTGGCTCTCTTCCTCTCCTTCTCTCATTTATTCTCCCTCCCTCTCTCTCTCTCCTTTCATATTATGTTTTCTTCTCTCCCCCTCTCCCTCTCTCATTCCACGTCTATTTCCACGTCTATCTTCACGTCTATAATCGAGTCTACCTGAACAATAGATGCGCATATACACGCAAAAATAAACGCACACCTCAAAATTCAAATCATACTTAAATCATTTCTTTTCAAACTACGCCTTTCCTTTCCTGCATTTTTTACGGTTCTGAAGCTTGAGTTTAGCCGACATGCAGTCTCTTCATGCCTCACCTAGTCTCTTCATGCCTCACCTCCTCATGACTCACGTCTTCTTTCATTTCAAACACACAAGAAGGGAAAAAGGAAAGCCAAGGAGAGGAAGAAAGAGAGAATAAGAGAGAGGAGAACAAGAAGAAGCAGCAAGCAACCAAGCAAGCATCAAGGGAGGGTAACTTACCAAGGAGAGGAAGAAGGAGAAGGAAGAAGCGCCACCACCCGCCACACCAAACACCCAAGGTGAGTCTCTCTCTCTCTCTCTCTCTCTCTCTCTCTCTCTCTCTCTCTCTCTCTCTCTCTCTCTCTCTCTCTCTCTCTCTCTCTCTCTCTCTCTCTCTCTCTCTCTCTTTGTTTCACTCTTCCTCTCTCTGCTCTGTCTGTGTATTTAGGATTTGTGATTCCATTATGTATTGCATTTTGTAAATCATCAATGGCGGTCGTCGGCCTAAAATCAACCGACCGAGCACGTTTGATAGCGCGTCTACATCTCAATGTAGACGCAGATATAGGCGCGGAAAATGTTTCTCTGAGGGTGCGTCTTTGAGCGCGTGTGCTGGCATGTGTGCTCTGCAGTGTACATGCGATGATACATGTGCTGACAGATGTCCACAGAGACGCAGGTATAGACGCGCATAGAGACGCAGGTATAGACGATGTATGTAATATGTTTTATATACACAGGGTAATATGATTTTTCTTGTGTAGATGTGGAATCCTGGATCCTCCAGCACCCCATTCAACAAGGAGCAATTCATGGGGGAGATGACCAATTATCTTGGTCGCCCTCCCACTGCAGATGAAGTTTTCAGTGTGATGTCTGGGACACCTATCACATCTTTGCCTACACAAGGATCAGCTGAGGTACATGGATCGGTCGAAGCACGTATATCTGCAAAATCACGTGTATCACCTGAGGTAGAGGGTAGTGCACGTCGAGGGAGGAGGGAGAGTGGTGCGGGAGGACGAGGAGGTCAAGGGCTTTGTGGGGGTTGCCTAGGTGGTGGCTCTCGATCACCCTCACCGGAAAATGAGAGAGGTGAGCCTCCACAAATGTATTACTCTATCACTGATGTTGGTGGTATCTTGCATGACTTTGAGGGGAGGGAAATGATAGCCTACTTGAGGAGTGTCGTGCATGCCACATACAAAGATTGCATGATTCCCTTCAAGCACCAAAAAAATGGTTTGTGGCAAGAGGTGCTGCGTGCAGTACATAAAAGGTACCCTAATCCCGAGAATTCACGATTCTCAGATGATTGGGGATGGTCAAAGGTAAGAGACGCGCTTCATAACAAGAGGTCTCACATTATGACGCGCGCCAAGGAGTCATTGCAGAGACAAGAGCAGGGGCACCCTGGATATGGCCAACCACCCAATTGCCACCGCAAGGAGTGGAAAGAGGCCAAGAAGAGAGCAGCGGAGAAAATGACAAGTTGCCAGCATGCAGAGGCGCGACGTATCCAGATGGCAACCATGGGATTGTCGCATTATGGATCGGGTGGCACGGAGTCATGGGAGGCTGAGTTTGTAAGTATTATTTGATTTCTTTTTTTAAATTAAAATTTGTAATTTGTTTCACTTCATTATGTAGTGTGTTTTAATACGTTGTATTTTCAAATTGTTTTGTAGTATCATATCGTTGGTAGGATGCCTACTCCTAGAGAGGTAGGCTACCATCGAGGTCATAACCAGGCATCCACTTGGTAACATTTCTACGAGGAGGGACTCATCACAGAGGAGCAATATAATTGCGCCATGAGGATTCCACCACCAGAAGAGATATGTTTTATTTTTTACATGAAAAGTATAGATAACTCTAATTTATTGTTTGTAATGGTATTTATATACCTTAATCCTTTGTGTAGGCGAACCCTAATGCAGTTGAGGATAGCAAAGGGGGGACTAGCAGTAGCGGTGGCAGCAACGGCAGTGGCACAGGCAGCGGTGGTGGTAGCGATGATGATGCCTCTTCTGAGGAGATATAGAGGAGCCCCATGCATGCATGCCTCCCCTTGGCTTGTAATTTTCATTTTTGATATGTATTACTTTCAGCTAGTGCTTGCAACCATGATGTCACAAGCACTAGAACTCATAATGTAAAAACGTTTCATCTATATATATGAAATTTCGTGTGCTACATATATTGTTTTGTTTTCAGTATCCAATCTTCGAAATAATATTTCTCTGCTTTCCCTAAGCAAACAATTTGATGTTGATGGGAGGAAAAAAACCAGAGAGCATGTGGCTTCCAAAGCCACATGCTCTCTGGTTTTTTTTTCATACATCTGTTTTGCGCATCTATTAGCGCGTCTAAATTGCAGGATAAATGCGCATCTATTCTCGTCAAAAACTTTCAGAGTAAACGCGGTTTTAGACGCGTAGATACACGCTTATATAGACGCACAATATGAATATGTCCACTTTTTAATAAATATGATTATATATTTACGTAACGCATTTATACGCGCATCTATAGGTGCGTCTAAGTGTGCGTGTAACTCTAATCATAAGCGCGCTTTTAGACCCGATTTTGTAGATGTGCAAATAGACACATTAATAAACGCGCCCGACATTTTTTTTCACAATTCAAATATTGCTTCTACAAGCGCGTCTATGAACCCTTTTTGTTGTAGTGCGCTGTCAAAGAGTTCGTGCAAGAGCTGCAGAACACGGGGTTCAAGATACAGCAAGGTAAGAGGCTAACAAGAAGATCTCAATAACTCAATTCTTGATGCCAAGATCATTATATTGCTTGTCAAGTTCATTATAAAAGGGGAGTCAAAATAAATAACAAAGCTTGACAATCTGTCCATTGTTTTTCAACAAGTATATGAACTTGGTTTCACATAAAAGCTCAATGGCTATGAGAGTAAAATAGCCCCTCAGTACAGAAATGGGATCTTCTTCAGAATAGGCATAGTGGCAATGCATGCAGCCCACCAACAAAGACTGTAGGAAACTGCTTTCACGTTGCTCTTTCACAACCACAGGGATTAGTTCATCAATGTGTTTCTCTTTGAGATGGAGAATCCCTAAACAACTCCAGAATTTCCAAATACATCCATGCATTAGACTGCATCACCAAGGGTGTCAAGCTCTGATATTGTTTCATCAAAAGCCTGTTTTGCCATTGTACAAGCTTTCCTGTAAGTTCCTTGAATCTGCAAATACTGAACATTAAGTTTTCAAAGTTGTCTCTTGCATGCTCTTCGGTCAAAGCCCTTCATCTAACTTCACGCTTTCTACCAAACCAATTAGTCGATTCTGCAACAGTCCAGTAGCTCTGTGCTTCGCTTCAAGGTCTAAGATTTGCAGGCCAATTTCTCCTCTCTTCCCACTGAGAAACTGCTGGAAGACAATGCACAGTTTGGATTGGAGTTTCTAGATGGAACTCTGCTCACTGAGCCAGGCTTTGGTGGCCTCGAGCAGAGAGCAAATCAAGAGCAAATGCAGTCTCTGCTGCTAAAAGCATAAGTAGAAAGTGACCGAGCTGGCCACGCAGGAAGAATAAACCTGTATAATCTGGAATGAATCAAAGGTGGAGACGAGTGCATCCACTTTGTATCCAGTGTTGAGCTTGATGCTCGAGAACACAGTCTGGCTCAGTTGTACTGACATGCCAGCCACTAAGGATGCGAGGAGCCCTACCCGCACATGATAGGAGTGTGCAGTCTGTCAACATGTCACTGGACGCCATACTGCAGAAAAGCAGTCGCGTGGACAGCTCAGGAATGATGGCAATTCAGACATGAGAATGAGAACCAGCTCCGCCTGGTCATCCGATAAAATGTAAAACCTGTGAGAGCAAATGCAGAGCGCTTCCATCGCAAGAAAGGGAGCTCTGTTGAATATGCTGTTCCAAGAATAAAGCTGACAGTTAAAGCCCACAAAAGAGACCATGATCCAGGGCAGTGTATGTGAAATTAGGGCCGTCCAAAGAACTACTGATTTGCATGGCCAGGAAAGCAGAATATGGTGATCCTCTTTAAGGGCAACACACTTGCCAAAGTTGCAGAAAGATGCTCACGGATGACAGGAGAATGCTTGAGAACACCACTCCTGTAGAGAACACCAGTCCTATAGATAAGGGTGTGATTTTGGAGGGAGAGCGCTGGCTTTGCTACATGCTGCATTCGTTACTACCGAGCCTACACCGATACCGACTAGCCAATGACTCTGGCTCATAGTTCCAGTTGAAGAAGGCAATCTAGTAATGCATGGCTTTGCTATAAGCACGTTTGAGCAACCCGGTTCTTCTCGGCTTCTCTGATGAGGCACTCCGTGTCAGAGAAGACCACATACGAAAGGGTAATGTGGTTTCCACTAACGTCGTCATCCTCCTCCAATCGAGTGCAGGTCGTCAGTTAGGAAAGTCGTCAAAACACAGGTACGTTAGACATCGCTTGGCTGCCACACACCATTGTAGCTTGCAAGCTGCCGCCCTTTAGAGAGCACACGAACCATTCAAAGGATGGGGAAGAGGAAGCAGCTCATGAAGCTGAATTGGAAGGTGATCATGGAAAGATGAGAAACAAAGGATTCATTTCACAGTGAATTTCCTCTGTCGAACCATGAAGATCACAGAATGCCTTGGGCCTTTTTTTACTGTCTGCGTCCGATTGCATCCTGAAAATGCTCATGTTCCCCCCCCAAGAATAGCAACCGCCATCCTCTAGATAGATCATCCCCTTCTTTTTCCCTCTGATCCCTGCTTTTCGAAAATCTTCACGATCCTCCTTTCTTCCGAAAGTTGCTGAACTCCCCCCAAAACAACCCCAGAGAGCGAAAAGGAAGGACCCCCATTCCAATTCAGGCGCAGCCCGCCACTTTGTTTTCTTCAAAAATATGCCTCTCCCTCTTTTCTTAGCTTTTTCTTTCCTTAGAACTTCTTGCCTTTTGGATCCCTTAGAGAACATGTGCTTCACACGTCTTTAGGTGTTAATAAAGATTAGGGTGATGGGAATACATATCTTCCCATTATTCCACATATCTCAGTCCAGAGAATTCTCATAGCTTAGACTTGCTTGGAACTGTGCAGAGGGCAGTACCAGAAACATAGCCTCCTAGAACAATAATAGAGATACATCACCATGACCTTTGCCTCAGCTCTTACCTCACGCACACAATAAAAATAGCCCTGTTTACAAGAGCTGAAGATTTAGGAGTCCATTCCTAATGATTTCTTGGATCCAAAGTGCAGGAAATATATACATTGGCTGCGGATTACTAAAATGCATCACACAAACAATAAATCACATGCAGAAATTAACACAAATGCACAACAAAAATGGAGGTGTTCACGGCTCAGATGCGCAGCAACACGACAGCGCCGCCGCCGCCACCGTTCGCGAAGAAGAGGAGGAGATGTACGGAGGGCGAAGAGGAGCCACCATCGCAAAGAGGGTCTGCGAATAATAATTATCCCTTATTTCATGGTATTTACGAATGTGTGTTTTAAAAAATTCTTATTATAACTAATAAGAACACTTCTTCGAGCCTTTACAGTGAGAGCATTGTCCATTCTTCTTTGTTTTTGTATTTTCTCTCTCTCTTTTACTTGTTTCTGGTATAATTCGTGTGTATTGAGAGAGGGAGAGGGAGAGGGAGGGAGAGAGAAAGAGAGGGAGAGGGAGTTTTCTCTCTCTCTTTTACTTGTTTTGGGTATAATTTGTGTGTATTGAGAGAGGGAGAGGAAATGAGGTATAATTCATGTGTATTGAGAGGGAGAGGAAATGAGAGAGAAAGAGAGGGAGAGAGAGAAGGAAGGAGAGGAAATGACAGAGGGAGAGGGAGAGGGAGAGGGAGGGAGAGGGAGAGGGAGAGGAAGGGAGAGAGAGAGAGGGAGAGGGGAAGGGAGATAAAATGAGAGAGGGAGAGGGAGTTATCTCTCTCTCCTTTATTTGTTGTTGGTATAATTCATCTGTACTGAGAGAGGGAGAGAAAATGAGAGAGAAAGAGAGGGAGAGAGAGGGAGGGAGAGGAAATGAGAGAGGGAGAGGGAGAGGAAGAGGGAGGGAGAGGGAGAGGGAGAGGGAGGGAGACATTAAACATAATAGGGAAATGAGATAGGGAGAGGGAGAGGGAGAGGAAGGGAGAGGGAATCATTGAAAGAGAGAAAGAGAGGGAGAGGGAGAGGGAGGGAGAGAGAAAGAGAGGGGGAGGGAGAGGAAAAGAGAGAAAAAACATTAAACATAATAGGGAAAGAGAGAAAGAGAGGAAGAGGGTGAGGGAGGGAGAAGAAATGAGAGAGGGAGAGGAAGATAGCAAAAGGAAAAGAGAGAGGGAGAGGAGAGAGAAAAAAATGAGAGAAGGAGAGGAGAGAGAAAAAGAGAGAAAATATGTTAGACATAATAGGGAAAGAGAGAAAGAGAGGGTGAGGGTGAGGGTGAGGGAGGGAAAGGAAATGAGAGAGGGAGAGGAAGAGATAAAAGGAAATGAGAGAGGGAGAGGAGAGAGAAAAATAGAGAAAAAACATTAAACATAACAGGGGAAGAGAGAAAGAGAGGGAGAGGGTGAGGGAGGGAGAATAAATGAGAGAGGGAGAGGAACAGAGCAAAAGGAAATGAGAGAGGGAGAGGAGAGAGAAAAATGAGAGAAGGAGAGGAGAGAGAAAAAGAGAAAAAAGATGTTAAACATAATAGGGAAAGAGAGAAAGAGAGGGTGAGGGTAAGGGTGAGGGAGGGAGAGGAAATGAGAGAGGGAGAGGAGAGAGAAAAGAAAATGAGAGAGGGAGAGGAGAGAGAAAAAGGGAGAAAAAACATTAAACATAATAGAGAAAGAGAGGGTGAGGGTGAGGGTGAGGGGGGGAGAGGAAATGAGAGAGGGAGAGGAAGAGAGAAAAGGAAATCAGAGGGAGAGGAGAGAAAAAAACATTAAACATAATAGGGAAAGAGAAAGAGAGGGAGAGGGTGAGGGAGGGAGAGGAAATGAGAGAGGGAGAGAAAGAGAGAAAAAAATGAGTGTACAGCCTATAGTCCTTGTCAACTACAATATCCCTCCATGGCTTTCTACGAATAAAGGACATCTCATCCTTAGCTTACTTGTCCTCGGCCGCTATAAAGTCAAAAATATGGACGTGTATCTTCGTCCATTAGTCAATGAGCTTAAGATTTTGTGGGAGGAGGGGGTCGTTGTGCAAGATATGAGCAAGCGCGATGGTCGACGGTCTGCAATATTCGAGCCATTCTCATGTGGACAATGCATGACTTTCTAGGATTCGGAGAGTGCTCAGGTAAATAGGCTTTGATTCTCATTGGTAATATCTATATTTTATCTCGTTCAAGTTTGTATTCATTGGATAGAGGTTTTGGAACAGGTCTGGTTACATCAAGTTATCATGCATGTCCATTGTGAGGGCCACAGTTAGACTCCCGAAGGTCACGAACCATGAAGAAGATGGTATATCAAGGACACGCCACTTTCTTGCCAGAGGGTCATGAACTCAGGAAAGGTTTTCTTGGATGACCTCCAACAGGTATGAATGCCGCAAGCTAGTACGAGTTGAAAATGGTCCATGCAGAGTCACATCCAAACAGAATGCGACGGTTCTCAGTTTTCTACAAGTTGCCATATTGGACCCACTTACAGATCAACCACTTCTTGGATCCCATGCATATTTTCAAGAATGTGGGCAGCTTGCTATGGGACTGTTAGAAACATGATTGTTAGTACAAAGGATATTGCAAAAAAATAAGCAAGCAAAACAAAAGAAAAACTTATAAAGTCCTCCAGATATGTCCTGTGGCTGCCACTCCCAAGATGATGGACCACTCCGGCCTCTAGTTGTGCCCTCACCGCCTCACGCTACTGACTCCAACGTCCTGGAGAATCTATAGCCTCCTCCCTTAGTCGACGCCAGTCGTCCGCATCTAGCCACTCAGGCTTTGCAGCCCCACTCTTGAGTGCCTTATGTACGATCATCTATGTGACATATATGCACGCATGCAGTCCATCATCCAGCCCCCGTAGAAAATCTATCTGCTGTGGCTGGAACCAAAATCTCCTCATGCAAGGATGCTACTATGTAGTCCTTGCTCCCCTCCGGTATTTTTTTCCAATGATCTAAGACCTTGTGCTGAAAAACTTATTGGCACAACTCTCTCATGTGAGCCATCACCCTCCTCCCCTCATCATTCATGATGATGGCTCCTGGCCTATCATGGACAAGATGGGGTATGCCTAAGATGAGTCCTCTCCCACCTACGTCCACACTCTTGGGCATATCCAAGACACCCTTGTACATCCAGTGTACCGATCGGGATAGTATCTATCGATGTAGCATCCATAGGGGTGCCACCTGCTGCAGACGGCTAAGCAAAAGCCGGAGTAACTGGAGTAGGCGTCCCCACAGGTGTAACAAATCTTGGAGGTGATGCAACTCCAACAGAACGACGAGACAGAGACACCACGTCCGTGCCTCCACACCAACCACCTGAGCCACGCTCCCTGGAACCACCACAAGAGCGAGGAGTTGCACTTGTATCCCATGCCGACCACGGGCTCACTGCCTATGTATCTCTACAACATCCCTATGACCCTAAAGCACTCCCTCCCTCTGACCCAAGTCTGGAGCGTTGATCTCGTCTGCTCGAAGCTGAAGCATCTGATCGCACTAAAGTAGATCTAATAGAGTGGCCTGACAATGTCCGAGAGAGATCTTGGTTTGTCATGTCTTTGAATCTCGCCATCTGATCTAGAGACATGTGCGTGAAGATATCCTGCAACTCCTCATCGCTCATCCCTCGACTCATCCTGAAAAGGTCACCTGCACAGACAAAAAATGATGTTAGCATAATCAATTTAAATCATACAAAGCATGGAAATATAAATCCTAAAAAAATGATCTCACTTAAAATGCATATCTTATGTACCCTTATAAGCCATTAGTCAATGAATTGAGTAGATGGATGCTCCAAGTATGAAGTATCCTATGGTCCCATGTCAATCTCCTAACACAACTCCACATACACTGGAAGGTCGATAGACATGTCACCACAAAAGAATGAGTCCACCTCGTTCTCAAAGAACTCTTGGACTCCTGTATTTCCATCATTGTTAGCCAATGCTGGCTCCTCTACATGCTCCAAGCTTTCGGTGGCCTCCACCCCTTGCAATATCGACCCCTCTATTTGCATATTGTCCTCATCTATGCTCGGAATATCGCTTTGATCATATACTCTCGCACTTCAGGGAGCTGAAGGTATAACATACCACCATCGAGGTTGTCGGGGGTTTGGATAGAAGATTACCTATTTACAAACATGTATAAGAGAGATTAAACTATTGTGACATGTACCATGTCGTAATACAATTAACAAACAAATCAGTTCATGCACATGTTCACAATGTGCCGGCAACACAAAGATGTCGTATAAATCCGTCTATTTTTTTTCAAAATCTATTTCGAGAAATCCAAATGGACCTCGTCGAATTGTTGCTCCAGCTCCTTCAAGTACCACTTTGAACCATTGCACATCGAATAGTATCATGGAGAAGCTACGGTAATCCACCGTAACAATAATTTGCAAGTTTTCAAAATACTCCATCTTATCAATAACTGTGTTTGGATCCATTGCTCGTCGTCAGCTCTTCTACTCCAACCTTGCCATGATACCATAGTCCATTATGGAGTGCATTTTGTCAATACGCTCCATGCGAAAATGCCGTTCATGCGATCACGTTGCACTATATATTTTGTATTGTACATTGAAACACTCAAATTAGTTGTCGCATATAAAATATAGATACGACAAATCCTAAACACGTCATCACCTTTGGACTACATCCCCTCGAGAATTCCCACTCCTCAATTAAGACCTCCGCCCCTTCACAAGACGTTGCGCTCCATGCAACCATTGCGTTGATATGAACCGCGGCATCTCCTCCATGGCCTCGCGATATCAAATCGGTCAATGGCGCGTACTACGTCAAAATTCAGATCGCACTTCCTCTCGATCTTGCCTAGCAATCTAGTACCTAGCGAGCCACGTCTCCATAGAGACATGGTGCAACATACAAAAGCGATTCACCTTCTCCTCCATTGCAACATCCATTCTTTTTTCTACCCCATTTCCAACCACCACATCTCCAGTCAGTCTATCATCGTCCTTTTGCGACCATAGCACTTTGTTGTCTAGATCCACCACTGCTAGCCATTGTGAAATATGCATTAGTGCCTCAGACACCAACCAACCTTCAGCCATGCTACCTTCTGGTCGAGCTCATTGTCGCACAAAGCCTTTCAGGGTTTTCATGAAGCACTCCAAGAAGAACATCCATCGCGTATGGACAGGTCTAGCAATCTCCACTTCATCTACAAGATGCACAAGAAGGTGAATTTGTATCGTCAGCATGTTGGTAGGCAAGTATTTCTCAAAGAGACAGACCATCTCCACTACTCCCCACCGCCTCGCGGATTCAATACAGGATGTCTTAATCTCCTTCTGTGAGATCCATTGCACCAAAGTCGACAACCTGTAAATGGCCCCGCATATTTCTAGAGTAAGGCATCCTACGATCGCGATCAGTAGTACAAATTGCCATAAATGAGAAAGCATTATGAACAATGGCTACACTCCAAACAGAAAAATGTGCACGCCAATTACAATCCATTCATAGTACAAACCTGACATATCTTATGTCAGTCATGGGATTTTAGCCCTGATAATTGGTTATCTTTAGAAAATGCAGACCTGAGAGAACGCATCATACTCGTCAGCACTCCATTACAAATTGCAATCCGACCGGCCTTGAGACTCGATACACAGAGAGGCATGATCTCACTACATTAATTGATCGATTATATAGACACGGCAGCCCTGTAAGTCACTCATCTTTCTTGTCTGTAGTTACCATGTTTCATTAGAATGCATTATTGTATGGTGGACTGATGTGTAGTTATTTCCTTTTTTGGAGAGTCCGTTCGATGCTCCTTTGCAATGGGACGAGCTTTCGGATGGCGAGGATATGTAGCTTGCCCTTGGACCCCTGGAGCTCACACACCCTTCTTTTTTGGTCGCCTGATGTGTGCAGGCATTTTCTATATAGTAGTGATATCTTGTCATGATTGTACTGGTCACTTTCATTATGCGATCATGTATTTATTTCATATATCAGTGTTATGATTTAATTACACTTTATTTTTGTTTACACGAGCATTGTATACAGTGCAGAAACTATTTTGTATGGCCCAAATAAAGCACACACCACAAAAATTTTTTTCATGTTACTGTCGCTATTCGTGTCGCAAATTTACATGCACGCGTGGTTATTTGCATCGTTATTAGTGTCGTAGAGCATCGTTATCAGCATCGTTATTTGCATCGATATCAGTGACACTGATACCGACGCAAATAGCGATGCTAATAACAATGCTGATACTGGCTATTCTATGGCGTCGCCAATAATGATGCTTTTTGCGACGACGGGGGTAAATTTTTTTATTTACATTTTCATCGCTTTTAACGTCGGTATAAGGCCTATATCTTGTAGTGTACAAAGTCCTCCAAGTAATGCTTGTGGCAAACACTCCCCAGATGATGCACAACCCCTGCATTCAATCGTGCCCTCGTTGCCTCTTATTGTGCTACCACCATTGTCTTGGAGAATCTGTGGCCTCCTCCTTGAGTCTCTACCAATCCTTTGCGTCTAGTCACTCAGGCTTTGAGGTGCCACTCTTGATTGCCTTGCATGCGTCTAATCATTTGTGTGACATGTATGCACATACAATCAATCATCCACCTAGTGGAAAACGTCTCTATTGCCGTAGTAGGTACTGAAAACTCCTCATATGCAAAGACCCCACTACTTAGTCCTTTCTCCCCTCAGGTATATTTTTTCAATGGTCCAAAACGTTGTGCCTAAATACTTCTTGGCATAACTCCCTCATATAGCGAGACATCACCCTCCTCCCTCATCATTCATGATTACAGCACCTGTCATGTCATCTACGAGGTACCTGTACCCTATTGGGATAGATCTAAGGCATGTTCTCTCCCACCTGAGACTATAATAATGGGTTTAGCCAGGAGACCCATGTACATGTGGTGTATCTGCAGGGATAGTATCTCTCGGAGTAGTACACCCACAAGGGTTCCACCTGCCTAACAACTGAGCAAAACCAGAAGTCATGAAAGTAGATGTCTCTATAAGCGTGACAAATCCTTGAGGTGAAAAGTATCCACCAAATCGACAAGACGGAGACATTGCATCAGTTTCTCCACAACACGCACCTATTCCACCCTCTCTGGAATCGGCCGTGCGAGCCCAGAGCATCCACATCTCTACAACACCCCCCAAAACCACTCCCTCCATCTGAGGCAACTAGTGTTGACCTTATCTACAACTGAAAATTGAAGCATCAGAGCATGCCAAATTATACCTCACAGAACGGCATGATGATGTTTGTAATAGCTCCTGGTCCGCGATATCTCTAAATTGGTCAATCTGATCTAGAGACATACGTGTGAAAATCTCTTGCAACTCCTCATCGGTCATCTCTTGACTCATCCTGCTCTCTTGATATCGTGAGAGGTAACCTTCACAAAAAGAAAATGATGTCAGCATAATCAATATAAAGATTTAGGTAAAGCACAACAATATAATTCTGAAAAAAATGATGTTAACTAAAACACATATACTAAAGTACCCTTAAAAGAAAACCATCAATGAATTGAGCAAGCATATGAAAATTGGCCTATGGCCCCATGTCAATCTCTTGGCATAGCTCGGCATACACTAGAGGGTCTATAGACAGGTCACCAGAGAAAGAGAATTCCACTTCATTCTCAAAAAATTATTGGGCTCCTGTCTCTTCATCTACATTACCTATGCATGTCTCCTTCAAAACCACTCGGGCCCCCACAACATCTCTCTTACCTGTGATGATGTCGTCCAATAATAGGCTAACCACATTCTTGAAAATATGCATGGGATCCAATAAATGGTTGATATGTAAGTGGGTTCGATATGGCCACTCATAGAAAATCGAGAACCATTGCATTCCGCTCAGATGTGACTCCTTGCGGACTATTTTCAACTCGTACTAGCTTTGGGCATTCATTCTATTGGAGGTCATCCAAGAAAATTTCCATCGGTTCATGACCCTCCAGTAAGAAAGCAGTGTGTCCTTGATATTATACCATCTTCTTCATGGTCCGTGACCTTCTTCAGGAGTCTAATTGTGGCCCACACAATGGACATGCATAATAATCTGAGGTAACTAGACTTATCACAATACCCCTATCTAGTCAATACAAACTTGAATTAGTTATGCTATATATCACGAGAATGTAAGTCTACTTACTTGAGTACTCCTCGAATCTTGGAAAGTTATGCATGGTCCACATGAGAATGGCTCATATATTAATGGACCATCAACCACCATTGTGCTTGCTCATGTCTTCCATAGTACTGACCCCCTCCTCCCACAAAATCGTGAGCTCATCAACTAATGGACGGAGGTAGATATCCATGTTCTTGACTTTGCAGCACCCATACAAGAATGAGCAAGCTAAGGATCGGGTGCCCTTTCTTCATAGAAATCCATGATTGGATGTTGTACTTAACAATGAATACATGCCATACACTATAAGAAGTTGAGCGGAGGCCAAGTGGATTTACGCCATCCATAGCAAGAACAAGCCAAAGATTCCTTGGCTCTCATGTCATACACTGTAAGAGGTTGAGTGGAGACCAAATGGATTTACACCATCCCTAGCAAGATCAAGCCAAAGATTCCTTAGCTCTTATGCAAAGCGTGGAAAGATAGAGTCAATGTGGCTCCATCTGCGTGAATATGTTGATGTTTGTTGGACTCCATCTATGGATCTATTCTGCATATGCCAAGTTGTCAAGCTTGCCATGCCTAGCATACGAAACATGTAATGTATACGTGGTATAAGTGAAATACATCTGAGAACCTTCTGAGGGATGGTTTTCTCTTTGCAAGTCCTATTAATACGTGTGAGCACCACACTTTGGACATGTCTCCATAGTCCTATAGTCTCCCCTAAACATCATACAATCGTTGACACATACATGGATGTTGTTGTAGTCAATGCCAAGCTTTCGTAACACCAATCATGCATCATCACGAGACTCATGCATCGTTTTTCCAGGTGGTAATATATGATATTTTAGAAAATTTAAACAAAATCAAAAGATGTCTCGAAGATTAGAATACATGTTTTTTATTTTATAATAGAGTCAAAAAAATCAATGGAGTGTAAAATGTACCGGAACAACTTGGTCATACTCGCATCACTCCACCCATACTTTGAATGCACACTTAGGAGCGCAAGCACCATCTTTAGGCAAGATACTTGGTATCTATCATATAATGGTATAGACACTTCTTTTCTTAGTGGATCAGATGACTCAACATCCATGGGCATTAATGCATTGATCATTGCCCCCAACTCAGGTTCTAAGATTGGAGGAAGGTCTGAAAGGCCCATTGTCTCCTTTGGTATCAAGGAGAGTGTATGTTGTGCCCTCTAACTGGTATATTGGCTTAGGCACTACATCCATCACATCATGCCCACAAACTTTTCTAATAGGCCGCAATAGGTGCATTCCTTGGGATATGAAGCATCACCCCTCTGTACAAATTTCATGGGCATGTCTAATATTTTTGTATATGATATTTAATTACTTTGTGAATGTAAAGCATGATTGATACATACTTTTCTTATTGTTTTCTCAAAGTCTAAGATTTTGTGATCAATGATTTCTAATTGAAACTCACTGAAGCATTGTACGTGTTCTATGGAGAAGCGACGCTTTTGTCTGATTGCCAGCTTCCTTGCATTGAGTACAAGGACATGGAACACACTGATTAAGATACACCTCACAATCTTGGACAGATTCAAGACTATTATCTTTTTCCATTTAGTCTATGTTACAACAAACAATAGGTTTTTATTCCCCTCATTCGTGATCTTCCTCCATTTTAATCTCTACTCCTCTATCTCTCCCTTTCCCTTTATCTGTTTGCCTCCCTCAATCTCTCTTTGTCTATTCCTTTTCTCTCTATGTCTCTTTGTCTTTATCTATCCCCCTCTCTATTTCTCTTCTCCCCATCCCTCTTTCTCTCTCTCTTTCCCTTTTTTTAATTTGCCTCCGTTCATCCTTCTTTGTTTCTCTCTCTACTCCTCTTTCTCTCTCTCTTTCTCTTTTTTTGTTTGTCTCCCTTCATCCTTCTCTATTTCTCTCTCCCCCCTCTCAATGTTTCTCTCTCCCCCATCTTCCCTCCCACTCTCTTTCTTTCCCCCCTTCTTCTCTCTATTTCTTTCTCTCTTTTCCTCTCTACTCTCACCCGATGCATCTCGTTACAATAAAAATCAAATATAGAAAATAAAAAACTTATAAAACAAAGACATTGAAAGGCCCTCTCTCCCCACCCCTCTTTCTCTCTCACTCTTTTCCTTTTTTTATTTGCCTCCTTTCATCCTTCTTTGTTTCTCTCCCCAACCCTCTTTCTCTCTCTCTTTCTCTTTTTCTATTTGCGTCCCTTCATCCTTCTTTGTTTCTCTCTCCCCCCTCTCTCTCTCAATGTTTCTTTCTCTCCCCCATCTTCCCTTCCACTCTCACTTCTTCTCTCTTTTTCTTTCCCTTCATGCTTCTTTCTATTTCTTTCTCTCTTTTCCTCTCCACTCTCACTCAATGCATCTTGTTACAATCAAAATCAAAGGCAAAAAATAAAAAACTTATAAAACAAAGACATTGAAAGATCCTCTCTTCCCACCTCTCTTTGTGTCTCTCTTCCACCTCTCCCTTTATTTTTCTATCATTCTATTCTCTCATTGTTTCCATTTTTCTCTGTCCCTCTCGTTCTCCATTTATTGTTTTCCATATCTCTCTTTTTCTCCCTCTTTCTCTTCCTTTTTCTTCCCTCCTCTCTCTCTCTTTTCTTTTCACTCTCTTTTACCTCACCCTTTTCTTCCATCTCTTCCTTTACTCTCAGTTTCTCTTTCTCTCCTCCCTCTCTTTCTTTTTCTTTGTTGCCTCTCTCTTTGTTTCTCTGCCCCCCTCATTGTTTCTCTCACTCATTCTCCTCTCTCTCCCCCTTTATATCTCATTTCTCTCTTTTTTACCCTTCCCTCCCTTCTTTCTCTCTGTCTCTCCCTTCTTCATATCTTGTTTCTCTCTTCCTCTTTTTCTTTGTTATCTTTCCTCTTTGTGTCTCTCTCATTATCTCTTCCTCTTCCTTCGTATCTCCTTTCCTCTCTTTCAATGCATCTCATTACAAATAAAAATGAAAAAAAGAAAGGAAGAAAACACAAAAACAAAGCAAGAAGAGGCAATGTATCTACCACAAAGGCTAGAGGATGAATTATTTTATGCCTTCTCTTCGTGACATCCCTTCTTTCTCCCTTACGCACTTCTTCCTCTTCTTCACGTATAGTAGCGGCACTGCAGTGCGATGGCAAGGAGCTCTCCTTCTCTCTCTTTCCCTCTTCCTCTTCCTCTCCCTCTCCCTCTCAAGGTGACGAACTCTGTCACTCTCTCTTTTGCTCTCTCTCAAAAATGTTTGTAGCAAATGGTATGCTCAAGTTTTCAGCCCTTTTTTTTCTCAGATCAACATCACTATTTGTTTCACTGTTAGCATTGCTATTGGTGTCACAATTAGCATCATTAAGCATCACTATTTGCATGGCAATTAGCATTATTAACATATGTAGTGCTAATATCGACACTATTTTTTATGCAAACAGTGATATAAATAGCGACGCATCAATTTTGTGTCACAAACGGCCGTCGCTATCTCCCCATTGAAGCCATGTCTTCAAACCAAAGCCTTGCCCATGTGGCCCTGCACCTCTCCCTAATCCCATGATCCCCAGCTTGCCTGCCATCAACCCACCCCCAATCCCCTCCATTGATCCATTGAACCAATCCCTCATCCCCTCAACGATATTGATATGCCCTATGTGCTACCACAAGAAACTAGCACTTCCATTGACCTATTGTTGCATCCGTCAACACCAACATCCCCAACCTTAAATTGTAAAGGCACACATGGTGCTCAAGTCAACCTAACCACACTTCTTCTCATGTGTTTCAGAAGATCAATGTAGTCACCACTTCCAACCTGAAGCTTGGCTCTAAGAAGAGTATGAGAAAGCTAGGTCACTACAACAAAAAGGCTCCATAGACACGCTTGTAGACGCAATATTTGAACTGTGTTAAAAAATGTTGGGCGCATTTATTACCGCGTGTACTGATGCGTCTAAAATTTCACGTCTAAAAGCGCGCTTATAGTGAGAGTTACATGCCCATATAGACACGGGTATTGACAAGCTACGCAAATATATAATCATATTTATAAAAAAGTGGATATATTCATACTGTGCATCTATACACGCATGTATCTGTGCGTCTAAAAAAGTGTTTACTCTGCAAGTTTTTGACGAGAATAGAAGCGCATTTATCTTGCAATTTAGACGCATTGATAGACGCGCAAAACAGAGGTGTGAAAAAAAAACCAAAGAGCATGTGGCTTTGCAAGCCACATGCTCTCTGGTTTTTTTCCCCCCATCAACATCAAATTGTATGCTTAGGAAAAACAGAGAAAGATTATTTCGAAGATTTTTGTACTGAAAACAAAACAATGTATGTAGAGCACGAAATTTCATATATATAGATGAAACATTTTTACATGATGAGTTCTAGTGCTTGTGACCTCAAGCATGGTCATGGTCGCAAGCACTAACTGAAAGTAATATATATCAAAAATGAAAACTATAAGCCAAGGGGAGGCATGCATGTATGGGGCTCCTCTACATCTCCTCAAAAGAGGCATCATCATCGCTACCACCATGGATACCTGTGCCCCTGCCGTTGCCACCACCGCTACTGCTAGTCCCCCCTTTGCTATCCTCAACTGCATCAGGGTTCGCCTACACAAAGAATTAAGGTATATAAATACCATTACAAACAATAAATTAGAGTTACCTATACTTTTCATGTAAAAAATAAAACATACCTCTTCTGGTTGTGGAATCCTCATGGCACGATTATATTGCTCCTCCGTGATGAGTAGCTCCTCGTAGAAATGCTGCCAAGTGGACGCCCGGTTATGACCTCAATGGTAGCCTACCTCTCTAGGAGTAGACATCCTACCAATGATATGATACTACAAAACAATTTGAACATACAACGTATTAGAACACATTACATAATGAAGTGAAACAAATTACAAAATTTAATTTAAAAAAAGAAATCAAATAATACTTACAAACTCAGCCTCCCATGACTCCCTGCCACCCGATCCATAATGCGATGTGGTTGCCATCTGGATACGTCACGCCTCTGCATGCTAGCGACTTGTCATTTTCTCTGTTGCTCTCTTCTTGGCCTCTTTCCACTCCCTGCGGTGGCAATTGGGTGGTTGGCCATATCCAGTGCACCCCTGCTCTTGTCTCCGCAGTGACTCCTTGGCTTGCGTCATAAGGTGAGACCTCTTGTTATGAAGCGTGTCTCTCACCTTTGACTATCCCCAATCATCTGAGAATCGTGAATTCTTGGGATTAGGGTACCTTCTATGTATTGTCCGTAGCACCTCTTGCCACAAACCATTTTTTTGGTGCTTGAAGGGAATCGTGCAATCTTTGTATGTGGCATGCACGACACTCCTCAAGTAGGCTATCACTTCCCTCCCCTCAGAGTCATGCAAGATACCACCAACATCAGTGATAGAGTAGTATATTTGTAGAGACTTACCTCTCTCATTTCCCGGTGAGGGTGATCGAGAGCCACCTCCTAGGCAACCCCCATAAAGCCCTCGACCTCCTCGTCCTCCTGCACGACTCTCCCTTCTCCCTCGACGAGCACTACCCTCTACCTCACTCGATGCACATGCTTCTGCAGATGCACGTGATTCGGTCGATCCATGTACTTCAGCTGATCCCTGTGCATCAGCTAATCTGTGTGTATGCATAGTGCGTGGAGTACCTGTTAGTAGAGGTGTGCCAAGGTTTGGTGTTTGTGCGGCAGTGCTAGGCAAAGATGTGATAGGTGTCCCAGACATCACATTGAAAACCTCCTCTATAGTGGAAGGGAAACCAAGATAATTGGTCATCTCCCCCATGAATTGTTCCTTGTTTGGAAAACCTCCAAAAAAGCTACTAACACCTCTAGAAAACTCCGCTAAGGTGTTGTTCATGCATTGCAACTCAGGATCAGTGCTGGAAGATCTAGGATTCCACATCTACACAAGAAAAATCATATTATCCTGTGCAGATAAAACATATTATATGCTGCGTCTATATCTACATCTCTGTGTGCGTCTGTCAGCGTGTCTATTTCCGCATCTATACCTGCGTCTACACTGCCATCTGGACGCGCTGACAGACATGCACAGTCGGACCATTATTTTCAAACTTGGTTAAAAAATGCGCAAAAAAACCTCCATAGATGACAGTATATAGCATGTAAAGAGAGAGAGAGAGAGAGAGACAAACAGACAGAGAAAGCAAACAAGATTGAGAGAGAGAAGAAGAACTCACCTTCTTTGCTTGTTCCGACGGGTGGTGGCTAGGTTGCAAGCTCCTTGTCCTCCTTCTCCCTTCCCTTGATAAGTTGCTTGAATCTTCTTCTCTTCCTTGCTGTTTGGCTCTTGTTCTTTACTCTTTGGCTCTTCCATCCTACTATCCTCTTTTTACTCTTATTTCCTTCCCTCATCATCTTCATGAAGTGATAGATAGACATGATTAGTGATGTTGAGCTTATTTGCAGGCATTATATATTGTAGTTAAACTCTAACAGTTTATATTGTGCAAAAAGGTGTCATTGATTTAAGCTAAGATCTTGATCTACATTGCTATTCATACAATTTCATTTATGTTGGGTTGGCCAATCTGCTTGATTAATGCAAGATATGCTTGATATGATGTTTTTGATTGAGAATACTGGTGAAATATATAGAAAATCTTGAGATAAGAGATGGTACACTAGCAAATCGATTGACCTATGTGGTGACATATATAACAAAGCTTGAGGATAAGAGATAACACATTGGCAAGTCGATTGGCACATATGTGGTGACTTACTAGACCATCCCACTTGCAATTGCATGCAAGTATCAATAGGTGGATAAAGCACAAATGGTTTTTAGCTAGAGAGAGATAATGCAATGAAGGTGTATACGAAAGAGATAGAGAAAGGCATATTATCCATCAATCAATCAAAGATATGTACATGAAGTGACTTGATATAGTAATTAGAGTATCGTCATTTTTAGGATGCTCCATTGACTTCTGCGAGTTCCCATAACCTTGAAGTAGATAGCCAACCACAGTGTCCATGGAAAATTTATTTGATCCATCAGACCATTGAACTTTTGAAAAAAAAAGCTCACAGAATCATCCGATGCCTCCTCAGATCCAGAGACAGGCGTTGCAATAGCATGTGGTACCAAAAATTGCAAGAGCCAAAGATAGGCTATGGTGGTCCAGGGAAACAGGGTGTATCCGAGAATAGGACTATAGTCTCCGCGTCTCCGTAAATTTCCAAAATTTTCCACGTCAGACGGGCAGACCCCTCCCAAATCTCAACATAGCATTGGTAAGGCTATTTTGAGAATGCAAAGCTTCTTATCTTTCCCTCCAACTTTCGAAAGAGGAAGCCTAACCCACCTCTTACACTTGTTTTAGACACTTGTCTCTTATCTCTCCCAAGATTGTTTTGACAGAGAGAACAGAACCAATCTCCCTCTGGTATGCAGGATAGACCAGCACATTCTATGTGTTATGCTCCTGGGCATCCATCACAAAGAACAAGATCTCCCCCCATCTCCACATTCAGCATGAGCTTCAAATGATGAACAGCTAACCACTTCATTGCAGCATCCACAACGAATTCTCGAGCCTTCCTTCGATTCCACGATATCCTGCACTTTTCTTGGAATTCATCATTGTAATTGACAACATAATATTACTCTTTGGCATTAGTTTTTCATATTTTTCTGACACACACACAACATGCATACAAACTGAAACACACACAAACACAAACACACAAGTGGAGTATGTACATTGGATGCAGGTACTGAAAGGACGGGAAGATAATGCAGCAATCACACACAATGAAACACACGCGAAAAGATAACACAGATGCACAACAAAAATGGAGGTGTTTACGGCTCGGATGCGCAGCAGCACGACATCCACCCCCTCTAAACCTGTGCATCCTCCGGATGAGCCAACTATCCAGGATCATCCAAGTCCACAAACAGGTCCAGTCCTTCATCAGTTTCTGGTAGACCTGTTTCTCCATCAGCTTCATCATCCATATTCTCTGCTTCTTCTGCTAGACTTTCTTCTACCTACTCTTCTTCTGCCAATGCTTCAAGTGAATACTCTTCATCTTCTCTTCTCTTGAAAATCTTGACTCGTTTTCCAGCAATGGGCACCCTCAATACCATCCCATCCAATTCAGCCAACTCATAGGTAGCATTGTCAAAAACCTGTTTCACCTCATACAGTACAAACCATCTTTGAACCATTTTTCTCATGCTACTATGCTGATTCTCTAGATTACGATCGTAGACTAGAACCCAATCTCCTTCTTTTATGGCTCTAGGCCTCAAGCGATGCCTCAAATCAAACCTGTCCTTGTTTTTGAGTCGGGCTGCCTTCAAACGATCAACTACTAGCTGCACATCTTCTGCCCTTCTCTCTAGCTGATGAATCTGAAGAGCTAGAAGCTCCTCCCTTGATAAATTCTCATGCCATGGAAGAGCACTCCACGTGAGAGCACAGACTTCTGTAGGCATGACAGGTTTTTGCCCATACATCAACTCTGCAGGCATATATCCAGTAGTCACGCTATGTGTAGAGCGGTCTGCCCACAATGCAAAAGGTAGTAATCTCGGCCAATCTCCAATCCGACCTCTACAAGCTTTTGCCAATGCCTTAACTATCGGCGGATGTCCTCTTTTGCTCTTGCCATTACCCTCTGGATTATAGGTAGTAGTAAAAGCCAACTTAATCCCAAACCATGAGAAAAATTATCTAGCTTCATCTGCATCTAGCTCTCCATGATCAGCTGTAATCTTGCCTATACATCCATACCTGCAAAATATTTCTTCCAACAAGAATTTACATATTGTAGTGGTGGTCTTTGTCCGCAAAGATCTGCCTTCAACATAGTTTGTAAGATCCTCCCTGGCCAAGACAAGATATCTCATTTGCCAAAGTCCCACTGGCAAAGTAACCAAGTCTACCACCCACTTATAATGCATACATAGCGGATAGGTCGGATGCAACTCATCACGATGCCGTACTAAAGAGTAAAGCTGACAGTCCCTGCAAGTCTCCACAAAGTGGGAAACATCTTTATACATCCCTTTCCACCAGTATCTTTCTTTGATTTTCTCATAGGTAGCCCACACACCTCTATGACCAACCCAAGAACTCTCATGAAACTCTCGCATAATCTGTATCTGCATCGCTACTTCACAAACTACTCTCAAGGGTAGGCCACCTCTCTTCTTTGGATGCTTCCAAAGAAAACCATCTTTCAAGAAATACCCATAAGCCTTTCTTCTGATTTTCTTGAATTCATCATCTGTCCAATCAGCTCTTCGAGTCAATGAACTTAGATACTGTCCAATTTGCAGCCACTCGTCAACATAGAGTTCTTCAGTAAAGGCTTCAACAGTAGATACATGACAATCATGAACAAGGATAGAAACTGCAAACTCTGTCTCATCATCATCTACAAGCATTAACTCCTCATCCTCATATCTCGCTCTAGATAGCATGTCAGCAACTGGATTATCTTTTCCTGCTATGTGTCGAAATTCTGGATTCAATGATTTGATGTAGGCAATCCACCGAAACATCGCTATATCTAGAGTCGAACAGCTAGTAATCATGCCAAGCAAAGGCAAACAATCTGTTTCCACAACAACTGAAGCACCAATAAAATACCCTTTATCACACTTCAGTACAGTGACTACTCCCCACAATTCTCTTTTAATCTGCGGATATCTCCTCTGTCGCTCATTAAGAACTTTAGCTCCAAAGCAGATTGCATATCTGTTCCCATCAGCATCGTCCTGTCCCACTGCCCATCCTATACCAATAGGGCTAGTATCAACTGTCAACATGATTGGCCGTCCACACTGATAATCCGGCTTACGAAGAGTAGGAGCTGACTACAACAGCTTCTTGAGTTTACGCATGGCTTTCGAATGCTTCTCATCCCAATGAAATTTCTGCCCCTTTCGAAGCAGCTGATAAAGAACATCTGCTATGTGAGCAAAATGAGGAATCCAAATCATGTAAAATACACAAGCTCCCACAAATCTCTGCACCTCTGAAGTAGTCGAGCAATACTCTGCAATCCTGCTTATGGCATCCACCTTTGCAGGTGAAGGCTTCCTGCCATAATAACCAACCATGTGCCCAACTATGATTCACAAGCAACCAAGTGTTCAGCCACAAATTGTCTACATTCTCGCAAATCAAGACTCTCATTCTTTTCTTCTTCTACACAACCCTTAATAGGCACATCATCTAGGAAAGGCATGGTATACTGCGGAATATAGTCTCGTAGAACTCTATGCATAGCATTCATCATATGAGCAACTGAGTTGGTGGCACCTTGAGGCAAGGTACACATCCTCACAAGACCAATAGGTGTCCGCATAGTAGTAATATCCCTGCTTTCCAAGGCAAGCTGAAACTGATCATAACCAGAATACAAGTCACCTAGGGAATAGATGGCTCATCCTGCAAAAGCCTCGGCAAACTCATCCACAACTGGACCTGTTCCCACATTCCTGATTGTCACTCTGTTCACGGGCTGCATATCCTAAGTAAATCTCAAGGTACCATTCTTCTTTGCTACAGTAAACCACCTGTTAGAATAGGGCGCAGAAGAGGGTTCCAAAATCCCCATCTTAATCTTCTCATTCAGCAACTCTATTAGCTTTGGCAAGTGTGCTCTAGGCACAGGTATAGGACGTATATTCCATGGCACATGAGGGACAGTGAAGATGACCATAGGCATAACCAATTCGGGACTAATGCAGCCAATTTCATGAGGAAAGAAAGCAAATGCCTTACCATGACGTCCAAGCATCTCTCTAAAACATTCTTTTTCCACTGGAAGCAAGAAATCATCATTCCCAATCTTCAATTCAGCAAGAGTTTCAGCAGTAAATTTATGTCTCTCAACATAGGCTGCTTCATAGCTTTTTCTATCTGCTCATCACTATCAGGAGGAAGCGGCCCTGCAGCCGGCTTAACCTTCTTATCAACTGTTTTATACTTTGTGTCAACCTTGGCATCAGTCAGGAACTCTTTTCTTTGATGCAATTTCTACAATTTTTCAACAACTCTCAACTCTGTTGGCTGAAAGATTTCAGCCCTTTGCTCTATGGACTGCATGGGTGCAGCCTGAAACTCTGTATGCTGAAATTTTTCAGCATTAAACTCTGTTGGCTGAATGGTTTCAGCCCTCTGCTCTATGGACTGCATGGGTGCAGCCTGAAACTCTATATGCTGAAATTTTTCAGCATTAAACTCTGTTGGCTGAATGGTTTCATCCCTCTGCAACTCTGAAAGCTGATCAAGATCAGCCATAGATTCGGTTTGCTGAGTTTTCTCAGCTTCTGACTCTGTTTTCAGCATAAAATCAGAAATTTCCTGATACATATCCAAGGTTTGCACAGGTATGATTCTTGAACCCATACATACATCAATTTTCAGCATATTTCCCATCTCAGACAATGTATCTGCATAAGGCATTCCTTCATACAACCCATCCACATGCTCTCCTGCTTGCAAAATACCTGCAATCTTCAACTCTTTCTCCTTACGACCAATGTACTGCTTGGCAGCTCTAGACAAATCTGAAATTTGCTGATAACTCACTGAACTATCTGAAGAAAAACCAACAAAATTAGTAGAGAAAGACTGGCTACCAGGAGGCAATATCTCCTCTTTTCTCCGCTCCGTACCACTAGCGTCTCGCAAGACAGCGGTATCTAATGAAAATCCAACTCCTTCACAGGTAGTGGTGCCCAACGCAAGGAGTCCCTGTTTCTCGGATGATTTGCTCCAACAATCATAAACTGAACAGCTCGCATACCATCCTTACTATGTATTCGTGCATAGGCTGAACCATCATCCATCACTTTCGTCTCCATTCTTGCTTCTGTAATGAAAGGCTGTCCAAGAATAATCGGATAAGAGCAAGAATCCTGAACAAAGCAATGATAATCCTCTTGAACATTACCAATAGAAATTCTGATGCTCGGACAAGCAGCATACATATCACCAGAAGTATTATTGGCTGCTCTCATGCGCCAGCCATGCTCTGCATCCATAGGCCACTTGCCACTCTCATAAACACCTCGAGAAATAAGCTTAATCTCAGAACCATGATCGACTAAAGCGACCAAAGGAATCTGTTTCTCTCCAATCCTTACCACCGTCTCAATGGTTTCTCTAGCCCAATGACTGCGTGAAAAATGGCTGCGAGGAATGAGGATAGGGGTATCATCATCTTCATACTGCATAGGCTGAACTATTTTCTCCAACTGTGGATTGATAGAAGCATTCTCAACCATCACTGCATCATCATGCTCTTCCCCAAGAGCTCCATGCCATAATCCCTGTAAAGCAGGTCCTTCCATCGCATGTTGTTTCCTCCATAAGAGATCCTGCATCTGATCCTGTATTTCTCTTCTAGCAATCCCAAGAGCTTCTCCAATAGTAAAAGTGACTTCACTATTCAAAATTATTTCATGAAAAATCTTACTCATATCAGTCTGCATATGAAGGTCTAACAAGAGCTTGAATCCTAGCTCCTTTCTTGATTGTCTCTTTTCTTTCATCTGTTTGTCTCCCATAGGTTGCTCAGGACCTGATTGTGCTGGAGAACTCGTCATAGGTGGAGCTGTAACAGGTGGTGAAACAAAGTCACCCCCTCTAGTCTTTTTGGAGGTGCTGAGACCCTCCTCATCTCTTCTTCTCTTTTCCTCAACCATGGCATCTAAACCTTGTGTTTTTGCCATATAAGCAAAAATAGAATACATGTCAACAGGAAAATCCCATCCCGTTTCTCCTCGGATACTAGAGCCCACACAAGTCATAGTGGATGCCTGAACTTTCCCTCTTCTCGCTATCTCCAAGGCAGAGGACCATAAAGCAGAGTCTCCATCTGATTTCTGCTCAAACTGGACTCCATAAGCTGAAGCATCTCCTCTAACACTCACATAAGCTGATCGTGCAGCCATATCATCAACGAGCTTCTTCATGCCTCCCTTACCAAAGTTTGTGTCAAGAGGAGCACCAGTCTCTGTCAGCCATATCTTCCCATCTTGTCCCCAAAACACTACGTTCTTCTTACGCGCTTCCTGAAAAGCATCACAATCTCTACAGTGTTGGTGCTCTGTACTATCGCACCAAATACATCGTTTCCCTTTTCTTTGGCCAGCTGGAAAAGCAGTCGCTGGAGCAAGTGCTACAGCAAGTACTGATATAAGTTGCTCTTTTAACTTCCCAACTTCAGCTTTGACTGCCTCTATCGTCAAATCTGCCAAGCCTTTAATAACATCATCTACTGATAAGGGCACTGGAGCAGCAGGAACTGGTGGATTTACAACAGGAGGAGTAGGCTTAGGCATAGAACTTGCAGCAGGGGTAGAAGTAGAGGTCTCCAAGGATTTTTCAGAAACACATCCTATATTACGATGCAATCGTACCCTCCTGCGCTGCTTCTTAACAAGCGCATTCACAGCATCAATGACATGTCTCCACTCAGTCTTTAAACCTGAATCGATAGCTTGATCTTCCAAAAGATCATCCAACTTTTCCTGTAAATCAGCATCAGTAGCTTGTAAAAATAATACCACTTTCTGTATCTCCAAAGCTTGCTGCTGAGTTCCATCCAACTGATCATAGCGGCTCTCAAACTCTCGTAGAAGGGCGGTAACTGAAAGTCCTTTATTAGGCATAGAAACCCATGCTAAGAAATTCCTGCGGTTCATAAGACCTGTATCCTCCAGGAAATATTCATCTTTTAATGCCTTCTTAAACTCTGTCCAACCAGCATGTGTTCCTTGAATTTCTGAAATTCGGACTTCAAGAGCGTGCACCACGATCCACAAGAAGTAATGACTCCAAACATCTTGAGAAACCCCAAAAAACTTCATCTTTTCTTCATACAAATGCAGGTAAGTTGAAACTTGTTGGCCATTGAACTGCTTCATCTCCTGTTGGACAGCTTTCAGGGCATCCATGGCATCACTATCACGTTTCGCGTGAGCTTGCTGCTGCATATAGGATGTAAATGACTGAAAGAGATGCTTCATGTCATTGTCATCTGTCATCTCTTCTTGCGAGTCTCCCATCTTGCTGAAAATTGACACAGCGCTTTCACGTCGGGTTCACCAGAAATATCGTAGAGTTCGTGCAAGAGCTGCAGAACACGGGGTTCAAGGTACAGCAAGGAAAGAGGCTAGCAAGAAGATCTCAATAACTCAATATTTGATGTCAAAAATCACTATATTGCTTGTCAAGTAAATTACATGAGGTCCATGTTCAAAAAAATCTGTAGTATCTCATAACCAACTTTGCATTTAGGTGTTCAAGAACAGTTTTACCATTGGCACATAGGCTTGATGAGTTCAGTTGGGTAGCAATCCCTGTGATCAATTCTTAGAAATCCATACAGTGCCAAAACATTGAAGTTCTGTGAGCAACTGGTATAACATACAAAAACTGCATTCACTGCAAAACTGTGGTATCAAAGTACAACTAGTACAACTGAGCCATCGGCCATACTTCAATTTGGTCATTAATTGCTTCAATTTTCCCTCTAGTGCATGAACCAGAGTACACCCAATCAATCTTCACACTGATACATTCTCTTACAAGAACATAGTTATCTGAAAAATGTAGCTTTGCATCAACAAGTTTCAGTTTAGAAACTTCAAAACTGTATTCAGCAGCAAACCTCCAAAAGAGTACATGTCAGATTTTTCTGTGAGTTTTCCACTTGAGGCATTCTTAGGGGCCAGATACCCAAATGTTCCCATAACTCTAGTGGTCACAGGTGTATTTGTATCAGATGTTGGCTTTGTAAGGCCAAAATCTGAAACTTGTGCCTCAAAACAGTTGTCTAGTAGAATATTAGAAGATTTGATGTCCTGGTGGATAACTCGAGGATGACAATCTTCATGCAGGTATGCCAAACCACGAGGCACCACGTGCAATTTTCATGCGTGTTTCCCAGCTCACAGCCAACTGATAATTCTGCAACTTGTTGCGGCATATGTGGGAAATTGTGGAGGTACATTCCAATGTCAGCCCTCCATCAACGGCAGAGTTGAGATAGTTAGCTAACTTTCCAAATTCTTTGGTAATGTGCTGAATTCTGTCTTTTCTTGTTATTCGGCCATAATAAAAGACAATGCTACCTCTGTTGGTGATAGACCACCACCACAATCCAGACCAACAGATACCCTTCCTAATTGAATTCAGATGACGAGGTTCGATCAATTAATCACGATAGAAAGACAGGCTTGCTGAAATAGCACTAGAAATCCTAGAACAGAACTCCTGTAACGTAGCTTATCCACTTGCCCTGCTTGGCTTGGAAGGAAACAATGGCTATGGCAGATGTGTTGTGGAGGGATTTTGATGCCGTCTCTCGATCCGTTTCCCAAAAGGGTGTAGGCGGACAAGTGAAAGGTTTCCACGTCAAGAAGGAGCTGGCCGATCACATCTCGGATGACCGCCTCCACATTCAGTTGAAGCGACTGTTGCATCTATGGAGCTGGAGCCGATCAGTAGGTTCCCCAATTGGATGCACATCCAGGAAAACAAATAGCAATGACATGTTTCTAGTTATGGATTCGATTCGCCCCCTCTCCACTCGACATTCTGGTCAGGGCGAAGGTTGTTGATGATGAGGAAGAAGGAGAAATGTATGAAGACATTGAAACTTTGTTTGATCCATCAAACCATTGAACTTTTGAAAAAAAAAGCTGGCAGAATCATCCGATGCCTCCTCAGATCCAGAGACAAGCGTTGCAATAGCATGTGGTACCAAAAATTGCAAGAGCCAAAGATAGGCTATGGTGGTCTGGGGAAACAGGGGGTATCCGAGAATAGAGACTATAGTCTCCGCGTCTCCGTAAATTTCCAAAATTTTCCATGTCAGACGGGCAGACCCCCCCCCCCCAATCTCAACATAGCATTGGTAAGGCTATTTTGAGAATGCAAAGCTTCTTATCTTTCCCTCCAACTTTCGAAACAGGAAGCCTAACCCACCTCTTACACTTGTTTTAGACACTTGTCTCTTATCTCTCCCAAGATTGTTTTGACAGAGAGAATAGAACCAATCTCCCTCCGGTATGCACGATAGACCAGCACATTCTATGTGTTATGCTCCTGGGCATCCATCACAAAGAACAAGATCTCCCCCCATCTCCACATTCAGCATGAGCTTCAAATGATGAACAGCTAACCACTTCATTGCAGCATCCACAACGAATTCTCGAGCCTTCCTTCGATTCCACGATATCCTGCACTTTTCTTGGAATTCATCATTGTAATTGACAACATAATATTACTCTTTGGCATCAGTTTTTCATATTTTTCTAACACACACACAACATGCATACAAACTAAAACACACACAAACACAAACACACAAGTGGAGTATGTACATTGGATGCGGGTACTGAAAGGACGGAAAGATAATGCATCAATCACACACAATGAAACACACGCGAAAAGATAACACAGATGCACAACAAAAATGGAGGTGTTTACGGCTCGGATGCACAGCAGCATGACAACGCGCTGATACACGCGCTTATAAACGTGTCCGCTTTTCGCGTGTACAGTGCACGTCTATAGGTCCTTTCTCTTGTAGTGGGTAATGTTGGCTTAGATGACAGTGCCATTGTGTAACGTGTCCACTAATATCATCCAGGACACGTCTTAGCAGTCCATTGGAAAGGATGTCTAGAAAGCTCCACCCTGCACTCCCATGGAATGTTACAGGGTTTGCGATCGAGGGCTTTCCGCTTCTGCCACGTAGCGGGAGTATTCCGGCCGTTCCCACTTAGGATCGACCTGAATTAGGGTTTTCCTAATTGGTCATTTCCTAACAGCAACTAGCGTCAGACCCAAGCGAACTACTTTACGCAGAAACTCCAGGTCGGAAGCGGATTCACGCTGCACTTGGTTCAAGGAGAATGGGAAACGAGAGGGATGCAAAGTTCAACCTCTCTGCCATAAGGCATAGTCCCATTCCGTTCCCCTAAAATAGCGTAAATCAGGTTTAATCATAACTCTAGGTCAACTCCTTTGTTGTTCGTGTCCTTTGACGATCATCCTGTTGTTCCTCGTGATTTGAGAAAAGTTCCCGGCCAACTGGGACCACCCATCTGTAGGACAGACCTATGGCCCATCCTCCGCACTTTTCTCGGGTTGTTTTAGTTATTTAATTACCTAACACATTAGTTGGACATGTAACAAATAGCTTCTTTAATTAACCCGTTAGGCACTGGTTCCTTCACGTAATCTTATCACTTGATATAGAAAAACAATATCATACAAGTTCCTTATTAACAGATTATTATATTTATCTTTGAAATACAAAGAGTCCAGCCCATAGGCTTATCCACAATCTGCCCGAAGGCTATCCAGCAATCCACAGGGATCACTATTCTAAGTTTTCGCCCGTAGAATAGTATGCGGGCCTCTAGATCCAATCCCGAGTCACGTTAGCCTCTTGTGCAGGACCTGAAAGGCGAGGGATTTACGGCCAGAGCCCCCCTGGCACCCAAGCGTCCTCCTGCTCCAAGTAGTGCTCAATGGAGAGACCTCTCGCGGCGGGTTCGGTCCACTTTCCCGGCGCAGTCAACAACCCCCTTGGTTAGGGTTAGGTAGGCAGTCAGGGGGTAATTGAAGTTGCCTCTCCCTTCAGGACTTCAATCTGAAGTATAGATATTGATTTATCTTTTAATTCATTGATCAAACAAAGCCAAACAGTGCTCTAAAATTTGTAGCAAGCACAAATATTTCCATTGATTGTTTTTGTTGGCAAACTGCTAAGAAATGAATCGTTCCTTTCGAATGCGTCTAGCACTCGATCCGGGATGACTTGCAACTTGGCAAGGTCCCCTATATCCTGGGTTAGGGCATACCCTATTAACCCAACTTGGTCAAACCTTGAGTTCATTGGTTACTTCAGTCAATCGGTTAGTCTTTAGTTTCTAAACAATCTTCCTTACTCAAGAAGGATACTAAAGTATTCATCCTCTTGCAAGATAACTTGCATAAGGATCCGCCAACCCCATTGCGAGACTTTGGCCATTCTCTTGTGATCCAATCACAAGATTATATGACTCTGCATTTGCTACGCAAGCGTGGCATAGAAGTATGAGACAATGGAGTCACGAAATAATCTGTTTTAGGTTCTTTAAGCTGACATCATTAGACCTAGGGTTTCCAAGCTTCATCTTTGTAAGATTCTCAGGGACAAACCCTAGTTCCTTTTACGATTATAATTCACTGTCCCTACATTCAGGGAATGTGGGCAAGTATCTAAGATGTAGGCGTTTCTTGGAATTTAACTCATTACAAACGAGTACTCCGTGGTTTAGGTGTTTTAGGTTTTATGCCAATTTGGTTAACTCTAGAGATAATTTCGAGATTACTTCCACATGATTCGTTGACTATACATAAATTGATTTCTTAACTCAATGGTTTGAGGTCAGGCATAGGTTAGGTTAATTTCAACTAATCTTCCCTTTTCTTTGCAAACAATATTCATGCTAAATAAGCAACCTTTTTCTTGCTAATTTATGCAATTGACAATGATAATTTCATAGATTTTATGCATCGTAAGAATCGTTTCATGCTCTGCACTTTCCATGATGATTCATTGCGATATGGGTTAATAGTGCGAGACGCAGTTTATACTTCTAGGCTTAACCAAAATATACTATTTTAATGGATAATAATCTAGACTTATAATTCATGTCAATGCCAAAAGCTATTTACCAGAAATGCATTTATGCTTTCTTTAGTTTGCATGTTTCATTTAAAAGTATTAATGGCTAAGTTCCTTCGTCGTGAACAACTAGGACAAGAATATATTCTATTTCTAACAATTAACCTTGCATGATTGAATTACAACAATATCAAATAAAAATTAAGAAGGAAAAACCTGGGTTTGGGGTGAGATATCCACATGGATACTAGGAGATGACCCTCCCGCGGTTGTGCCTTGGACTTTCTTAAGAGGCATCACAATTGTAGTCGTTCGGACATGGAAGCAGCTTTATAACTCTTCTTTGGAATTCACCGTTGCTCCCCTTGCATCGTCCGTCGAAAGTAGTTTTTTGGAAGGCTCCCTCCTTGAAGTCGAGAATTCGAAAGGGTGTTTTAGAATATTTTACGACTAATACCCATTGAAGCCATGGGGAAGGCTTAATGGCCTTATAATGACTCGTTCAACGAGGAATGAAAAGAATGGAAAAAGCACAAGGTGCGGGAGAGAACTCTAAGGGAATATAGTAACAGTAAAGGTTATAAGTAAGGTCAAAGGACCCTTAGGTCAAACTTGGAGGAAAGGGGGTTTCAATATGCCACAAGGGGAGGGGCTAGGGAAGGTTTAAATACAGAGGAAAGAGGGATGGTTCCAAAGCCAAGGGATAGGGGTTTAAGGGATTAACACGGGGGGTGTGGTTTCAAGATGCCCAAGGAAAGGGTTTAAGGGTTAATACACGGGGGGTGTGGTTGAGGATTTATAAAATACGAAAAAGGGCTTAAGGAAAGGGGGCTAAGTGACTTTTAAAAGCACGGGGGTTGTAATAATAGGACCTCTAAGCCCACTCTTTATAGGGGAAAAAGGGGCTTATGATCCTTTAAAACACGGGGGGGGGGGGGGGGGGGGAAAGGTTTTTGAAAGGCACAATACGGGGGGTGAAAGGGGCTTAAGGGGATTAAAACTAGGGGGGAGGGGGGGTTTAATAAGGTATAGGAAGGGGGTCTTGGGGGGGGGGGGGGGGGGGGCAGGGGGGGGATTTTAGGACACGGGGGGAGGGTTAATAAAAGGTTTAAAGGCCAAGGGGAATGGGGGCTAAGATGGCCCCCCCTTTGGAAGCTTCCAAGCTTCCAGAAAGTTAAGGGGGGGTGAAAGGACCGTCAGTCAATGGTGAAAAATGGCAGCGGCGCCTCCCTCCTTCAATGGCGTCGTGTTCCTCTGCCCAGTCAGCCAGCGCAATGAGTGCGTCCCCCTCTCCGTCCTTCACAGGAAAAATTCCTCCCACTCATGGCGGCAGCCTGCTCCCTTAGTCCTCACGTATATCAGCCCTCCCTCCTTTCTTTTTCCTTCCAGCCTGCCCCCCCCCCCCCCCCCTCAATTATATAGGGGAGGGGATAAGGTCCTCCTCACCTTACGTGTCTATTGGCATGGCCATGAGGCTGAGCAAGCTCCAGGGAGGAGCTTGCTGGCCTTCTATTTCCCTCTCCGTCCTCCAGCATGACCATCACCGATGGTGAGACGAATTTTTTAAAAAAAAATTCCCATGAATTTTCAATGTTTGATATATTACACATTGTAGACACAATTGTAGAGGGACATGATGGGAAATATGAAAAAACTGAATGTAGCATCACAATGGTCAAGGGGGCTTGCAGATCCAATACCATCATTGAGCCTAGCAAGCTTGTGGGAATCGATCAGGATGCTAATGGTGTGCAAGGAAACCATGCAATGATGAGGGTGAGCTTGCTTCCTGCAAAGGGGATCCCTTGTGAAGAAGAGATCGAGAAGAATCTCCACTAGGAGAGAGGGAAGAGATGGCAAGGGTGCTCCATGCCTGGCATAGCCCAATGCTCAAAAACATGCAACCAAAAACTACCATCCCAATGAGACCCATCTCACCCTTTGTTTTCCCTATCCCGCTCTCTCTCTCTCTCTCTCTCTCTCTCTCTCTCTCTCTCTCTCTCTCTCTCTCTCTCTCTCTCTCTCTCTCTCTCTCTCTCTCTCTCTCTCTCTCTCTCTCTCTCTCTCTCTCTCTCTCTCTCTCTCTCTCTCTCTCTCTCTCTCTCTCTCTCTCTCTCTCTCTCTCTCTCTCTCTCTCTCTCTCTCTCTCTCTCTCTCTCTCTCTCTCTTAGGAAGGAGCTGTAAAAAATGAGCTCTATGCAAAAAGAAAACTAAGAACGACCAAGAATAGGAGGAAGCAGGGTGGCTCTAGTTGCAACATCTCTATGCCTTTGACATTCTGCAAGATTATCTAAAATAGTACAACCATCACATAGGAGCTACATGAGACTATCCAATTATTTCTACCTAGTGATTACAATGTATTGCAAGGCAATTTAGGTCGAGACACTAGAGCACCTATAGAAACAAAATCCATCCTTTCAAAAGTTGACAATATCGCAATATATTCATTGGAGTTGTTACCTATATTTTTGCCTAAACAAAGAAGTAATTTGTCAAATTGATCACTTTGACCTAAACATGTTTTACTAGATGAGAATATGTGAATTTATGGTACTAGATATTGAAAATTGCTTATGAATTAGCTATAGGTCTTGAAAGAGGTAGGAAACGAAACTACAATATAAATCACATAATATTCAATTGATCAAATGACAAGTCAAATGCATATTCTCTATTAAGCACTCTTGTGCATGCACTACCAAGAAGTATGATCCCCAAATTTTACCGATCAAATTAAAACAAAGAACATTTCATAAATAAATAAGAAGCTTATGACTAAATGATGAAGTTGAGAGAAAATATGAAATGTTAAGATTGACATCACTGGTTCTCTAAATCTCCCAAGCCCTCTTTGGAAATACCATGCATGTATTATGTGGATAGGTTGTGTTTAGGCATATGTCTAAAGACTTATACACATTTATGGATAAAAGGGCTGTTGAGATATCGAGCTCCACTCGTGATATGCCAGGGCGACCGTTGTGCATTTATGTCACTGACTTGTTAGCTGCAGATGCGGTTGGTACACCGCCCATGAATAATAGCTAGATGACAGCTATCCTTATCTACTCTAGTTCATGGCTCAGTTAGTATGCCACCTTAGTTAGTTGAGTTTGGTTTGAGACCCATATATAGGGTTCTTCTATTTCTATGTACTAGAGTTCTTTTGGCTTACACAACTAAGAAGAGGAAAACTGTTTTCAGCCCCTCTACCTGTGTGTGTATTCCCCCATTGTGCAAGCAAGAAAGCTATAAGTGAGACTCCTTCCTTCTCTCCCACAATCTTGACATGGTATCAGAGCCTTGTTCCTGGTAAGGAGCTCAAGAAAGCAAACCAAGTTTGCGGTGTTCTAGTAAGAGGACCAGTGTTGCTTTCATTTTTCTGTTTTGGGAGCAAGTCTCTATAGGTAGCACAGCCGGAAAGTGCAAGAGTGCATTGTCTCAGATTGAGACGCCCTTCGTGGTGTAGCAAGAGGGTAGTATATGCTGTGGGAAAGTTCTAAAGCCCTTTCGGTTGCTCTGTTTTTTTTATTTGAGGCCATTTCGGGGCCTGTTTTGGAGAGGAAAGTTTTCTGCACACACTCAGGAAAAGGCCATGTTTTTTGCTGTGCGACCACTGTTCTATAGGTCGATGAAAAGTTACTGTAGAAATTGCATCGTATGCCTGTGCGTAGAGACATTGGGAGTTACAGAATCATCCTTGTTGCCTGTTGATGCAAAATCGTCACTAGGAAGTGACTGTGTAGTCAAATACCACTTTCGTCAGTTTTGAAGATTTGCCCTTGTGAGGCTGAAGCTGTGCTTTTTGCAGTGATAGAATTTTTTGCAGTGTTCTGTAATGGCGTCTGATTCTCTTTCACAGATTGTCACTCAAAAGCTTGACAAGAACAACTTCCAAGCATGGAAGTTTAGAATGATGAATTTCATTATGGGAAAAGGATATTGGGAATTCGTTGCAAGAAATGAAGAAGAACCAGTTCTTCCTGATGTTCCCAATCAACAGCAAATGCAGGCATTTAAAGGATGGCATGAGAGAGCCAGGAAAGTTATGTACTGGTTGTCTATCAGCATTTCAGACTCTATGATTGTGCATATTCAGGATGCAAGTACACCAAAGGAGGCATGGGATACTTTGTCAAAAATGTATAGTACAAATACACAAGCCAGGAAAATGCAGCTCAAGCAAGAGTTGCACAATGTGCAAAGAGAAAGTATGAGCATCAATGACTACCACATGAAGGTGAAGAAGATTGCAGATGCACTTGCTTCCATTGGGTCTCTAGTGGAAGATGATGATTTAGTTTCTGTGACCTTGAATGGTCTAGGAAAGGATTATGCACAGTTCCGAACATCCATTTCTGTCCATGAAAGATTTTCTGATTTTGAGGGGTTGATTGCTCTTCTAATTTCTAAGGAGCAGAGAAATGGTGGTGCATCTTCTTCAGGAGGAACTTCAAAAGAAGTTGTCTTCTACTCAAATGCTGGAAGAGGTAGAGGTAGAGGTAGAGGAGGCCGATCTGGAGGCCGTACTAGAAATCAGAATATGCAGCAAACTCAAGAAAACCAGTCCTATGGAGGAGGATGTGGTAACTCTAGAGGTAGGGGGAGCCAAAGAGGTCGTGGTGGATGGCAAAGAGGCCAAAATGTAAACAACAATGTTGAATGCTACTACTGTGGTAAAATGGGTCATATGGCTAAAGATTACTATAAAAAGCAGAATGACATCATGAATGGAAAATTGCAACAAGGGAATTATGCATCTTCTAGTAGACAGGGTGATGATAAAAATGAGCATTTGTTTATGGTGCAGCACATGACCAATTCTGTGACAAGTGCAAAAGAAAGCAATGATGTATGGTATGTTGACTCAGGTGCATCAAACTACATGACAGGTCATGCAGAATGGATGCAGGATGCAAGGAAAATGGAAAAACCAGGATTTGTGGAGACTGGTGATGATACTGCACATCCTATTGTGCAAATTGGAAAAATTCCTTTGTCTATGCAGAATGGGAAAAATAAATACCTGTCGGATGTATTTCATGTCCCGAATATCACCAAGAACCTGGTTTCTATTGGTCAAATGGTTGAGCAGGGCTTGCAGGTCAGATTTAATTCTCATGGATGGTTTGTTGAGGATATGAAAAATAAAGGTCGCTTGATAGCAAAAGGAAAGAAGAAAGGTAGAATGTTTACGTTGGAAGTAAACATGCCTGAATTGAGTGCAGCAATGTTTGTACATGGGACCGGTGTAGTTGCAGATATTGATATCTGGCATAAACACATTGGTCATGTTAATATATAGCGACTTAAATCAATGCAATCCCAAAATATTGTTGCAAGATTTCCTAAATTCAAGGTTGCAGAAATGCATAAGGTATGTGAAGCCTGTCAATTTGGAAAACAGGCAAGGAAACCATTTCCTAGACATGTTCAAGAGAGTAAGAAGCCCACTCTGATGTGTGGACTACTAAAGCTGCATCTATTGGAGGCTGTCATTATTTTGTCACTTTTATTGATGACTATAGCAGAAAAGTTTGGGTGTATTTTATGAAAAAGAAAAGTGAAGTTTTTGGGCATTTCAAAACTCTTAAAGCTATGGTTGAAAAAGAAACAGGCCTGCAAATAAAATGCCTAAGGTCAGATGGAAGGGGAGAGTACCTCTCAAATGAGTTTTCAAGGTTCTTGTAGGAGCATGGCATAAAGCAGCAATATTCATGTAGTCATACCCCACAGCAAAATGGAATTGCAGAAAGAAAAAACTGGCATATTGGAGAGGTATCTCGTGCCATGCTCAATAAAAAAGACCTGCCAAATTTTTACTGTGCTGAGGTAGTTGCTACAACAGTCTACATAATGAACAGGACTCCCACTACAGCAATACATGGCATGACTCCAGAGGAGAGGTATACTGGTAGGAAACCAGATATTTCTCATTTGAAAATTTTTGGTTGCATTGCCTATGTTCATGTGCCAGATGAGTTGAGATCCAAGTTGGATCGAAAAGCTGAGAAGTGCATCTTTATTGGTTACTCTCTATAGCAGCAGAAAGGGTATAGATGCTATAACCCTTCTACTCGTAAGTTTACAGTGAGCAGAGATGTTGTTTTTGATGAGATGAGTAGCTGGTATAAACCAGTAAATGTGATTGATAATGTAGATGCACAAAATGGTAATGCTGCACAGAATTCACAGCAGCAGTCTCACAAGATATTAGTGGACCTGGAGCGTCCTCTAGCAGTGGTTCACATTCTTTACCATGGACAAGTAGATTGAGATCAGGAGAATCTTCTCAAAGCAATGCAGATAGTGGTATGCAGGTATCACAAAAAGGAAAAGAGAAGGTAAATCAGCCCATGTTTGATGTGAATGCAGGTCACTCTTATGTGAATGGTGAATCTAGTGGCTCAGAACAGAGCATTGATGATGAGTTGGGTATTCCTTCTATTGTTAGACCTGGAGTAAGGAAGACCAAGGATGTTTTAAGAGCACCTGGGAGTGAACCTACTTTGTGCAGGTCTACCAGAGCTAGGTATCCTATGGATAGGCTGAAATATGATGGATTTACAGCCATTCACTATGCATATATGGTCAAAGTGATAATACAGGAACCAGAACCCACTTCTTTTGAGCAAGCCATGGGAAAAGAAAAATGGGAGAAAGCCATGGATGAAGAAATGGATGCCTTGGAAGCAAATGCTACATGGGAATTGGTACCTTTGCCTAAAGATAAGAATGCAATTGGTTGTAAGTGGGTTTATAAGGTGAAGCACAATGCAGATGGTTCTATGAATAGATACAAGGCAAGATTAGTAGTCAAGGGGTATGCACAAACATATGGCATTGATTATGAAGAAACATTCAGTCCGGTTGCAAGGATGGCAACCATAAGAGCAGTCATTGCTATGGCTGCATCAAAGGGATGGTCTTTACATCAGATGGATGTAAAGAATGCCTTCTTGAATGGTGATTTACAAGAAGAGGTCTATATGGAGCAGCCACCAGGTTATGTGCATGCTGTTCATCCTGAGTTTGTTTGTAGGTTGAAGAAAGCCTTGTATGGCTTGAAGCAAGCACCTAGAGCATGGTCTGACAAGATAGGACAGTATCTTGTCACTATTGGCTTTCAAATTTCCAAGGCAGATTTCTCACTTTATGTGAGAAAAACAGAGAAATGTATTATGTTGCTTGTCATTTATGTTGATGATTTGATTATCACAGGTGATAGTAATGAAGATATCCTTCATGTGAAAATGCTATTGAAGAAGAAGTTTGAGATGAAGGATTTGGGAGAGCTGCGTTATTTCTTGGGCATTGAGGTGATTAGATCACCAAGTGGGATATAGCTCTTGCAGAGGCAGTATGGATTGGACATGCTGTCCAAATATGGGATGACAGGCTGTAAGCCTATTTCAGTTCCTTTGGAGCAAAATGTGAAGCTGAGCGCAGATGCATGTGAGCTTCTGGAAGACCCTACTATGTACAAACACATAGTAGGAAGTCTGATTTATATGACTATTACCAGGCCAGATTTGAGCTATGTTGTTGGATTGGTAAGTCAGTTTATGCAGGCTCCAAGGAAACCACATTTGGATGCGTCTAGACGCATACTCAGGTATGTGAAGTCCACATTGCAGTATGGACTATTTTACGAGACTGGGGTTCAGATACAATTGTATGGATACACTGATGCTGATTGGGCTGGTAGTATTTTTGATAAACGATCTACCAGTGGATATGTGTTCTCTTTTGGAAGTTCTGCAGTCACTTGGAGCAGCAAGAAATAGCCTACAGCTGCCTCATCGAGCACAGAGGCTGAGTACAGGGGCGCGGCAATGGCTGCATGTGAGGTAGCTTGGTTGCATAACCTACTTTATGATATGCATCAGCCTACAGATGGGCCAGTTGTCATTTATTGTGACAACATGAGTAGTATACACTTGGCAAATAACCCAGTCTATCATGCTAGAACAAACCACATTGAGGTGCATTATCACTATGTGCGGGAGAGGGTTTTACTAGGTCTTATTGATCTAGTTTATGTCAGCACAGAGGATCAGGTAGCTAACATATTTATGAAGGCATTGGGCGCAGAGAAGAAGTGCAAGTTCAGAGACCTGCTTGGTGTGCAAGAATTGGGATTGAGCTCGAGGGGGAGTGTTGAGATATCGAGCTCCACTCGTGATATGCCAGGGTGACCGTTGTGCATTTATGTCACTGACTTGTTAGCTGCAGATGCGGTTGGTACACCGCCCATGAATAATAGCTAGATGACAGCTATCCTTATCTACTCTAGTTCATGGCTCAGTTAGTATGCCACCTTAGTTAGTTGAGTTTGGTTTGAGACCCATATATAGGGTTCTTCTATTTCTATGTACTAGAGTTCTTTTGTCTTACACAACTAAGAAGATGAAAACTGTTTTCAGCCTCCACCTGTGTGTGTTTTCCCCCATTGTGCAAGCAAGAAAGCTACAAGTGAGACTCCTTCCTTCTCTCCCACAATCTTGCCAAGGGCATCGAGCATCAATGGAAATGCCATATACTCCGCAATAAAATGGATGACTTAGGAGATAGAGAGATCAATAGATCAAAGATAAGTTTCAAATATGGGACAATGTGCTATTGGTATTGGTGCTTCTATGCCTGGGGAGTCCACCTTATAGAACATGTAAGATACCATGTGATTTCAAAAGATAATGTATTATATTTAGTAAAATTTACAAGATTATATTTACAAAATGGATTTTCTAATTACAATGGGGGTAAAGAGAGCACAATGACATCATTCATGACAAAGAGAGAACACTTTCTTTTAGTGCTTAGCTTTAAATCTTAATTTTTTTCACTATTTTTATTTTTTTCTGCCCTGCAACTTGTTTGGATCACAACTTCGTTTAAAAAAGTCTATAAGTTTAGTAAAGTAAAAGGGGGTCATTTTAAGGCCTTATAGCATCTAAAGAAAGGGTATTTCTTAATATCCTTTGAATGCACATTACATATATGATTTCTTATGGGTGGACCCTCAAGCTTCTATTGTACTTGGAACTACTCAAAATAGCTCAAGTTGAGTGATTTTACATACAATTTGTTGGAGAAATTTCTTGCAAAAGAAAATTGATGTGGCTTGTAGCATCTTACCATACTTTGTGGCAACAATTTCAACTCACAAACATGTGTCAAGTATTTTGAAATGTATGCTGGCAAGTCTTCTTTACACAATCATATGGTATGGGATAAATCAAATACATCTACTAGGGAGCCTAACATCAATATCATATGAGTCACACAAATACAAGAGTGTGACTTATACATGTAATGGCCAAGTTTATTATGTACATCAATATTTGATCTAACAAGCATATAGAAGACACCCAACCACTCATGCACACAATGATACACTTTCACATAATTATTTGTCTAGCTCTCCAAGCTCTATTTGTATGACCTATGTGTACATTCAACTTTACATAGCTACACGAGAGAGAGAGAGAGAGAGAGAGAGAGAGAGAGAGAGAGAGAGAGAGGGAAATATAGCCATGCACGATGGGTCAATATATATTAGATTAGATTAGATATTCATGGGTCCTTTCAGGCCAAGCAACACAAGTTAAGAACATTTGTCAATATTTACATTGACTTTACACTTACATCTATATGCTTAATAATCTTAGGAGTCCACAATATTTGTTTAGGATGCATTGCACTCTACATGTGATTAATCAACTTTTGTAACACCAAGATAGCATGTATAGAATGTGTGTGCATCCATGTATGTATATGTGCATGTGTTTGAGAGAGTGTGGGTGAGTGAGAGTACTTTAAGAAAAAGGTTTCATAAATGCCTCGGGTAAGTTACTCACAAATATATGCGCATATCATGTTGGTTGAAAATAAGGTATTTTTAAAATACCATTTTTATACATATTTAAAATTGTGTAGAATTTCTATATGTAGACATATTTTTGGAAGCCAAATGTTAGAGACAGAATGGAGATGAGAAAGAAAATAGAAAGAAGACAGTGTAGAGGGGAGAGAAGACTGCATAGAGAAGAGAGAAAGACTACAAAAATGGAGAAAAAGTTAGAAAGATGAGAGAGAAAGCTCATGGAAACCATGGAAGTTGTGTACAAGATAATGAAGATAAAAGAGACTTTTGTTATAATTACTGAAAGGTGAAAAATTAAGCCTTTTACACTCTTTATACCAAGCCATACTAATTTCTACTTATCTTTCCACCTTTTTTCCAATCTTTACATTCCATCTCCACCCAAGGGCTCTATAATGGCCTAGACTGTGGGAATAAATATTGAGTACTACTCTATTTCAATATTAGAAAGATACAAAGAATCTTGGGGAATCTAAAAGAATTTGATTGCAAATCAAAGTTGAAGAGTAAGCCTTTTATACATACAAAAAATTTGAAGAATTGGGCACTAAATCTTCTTGAAGAACTCTTGTAAGTAGTAGATAGCTTGCTGTCTAGTACAGACACTCCTAAATCAAACATAGAGTAAAATATATTTTAAAATAAAATTTATTTTGAAATTGTCTCCAATAGAAGATGGCCAAATTTAGCTCATTTTTAGTCAAAATAGCATCACAAAGATAAGTAAACTCTTCCAAAATGGATGTTGGCCTCCAAAAAGCTTCTTCAAGAGGTATACCATGTCATTTGTGTTGAGATTCAAGCTCATAGGCTTACCCTATTTGAATAAAGTTAGGTCATACTACCTTAACCATAGTTAGTACTAGGTCACTTTTTTTAAATGTGTGTAGTACATACAATTGACTTGGGAGACTGTGTGTGCTGAGGGGAATGGAATGAACACAAGGGAGCATGATTGCTACCCTTTAAGCCTGTGTCTTTATCATGGTCCACCTCTCTCTCTCAGAACGTTAATATGGTATCAAAGCCTAGAATAGGGGCTGAACCTTGAGAAGCTCAGGCACTGGATGTCAATGGAGTTTGATTTATTGAAACTAGCATTGGTGGAGGACAACAAAAATGTGGACTTCTTCACCATCACAACTAGTATGTGATGTAGCAATAGTTGGCATCACCTTCTCCAAAAGTAGCATAGGTACTCTGAGTATACCAATGGCATTGTCACAAAGAATGTAGGCCTAGCTTGTTAGCAATTTCACTCATGTTTGCACTACCAAGTTGAGCTTCATCGCCAGGCAATGGTTGCTACAATCGACATGTCAGTGGTTGCTACAATCGATCCAGTGTCAAGGAGAGTAAGCAATCGGCGAAGCCTTGAAGAATAATTGCATTGACACTTGTTGTGATCATCATCGCTGCTTGCTAGTGCGGATTCTCAGCCTACTCATCCCCATCAGCTTGCACATGAAGAAATGATGCTGATCTCCCAGGTATCTGAGTTTGTGACAGCTGTAGCTATGTGTGTTGATATCTTTCTGAGTTTCTAGTACCTTGAAAGGAGCAGTCACTTAGATATCTATTGGCAATAGTTTTCTAGATTAAATGCCAAGAGAACTTGAGAAAAGCATAGCAATCATTTCTATGAACTGCAAAGTTGGACACTGTTTGGATTGACTCTTGGGTTTGGTAAGGTGCATCTACAAAGATGGACATGGAGCCTTGGTTGCACTAAATTGAGTGTTGTAGCCTGTATATTGTCATGTCACTGTGACACTGACAACAGAATGTTTGAAATGAACCTGTACACTCTCAAGGCATTTGCTTCATTGTGGTCCACAACAGTTTAAAATCTTACAGATATGGGCTGAACAAACATACAGTAGTCTCTTTGCCAAGAACTACAGTCATCATATCACATTGGAATGCAAAGTTGTTGATGTAGTGTAATTGTAGATAAATGGAAAAAAGAGACATGTACTGTCTGAAAATGCAATAGTGTTATCGCTGCAGTTTGACAGTAAAAATTGGACTACAAGTCACTGAAGTATATTGTCTGCTGGCACTTTGGAAAATTGACTGGTTTTGTAAAGGTGGAATGTTGTGAGCATTAGATACTCCTTTTTTAACTGATTTACTACACTTTTTGTAGTGGGACTGACTGTTAACAGGTTGTGGTAAGACTATGTGGCATTGTTGCCTAAAGAGCTAGACAAGCATTGGTACTTTGCCACATGTTTGGAAGTGTATGATATTGGTGTGAACTAAAATTTACTAGGTTTTTTTTTTTTGCAAAGCTGAAGACCTTGAAAATGGCAAACACAAGAGAGAAGGATACTATCACTTAGATAGTTGATGAGAAGCTGGACTACAACAATTTCGTTCTATGGAAATTCAGGATGTCTAATTTTTTAATTGGAAGAGGCTATTGGGACCTAGTTACAGGTCTTGAAGATGAGCCCAAGCTACCAAAGGATAGAACTCCAACACATGATCAGTTAAAGGCACACATGACTTGGTTGGAAAAGGCCAGCAAGGTCTTGCATTGGTTGTCATTATTTGTGTCAGACACAAAGGCTATGCAAATTGCAAACTGTACTTCCCCAAAAGCTGCTTGAGACTTATTGATGAAGAATTATGGGCATGTCACTCATGCAAGAAAGACACAACTGAAGCAAAGATTGAGCCACATATCCAAGAATGGAAGGTCTATTGAAGACTATGTCAGTGAGATCAGATCCATTGCAGAACAACTAGGCTCAATTGTAGCTGAAGTTGACGATGATGATTTGGTGGCTACTACCCTCCATAAACTTGGATAGGAATATAAGAAATTTGATACTTCCATTTCAGTGCGTCAGGAGCAGCTTGATTTTGATGAACTTGTGGCACTTCTATTGTATGAAGAAGTGAAATTTGGACTTAATACAAGTTCCAATGGGTCTAAAAACAACAGGGACAGTGTCTTCTACTCCAATCAAAAGGGTAGAGCTAGAAGAAGAAGATCGAATTTTAGAGGAAGAGGTGCTAGAAATGCATATGTAGCTCATGTGTAGCAAGCTACTAGGTGGCAAAATAGGCAGCCTCAAGCAAATAGAGGTGTCTCAAATACTCATGGAAGAGGAGGTTATTCACCTAGAGGAAGAGGCACTTGGCAGTACCCTCAAATGAGTCACGAATAGCAATCAAATGCAAATATGGATTGCCATTATTGTGGAAAATATGGGCATGTAGCTAAGGATTGCTACAAGAAGCGGAATGATCAGAGAGCAAGAGGGAAGCAGCATGGTAATTATGCTTCTTCTAGTGGTATACAGGAGGATGACAGGTTGTTTGCAATGCAACATGTGAAGAAAGGGTTGCATGTACAAGGCAAAGCAGATGATGTATGGTATATAGACTCAAGGGCATCTAACCATATGACTCCTCATGGAGAGTGGTTTGACACATTGTTACAAGGTGCTCATGGATATGTTTGCATAGGGGATGATACGTAGCATGGCATTATGCATACATGTACTATTCCCTTGATGATGCATGGTGACAGGAAAAAGAGCCTCTATGATGTGTTACATGTACCCTCCATAACCAAAAACTTACTTTCTATGGGACAAATGGCTGAACAGAATCTACAAGTTAGATTCAATAGAGATGGATGCTACATTGAAGAGTATGGTCAAGAATGCAAACTCATTGCTAAAGGCAAAAGAAATGGTAGGATGTTTACATTGGATATGAAAATTCCAACATTAAATGCTGATATATACTCACATGACAATGCTGCAATAAGGGACATTGAGATATGGCATAAAAGGATCGGTCATGTAAATGTTCATCAAAAGTTGAAGAATATGTAGCATAAGCAAGTTGTACTTGGACTTCCTAAGTTCAAGCATGCAGAATTGGGATATGTATGTCAGTCTTGTCAATTTGGGAAGCAATCAAGGCTTCCATTTATAAGGCATGTAAGCACTGCTACTAGATCATTATAGCTTGTACATTCTGGTGTATGGGGACCCTCACTGAATGCATCTCTTGGGGGATCACGTTACTATGTGTCATTCATAGATTACTATAGTAGGTACACATGGTTGTATGTGCTGAAGCACAAGAGTAATGTCGTGGATGCTTTTCAGGATTTTAAGAGACATGCGGAGAAAGAATTGGCTTGCTACATCCAATGCTTGAGATCTGATATAGTGGAGGAGAATATGTTTCTAAAGACTTTGATCACTTCTTGGTACCTCATGGGATTAAAAGGCAATTGACATGTGGATATACACCACAACAAAATGGTGTGGCAGAAAGGAAAAACAAGGTGATCATGGAATCGGCAAGAGCCATGTTGAATGAGAAGATCATACCAAATGCATATGCAGAGGCTGTAATGACTGCAGTGTATGTCATGAATCATACACCAACGGCATGTATACATGAGGTGACTCCTCATGAGAGGCTTTATGGGATAAATCTGGACATAAGACATCTTAAGGTTTTTGGATGCTTGCATATGTACATGTTCCAGATGAAAAGAGAAGGAAGCTTGATCCAAATGTAGAAAATGCCATCTTTATTGAGTATGCACAAGATAGGAAAGTGTACAAATGCTACAATCCTTCTACTCATGAGACATTGGTCTCAAGAGATGTGGTATTTGATGAGCTGAAATCATGCCATGAGAAGAAGATCACCTTGCTGAATGATGATGATGTGTGTTAGGAGACTCATGTACCTGCAGGTACAAATGAAAGTGCAGAAATTTCTAGGCCTTCTAAAGATGCTACTACATCAGTTAGTCCTTGGACATGTAGATTGAGGACTTCAGCATCTTTGTCCACCACTGACATGGGTATGTCAATGAGGGGGAGAAATCTGGATAAAGGCAAAGGCAAACTTGATGATGTTACAGGGCCACTCACTAGAGGTTATGATTCACCTGGCACTGATAGCTTGGATAGTGAGTTTGGTATTCCATCAGTTGTGACTCCTGGTGTGAGACATAGATACGCACCACCTCATGAGAGAGATTTTCATACTACACCTCAGTTGAGGAGATAAGAAAGAGTCAGGAAGCCTATGCATAGGCTTACATAAAGTGGTTATACAGTGAGGCACTATGCATATATGGCAAAAGTCACTAGCTTCAAGGAACCCACAAAGTTTTCTAAAGCTATTTTGGATGATCATTGGTGCAAGGCAATGGATGAGGAATATTCAACATTGGCTGAAAATGACAATTGGGATTTGGTTGATTTTCTTGAAGGCCAAATGTCTATTGGTTCCAAATTGTAACGTGTCCACTTGTATCTTCAGGACATGTCTTAGCAGTCCGTCGGAAAGGATGTCTAGAAAGCTCCGCCCGGCACTCCCATGGAATGTTACGGGGTTTGCGATCTAGGACTTTCCGCGTCTGCCACGTAGCGGAAGTATTTTCGACCGCTCCCACTTAGGACCGACCTGAATTAGGGTTTTCCTTATTGGTCATTTCCTAATGGCAACTAGCGTCAAACCCAAGAGAAGTACTTTACACAGAAACGCCAAGTCCGAAGCAGATTCATGCTGCACTTGGTTCAAGGAGAATGGGAAACGAGAAGGATGTGAAGCTCAACCTCTCTGCCATAAGGCATAGTCCCGTTCCGTTCCACTAAAACAGCGTAAATCGGGATCATTTATAACTCTAGGTCAACGCTTTTGTTGTTTGTGTTCTTTGACAATCTTCTGGCTGTCCATCGTGATTTGAGAAAACTTCCCGGCCAACCGGGACCACCCATCCGTAGGACGGACCTATGGCCCATCCACCGCACTTTCCTCAGGTTGTTTTAGTTATTTAATTACCTAACACATTTAGTTGGACATGTATTAATCAGCTTCCTTAATTACCCTGTTAGGCACTGGTTCCTTCACGTAATCATATCCCTTGATATAGAAAAGCAATGTCAAACAAGTTCCTTGTTAACAGGTTATCATATTTATCTTGGAAATACATAAAGTCTAGCCCGTAGGCTTATTCACAATCCGCGCAAAGGCTATCCAGCAATCCACAGGGATTACCAATCCAAGATTCCACCCGTAGACTAGTATGCGGGCCTCGAGATCCAATCCCGAGTCACGTTAGCCTCTTGTGCAAGGCCCAGAAGGCAAAGGATTTACGGCTAGAGCCCCCCTGGCACCCAAGCGTCCTCCTACTCCAGGTAACGCTCAACGGAGAGACCTCTCACGGCAGGTTCGGTCCACCTTCCCGGTGCGGTTAACAACCCCCTTGGTTAGGGTCAAGCAGGCAGTCAGGGGTAACTAAAGCTGCCTCTCCCTTCATGCCTTCAACCTGAAGTATTAGATATGCATTTATCCCTTAAATCATTGATCAAACAAAGCAAAACAATGCTCTTAAATCTGTAACAAGCACAAACATTTCCATTGGTCGTTTATTGTGGGCCAACTGCTAAGGAGTGAATCCTTCTTTTTGAATGCATCCAGCACTCGATCCGGGATGACTTGCGACTTAGCAAGATCCCCTATATCCTGGGTTAGGGTTGTACCCTATTAACCTGACTTGGTCAATACCTTAAGTTCATATGTTATTCCACTTTATTGGTTTGTCCTTTGCTCTAAGAAATTATCTTTACCCCAAAAAGATACTATATTAGGACGATTATTCATCCTCTTGCAAGATAACTTGCGTAAAAATCTGCCAACCTCATTCCGAGAATCAGCCATTCCCTTGTGATCCAATCACAAGATCATACGACTCTACAATTGTTGCACAAGTGTCGCATCGAACTATGGGACTATTCTACCCATCAAATGGAGTCACGAAACAATCTGTTCCTGATTACATTAGGCTGACATTGTCAGTCCTAGGGTTTCCAAGTTCCATCCTTTTTAGCGAAAGATTCTTAGGGACAAACCCTCGATCGCTTCTCAAGTATGTTCCGTTGTCCCTACATTCGGTGAATGGGGGCAAGTATTTGGGGTACATGAGTTTCAGTTTTAGCAATACGTGCGACTAGGTCACGTATTAAATCCTAGTGAGTTCTTTGGAATTGAATTAAATCTTTCTAAAACGAGTACTCTGCAATTTTAGGTGTTTAGGTTTATTCTAATTTTTTTAATTCATAAAGATAATTACGCTATCATTTCCATAAACACATGACTCATTGTCTACGCATAAATTGATTTTCAACCCTAACTTATCGATTTAAGATCAAGCATAGGTTAGGTTATAAGCTAATTCCAATTAATCATCCTATAACTTGCGAACAAGATTCATGCTTAGACAAGCAACCTTTTACTAATAATTATGCAGTTAAAAAATGATAATTGACCAATTTATGCAACTTAGGAATCATTTCATGCCTTGCACTTTCCTATGGATTCTTAGCACTTCCCATGATGACTCTTTGCGAAGAAGATATGGCCTAGTAATGCGACATGCAATTTATACTTCCATGCTTGAACGGAGTGAATTATCTTAATTCCCTTTTGTAAATATGGACAATAATCTAAGTTCAGTTCATTGAAATGCACAAAAAACTACTTGCTAGGAACACATATCAATCTTCTACTCACTTTATTTTGTTCATTTTATTAAAAATACTAATGACTGAATTCCTCTGTCGTGAGTTAATTTTTCTAAAGCATTTAAGATGAAAAATGCATCCTATTTCCAAAAATCATCTACGCCCAATTGAACGACGTAAAATAAAAATTAGGAAGAAAAACCTGGACTTGTGATGAGATGTCCAAGTGGATGCTAGGAGATGATCCTCCTGCAGTTGCACCTTGGGCTTTCTTAGGAGCCATCGCGAATGTAGCCTTTCTATCTTGGATGCGGCTTTGCAAACTTCTTTTTGAAATTCCACCATAGCTCCCTTTGTGATAACTAGCACCATCCGTCGGAACGGTTTTAGAAGGCTTTCTCCTTGAAGTAGGGATTTCACGAAATAAAAGGGGGTGCTTAAACCTCGGGAGGGTTTTAAATGGTCTTAGTGGATCAGAAAAGGAGGGAAGGAGAATGTATATCCCGCTAGTGAGGGTTTAAATCTCGAAGTAATTGGGCTTTCAACCCACTTGAAAGGTATTACGAATGGGCACGAGAAGGGGCTTTGAATCCCAGGGGAGGGGGAAAAGGAAAATAACTCTTGGAAAGAAGGGGGAAACAAAGGTATAAAAGGGCTAAGAATGAATCTTTTTCATGGGGGGAAAGGCTTAAGGACCACTTAAAGGTCCTTCAATGGCAAATCAAGGGGGGGAAAGGGGGCCTAAGGGAGCCCTTAGGAGGATTTAAGGTACGTGGAGAAAAAGGGCCTTTAAGGTAAAACCTTTTTGGGAGGGGGGAAAGGGGCTTAAGGGCCATTTGAAAGCCCTTTAATGGCAAATCAGGGGGGGAATAGGGGCTTAAAAGCCCTTAGGAGGGAATTTGTGGGGTAGCCTTAAGAAGCTATAGGAAGGGGGGCTTAGGAAGCCCACCCTTGGAAGCTTCCAAGGAGCTTCCAAAAGCTTCTGGGGGGGTTTAGATTCCCACATGGAGGGGAAAGGATGATTCGTGCCGAGCTGGCAACGGATGGTGGTTCAGTGGCTCTCTCCCAGCCCAGCTCTTCGACAACTCAGAGTGGCGGCGGCAGCCTGCAATCCAGGCGGCAATTGGTGATGATGCGGCAGCTCACAGCGTCTCCCTTGCTCTTATGGCAATGACGACCACCTCTCTCTCTCTTGCCCAGAGTCACGGCCCTCTCCCCCATCAAGGCTCCCATAGCCAGTAGTTTTATAGGGAGAGGGAGAGGTTCCTCCCTCCCCTACGCGGCAGCGGGTATGGCCTCCTTCCCGCCGCAGACTCCAGCGAGGAGCTTAGTCACTCCTTCTATTCCCTTCCCCCTCCAGCTCGACAGTTGGCTGGGATGAATAAGGGGAATAATAAAAAAATTTGTCATTATCCTATCCTTAGAGGCCATTCATATGCGAAATGTGTAATTATATTGAGAATATTACATTATCTCCCCCTTGGAGGAATCAAGATGTCCTCATCTCGAGACAAACTGGGGATATTGATGGTTGAGAGTGCTTTCATCTATCCAAGTGGCATCCTCTTTGGGATAATCTTTCCACTGGACGAGGCATTCTCTCAAGGTTCTGGATCTCAGTTGTCTCTCCCTAACATCTAAGATCTTGTTAAGAATTAGTTCAAGGACTCCTTGACTAGGCATTACAACTTGTTGGTCATCAAGTACATGGTTAGGATTATGTACATACTTCTTCAATAGGCTGATATGGAATACATTGTAAACCTTTAGGTTCTCAGTAAGTTGAGATAGGGAACTCTTCTTAGGGCATACGCAAATGAAGACCATGTCTCCTTCTTCAAAGACTCTATCTTGACGCTTCAAATCCGCGTATGCCTTATGTCTATCCTTGGCAGCTTGGATGTCCTGTCTTATTGACTTTATTTGGTCATCCATCTCTTCCAACATCTGCCTTGAAGCTGCAACCCTCAAGGCTGGATCTGAGAAGTTTAGGGGACTTCGACAGTAATGACCATACAATGCTTGGAAAGGGGTCATCTGAATGCTTTGTTGGTAAGAAGCATTGTAGGCAAATTCAACCAAAGGCAAGTATTGAATCCACCTTTTTGGCTCACGACAATAGTATGCCCTAAGCATATCCTTGATGACTTGATTTACTCACTCTGTTTGGCCATCTGTCTGGGGATGGTAAGCTGTGCTAAAACAGAGTTGAGCCCCAATGGCTTCAAAGATAGCTCTCCAGAAGTGTGATGTGAAGAGAGAATCACGATCACTAATGATTCTTCTGGGTAACCCATGTAGCTTGAATATCTCCTTGATAAACAATCTTGCAATGTCTGAGGCTTTATAGTTTGTCTTCACTGGAATAAGGTGTGCAACCTTAGTAAGCATGTCAACCACAACCATGATGGAGTTGTATCCTCCCTGAACTTGGGGTAGGCCAACAACAAAATCCATACTAATGAATTTCCATTTCATTTGGGGAATGTCAAGCGGTTACAGCTTCCCTGGCATCTTGACATGTTCGGCGTTGATACGTTGACAAGACAAACACTTGGTGACATATTTGAGAATGTCACCTTTAAGCCTCTCCTAATGGTAGCTCTTCCTAAGTGCATTGAGAGTCTTGGCATAGCCAGGATGTCCTGAAAAAGGGGAGTCATGAGCTTCCCACAATATCTTCTGCTTAAGTGACTGACTTACTAGTATATACAGCCTCGTTCTATAGTAGACAAGTCCACTATTGATAGAGAATTCATGATACTTAGCCTGCAACTTTTGGTTTTGATCCTTGATAGAGATCTCCCTTAGCATTGTTTGGTAGGCTGGATCATGGCATGCTTCCTCTCTAGCTAACTCAAGTATTGGATTGTTTGGCATAGATACTTTTGTAGCTAGAGATCTAGCTATTGATGGATTTTGCAAGATTTGGGAATTAAGGAATGCCTTGCGACTGAGTGCATCGGCAACTATATTCTCTTTTCCTAGTCGGTACTTGATTTCAAAGTCATATTCCTGCAGCACTTCAATCCATCGGTGTTGCCTCATGTTGAGCTCATTCTGGATAAAGATCCATTTAAGACTCTTATGATCAGTTACTAGGGTTAACTTGTTACCCAACAGGTAGTGTCTCCATAGTTTTAGAGCATGGATGATAGCTAACAATTCCAGATCATGCGTAACATAATTCTTCTCATGACTCTTCAATTTCCTTGAAGAGTATGCTACAAGATAACCTTCCTGCATGAGTACACAACCTAAGGCAAGCGTGCTAGCATATGTTACTACCTCGAACTCCTTATTAAGGTCTGGAAGTTTTAGGATAGGTGCTGATACCAAACTTTGCTTCAATCTAGCAAAGTTGGTTTGTTCGGGAGTTGACCATGCAATGGATGTTTGCTTCTTCAGTAAATCTGTCAGAGGTGCTGCAATCAAAGCATAGTTTTTTATGAAGACCCTATACCATCCTGTCAATCCAAGAAAGTTGTGTATTTCTTTGACAGTTGTTGGTTTTGGCCATTCGAGCACATCTCTGACCTTGGCTGGGTCCACTGAGATTCCTTCCACTGATACTATGAATCCCAGATATTCAATTTGACATTTAAAGAATGCACACTTCTTCATCTTAGCATACAGCTTATGTGACCCCATTGTCTCAAGGACAATCTGAAGTTGGGATTCATGATCTTTCTCCTATTTGGAATAGACTAAAGTGTCGTCAAAGAAGACGAGCACGAAGTCATCAAGATATGGCCTAAAAATATCCTGCATTAACCTGTTGAATGTGGTCGGTGCATTCGTAAGCCCGAAGGACATAACTAGGAACTCAAAGTGCCCATATCTTGTGTTGAAGGCCATCTTTGGGATATCTTCTTCCTTGATCCTTATCTGATAGTAACCTGACCTGAGATCAATCTTGGAGAAGATCTTTGCACCCTGAAGACGATCAAGAAGCTCATCTATTCTAGGAATAGGGTACTTGTTCTTGACAGTTGATTGATTCAGCCCTCTGTAATCAACACATAGTCAAAGCGTTCCATCTTTCTTTTTCTAGAACAGTACTGGAGCTCCCCATGGTGAACTGCTAGGATGGATGTAGCCTTGATCTAGCAGTTGCTTGAGTTGTTCCTTTAGCTTAATTGCTTTTGGTATGGACATTCTATAAGGTCTCTTTGCAATTGGCGCAGCTCCTGGTACTAGCTTAATCTCATGATCCACTTCTCTTTGAGGCGAGAGTTCTGTCAACTCTTCAAGAAATATATCCGCGTATTCCTTTAGCCAAGAAGGTCCTTCACTAGAATCTTGCTTCTGATCTAACTTGTTGAGTTTAATCAAGTAGATAGGTAATCCTTTTCGGACTCCTTTTATAATCCAAGACGCTTTGGCCAATTGGATTTTTGGATTTCCAGCCTCACCTTGAGTTGTGACTAATTCCCTTTCAGAGTTTCGAAAGGAAACTTGGCCCTTCCCACAATGAATGTGGGTGTCATTAGGCTTAAGCCAATCCATTCCGAGTAGACACTCATGGATACCTAAATTCATGACTCTGAATTTGACCGAAGTCGTTTTTCCTCCCAGAAAGAATTTCACCTTAGCAGTTTACCTGGTACAAGTAACCTCACGACCATTTGCCAATTCCACAAGCAAAATAGGTGCTTCTACTGTGGCTATTCCTAGTCTTTTTGCACAAGCTGGTGAGATAAAGGAATGTGTACTGCCACAATCAATCAAGGTCTTGAAACTTTTACCTTGATAGTCCGACGGTGTTTGAATCACCGAGAATTGGCGATTCGGCCCTTTCTTGTGTAGAGCGGCATGGACTGTTGCCCTTTCAAATTTTGCTTCCATGGTCAGATCTTCTTCTTCTTCGCACATTTTCCTATTGGCAATGCAGGCAGTTCTTCCTCTATCTCGAGTGGCAACTCCTTGAACACGGCCCGTTCCGTGGAAAGGTGCTTGCCGATGTCCTCCTCCAAGCTTGCAACATTGCCTCTTGAAGTGATCGGGCTCATTGCAGTGGAAACAACGGAGGTTTTAGCCATTGCTTTGAGTAGGAACAAAGTTGTTGACATTATTAGTCCTTGCTTTCTTTCTTTGTCCCTAATTCTGACCTTGAACTCTCTTCGTCTGAGACCTGAATGCTCCTCTGTTTGTGTCATTATAAGACCAAGTTTTGTTACCTCTTGGTCTAGACTGCACTTCTTGAATTATAGGGGCAGCTCGAATGAGTGCGTCCTAAAGATTTGATGGGCGCATCGATTCAAGACGTGTATTCACTGGTGGGTTTAAACCAGCACAAAATTTTGACACTTGCTATGTCATGTCCATCTATGGCGCATACTTTAAGAGTGAGACGAAATTGGAGTAGTATGCGTCGAGAGTGAGTCCCAGCTATTTTAGCTCGTAAAACTCATTCATTTTCTGCGTGCGATACGTAGGTGGTAAGTATCTTCCCTGCACGGCTTTTTTCAGCTTCTCCCAGGTAACGGATCCTTTTGTGATCCCTTGATCTCTGCATCATTGCTTCCACCAAAGCCTAGCTTCATCGGTGAGCTTCAGCTTGGCGAGCATAGCCTGATTGGCTGGTGTAGTCCCAGCTGCTTCAAAGTAATCCTCCATAGATTCAATCCAAATTTCAGCACCTGCTTGGACGGGCCTGCCTCTCCCGTCAAATTTGAGCGACTTAATCTGCTTGAGAAGAAATTTCTTCTCCTGGATTACCGCAGTACTTGATGTAGGAGGCGAACTGGGAACCTGTACCTGAGGTTGTGCCTGGATAAAGATTTCTTAATGTTATTACTCGTTAAACGGTGTGATTTATATTTCGTTTCCATTTTAGCTATCAAAACCAAGTAATCTAACCATTTAGCTTTTATTAATTCTCATGCACAATCAGACATTGATAACAAGAAGTCTTATTTGTATTTATATAGGCATAGCCCTTTCGGAATACAACATGTCTTGGGATGATAAGCCAACTATTTACATTTAGTTTGGGGAGAATAATGTTGTATTACATTTATCTATAGGAATTGTATAATAGTATGGTTTTGGGTCATGGATCTTCAGGAATTGGTAAATCATTGGAAGTTCAGGGTATCCTTTCCTTTGGAACCCATTCTTCTCATGGTGTCCCAACACTTTAATCCTGTCAGCGGGGATTACATGGGTTACTTCCTCATATACATATGAGTTCAGATCAACCCTCCAACCTCGAATATGTAAAGTTGAATTTACATGAGGTTCCATAAAAATGAACAACTTTACGACTTTTAGGTCTTCCAACCACTTGATCCGCTTTAGGTTGTGGTATGTAGGTATGCAAACCGGTGGGCAGCTATATAGTAGATTCCTGAGGCACCCGTCCATCTTCGTTCCATGTACAAAGGTGATGGATTATAGATTCGCTCTAGGATGTTCATCATCTCAACCCTTTGTCGATAATCAGGGGAATGCATCGCAGTCATAAACATGACTCGGAACATTAAGAACTTGTTCCATGCTTCGTAATTCTGCAAGATAGCATTGAAAGTAAGGAAATGTTTGGACAGCAACATTTTCTTTACTTTATCTTATTAAGATTTTATAAAAATAAATCCTTCCTTGGTTGGCTCTGATACCAACTATAACGTGTCCACTTGTTCTTCAGGACACGTCTTAGCAGTCCGTCGGAAAGGATGTCTAGAAAGCTCCGCCCGGCACTCCCATGGAATGTTACGGGATTTGCGATCTAGGAATTTCCACGTCTACCATGTAGCGGAAGTATTTCCGGCCACTCCCACTTAGGACCAACCTGAATTAGGGTTTTCCCTATTGGTCATTTCCTAACGGCAACTAGCGTCGAACCCAAGCGAACTACTTTACATAGAAACGCCAGGTCTGAAGTGGATTCACGCTACACTTGGTTCAAGGAGAATGGGAAACGAGAGGGATGTGAAGCTCAACCTCTTTGCCATAAGGCATAGTCCCATTATGTTCCCCTAAAATAGCGTAAATCGGGATCAATTATAACTCTAGGTCAACGCTTTTGTTGTTTGTGTTCTTTGATGATCTTCTGGCTGTCCATCGTGATTTGAGAAATTTTCCCAGCCAACCGGGACCACCCATCCGTAGGACAGACCTATGGCCCATCCACCGCACTTTCATCAGGTTGTTTTAGTTATTTAATTACCTAACACATTTAGTTGGACATGTATTAATCAGCTTCCTTAATTAGCCCGTTAGGCAATGGTTCCTTCAATAATCATATCACTTGACATAGAAAAGCAATGTCAAACAAGCTCCTTGTTAAAAGGTTATCATATTTATCTTGGAAATACATAAAGTCCAGCCTGTAGGCTTATCCATAATCTGCCCGAAGGCTATCCAGCAATCCACAGGGATTACCAATCCAAGATTCTGCCTGTAGACTAGTATGCGGGCCTTGAGATCCAATCCCGAGTCACATTAGCCTCTTCTGCAAGGTCCGGAAGGCGAAGGATTTACGGCTAGAGCCCCCCTGGTACCCAAGCATCCTCCTGCTCCAAGTAACGCTCAATGGAGAGACCTCTCACGGCGGGTTCGATCCACCATCCTGGTGCGGTTAACAACCCCCTTGGTTAGGGTCAAGCAGGCAGTCGGGGGTAACTGAAGCTGCCTCTCCCTTCATGCTTCAACCTAAAATATTAGATATCCATTTATCCTTTAATTCATTGATCAAACAAAGCCAAATAGTGCTCTTAAATCTGTAACAAGCACAAACATTTCCATTGGTCATTTATTGTTGGCCAACTTCTAAGGAGCCAATCCTTCTTTTTGAATGCATCCAGCACTCGATTCGGGATGACTTGCAACTTGGCAAGATCCCCTATATCCTAGGTTAGGGTCGTACCCTATTAACCCGACTTGGTCAATACCTTAAGTTCATATGTTATTTCACTTTATTGGTTTGTCCTTTGCTCTAAGCAATTATCTTTACCCCAGAAAGATACTATATTAGGACGATTATTCATCCTCTTGCAAGATAACTTGCGTAAGAATCTACCAACCTCATTCCGAGAATCGACCATTCCCTTGTGATCCAATCACAAGATCATACGACTCTACACTTGTTGCACAAGTGTCGCATCGAACTATGGGACTATTCTACCCATCAAATGGAGTCACGAAACAATCTGTTCCTGATTACATTAGGCTGACATTGTCAGCCCTAGGGTTTCCAAGTTCCATCCTTTTTAGCAAAAGATTCTTAGGGACAAACCCTAGATCACTTCTCAAGTATGTTCCGCCGTCCCTACATTCGGTGAATGGGGGCAAGTATTTGGGATACAGGAGTTTCAGTTTTAGAATACGTGCGACTAGGTCACGTATTAAATCCTAGTGAGTTCTTTGGAATTGAATTAACTCTTTCTAAAACGAGTACTCCGCAGTTTTAGGTATTTAAGTTTATTCCAATTTGTTTAATTCTTGAAGATAATTACACTATCATTTCCATAAACACATGACTCATTGTCTACGCATAAATTGATTTTCAACCCTAACTTATCGATTTAAGATCAAGCATAGGCTAGGTTATAACCTGATTACAATTAATCATCCTATAACTTGCGAACAAGATTCATGCTTAAACAAGCAACCTTTTACTAATAATTATGCAATTAAAAAATGATAATTGACCAATTTATGCAACTTAGGAATCATTTCATGCCTTGCACTTTCCTATGGATTCTTAGCACTTCCCATGATGACTCTTTGCGAAGAAGATATGGCCTAGTAATGCGACATGCAATTTATACCTCCATGCTTAAATGGAGTGCATTATCTTAATTCCCTTTTGTAAATATGGACAATAATCTAAGTTTAGTTCATTGAAATGCACAAAAAACTACTTGCTAGGAATGCATATCAATCTTCTACTCACTTTATTTTGTTCATTTTATTAAAAATACTAATGACTGAATTCCTCTGTCGTGAGTTAATTTTTCTAAAGCATTTAAGACGAAAAATGCATCCTATTTCCAAAAATCATCTATGCCCAATTGAACGACATTTAAAAAAAATTAGGAAGAAAAACCGGGACTTGTGGTGAGATGTCCACGTGGATGCTAGGAGACGATCCTCCTGCGGTTGCGCCTTGGGCTTTCTTAGGAGCCATCGCGAATGTAGCCTTTCTGTCTTGGATGCGGCTTTGCGAACTTCTTTTTGAAATTCCACCGTAGCTCCCTTTGAGATAACTAGCAGCGTCCGTCGGAACGGTTTTAGAAGGCTTTCTCCTTGAAGTAGGGATTTGACGAAAAAAAGGGGGTGCTTAAACCTCAAAAGGGTTTTAAACAGTCTCAGTGGATCGGAAAAGGAGGGAAGGAGAATGTATATCCCGCTAGTGAGGGTTTAAATCTCGGAGTAACTGGGCTTTCAACCCACTTGAAAGGTATTACGAATGGGCACGAGAAGGGGTTTTGAATCCCAGGGGAGGGGGAAAAGGAAAATAACTCTTGGAAAAAAGGGGGGAAACAAAGGTATAAAAGGGCTAAGAATGAATCTTTTTCATGGGGGGAAAGGCTTAAGGACCACTTAAAGGTCCTTCAATGGAAAATCGGGGGGGGGGGGGGGGGGGGGGAAGGGGGCCTAAGGGAGCCCTTAGGAGGATTTAAGGTAGGGCCTTTAAGGTAAAACCTTTTTGGGAGGGGGGAAAGGGGCTTAAGGGCCACTTGAAAGCCCTTTAATGGCAAATCGGGGGGGGGGGGAATAGGGGCTTAAAAGCCCTTAGGAGGGAATTTGTGGGGTAGCCTTAAGAAGCTATAGGAAGGAGGGCTTAGGAAGCCCACCCTTGGAAGCTTCCAAGGAGCTTCCAAAAGCTTCTAGAGGGGGGGGTTCATATTCCCACATGGAGGGAAAAGGACGATTCGTGGCGAGCTGGCGACGGCAGATGGCGGTTCAGTGGCTCTCTCCTAGCCTAGCTCTTCGACAGCTCAGAGTGGCGGCGGCAGCCTATGATCCAGGCAGCAATTGGCGATGATGCGACAGCTCACGGCGTCTCCCATTCTCTTATGGTAGTGATGACCACCTCTCTCTCTCTTGCCCAAAGTCACGGCCCTCTCCCCCATCAAGGCTCCCATAGCCACTAGTTTTATAGGGAGAGGGAGAGGTTCCTCCCTCCCCTACGCGGCAGCGGGCATGGCCTCCTTCCCTTCGCAGGCTCCAACGAGGAGCTTAGTCACTCCTTCTATTCCCATCCCCCTCCAGCTCGACAGTTGGCTGGGGGGAATAAGGGGAATAATAAAAAAATTTGTCATTATCCTATCCTTAGAGGCCATTCATATGCGAAAGGTGTAATTAGATTGAGAATATTACACAAATGGGTATACAAAATCAGATGGCACATTGGAAAGATACAAGGCAAGACTTGTGGCAAAAGGGTATGCATAACAATATGGTCTTGATTATGAGGAAACATTCAGTCACGTTGCTAAAATGGCAACCGTGAGGAAAATGATTTCTTTGGCAGCATCTAAAGGATGGAGTATGTATCACATGGATGTGAAGAATGCTTTTCTCAATGGTGATTTGGTTGATGAAGCATACATGGATTAGTCTGAGGGCTATGTACATCCAGATTTTCCTACACATATGTGTAGATTGAAGAAAGCATTATATGGGCTGAAGCAAGCACCTAGAGCTTGGAATGCTGCTTACAGAAGCTTGGTTTCACGATGGGCAAAGCTAATCATAGCCTATTCACAAAGAAGACAAGGGCTCGTTATGTGATATTAGTCATCTATGTGGATGACTTGATCATTACAGGCGATGATGTCATAGGAATTGGAGAGATCAAGGAAATGTTACATGCTGAGTTTCAGGTCAAAGATTTGGGTGAACTAAAATATTTCCTTGGGATTGAGGTTGTCTCTACACCTCATGGTACATGGTTGTTGCAAAACAATATGCCCAAGACATGTTGACCAAGTATGGTATGTTGAATTGCAAAGCATTGAGCACTCCATTGGAACAAAATGTTAAGCTACTTGCAGATGTTGGACATGAGATTGAGAATGTCACTATGTATGGGGGTAGCCTGATTTACCTTACCATCACTAGACCAGATCTTAGCTATTCAATTGGATTGATTAGCCAATTCATGCAGAAGCCTATGAAGCCGCACTTGGATGCAGTGAGGAGGATCTTGAGCTATGTAAAGGGTACATCAGATTATGGATTATTCTATGAGCATGGTAAGCCTTTGGAGCTTACAGGATATACAGATGCTGACTAGTGGGCAGGAAGTACCCATGACAGGAGATCTACTAGTGGGTATGCATTTTCCCTTGGTAGTAGTATGGTCAGCTGGAGCAGTAAGAAGCAACCTATAGTTGCAGTCTCCAGTACTGAGGGAGATTATAGAGGTGCTGTGTTACCTGCATGTGAGGCAGCAAGGCTCATGAAGCTTCTCGATGATTTGGGCATGCAAGAAGTCAGGCGTGTCACACTCTATTGTGACAACATAAGTAGTGTGCTCCTAGCCAGTAATCTTGTCTATCATGCTAGGACTAAGCACATTGAAGTACACTATCACTTTATCAGAGAAAAAGTGATTGCAAGTGACATTGATTTGGTCCATGTGAGGATAGAAGACCAAGTTGCAGATATCTTTAGCAAGTCATTGGGTAAAGATAAGTTTATGCATTTCAGAGAGCTACTTGGAATGAAGTACTCCACTTAAGCTTGAAAGGGAGTGTTGAGATTCAAGCTCATAGGCCTACCCTAGTTGAATAAAGTTAAGTCATACTTACTTAACCATAGTTAGTACTAGGTCACTTGTCTTTGTCATGGTCCACCTCTCTCTCTCTCAGAATGTTAATAATTTGATCAAGTACTTCAATATGAACTAGGATCTAAACTTCTTCTCATGGTGTCCTATAACTTTCTCAAGAACATACTAAATAATATCCTCTTCATCCATGGGTTGCAATCTTCCACATAAACCACTTTAGTCCAAATAAAAGGCTTGAGCTAACTCAGAGATGGAAAACATCATGAATCTTTGTGAAGGAATGGATTTTTTGGCGAGTCACCCACACGCTTAATGATCTTGTATGGCCCGTAAAATATGTGTGCCATCTTATTGTTTGAGCCATCCTTGAGAATACAAAACCATGACTTAGGTAGTTTCAAAAGTGCCAACTCTCTCTTTTGAAACTCCATGGGTCACCTTTTATCATTATCATAAAGCTTTGTCTGGCTATGGCTTTCTTAAGGTTTACCTTACACTGTTGAAGTAGGGCCTACATGTGATACAAGTCTTCTTTTCCTTAAGGATTAAATTTTCTCATTAAACATGATTGTAGAAAGTGGCACCTTATATCTATTCAAAGCCTTGAAGGGAGAAAATCCTATGTTGAAATAAGTAGAGTTATTGTAGGCAAACTCAACCACGTGAAGCTATTAATCCCATGCATGTTGCACATTATGAAAAAAATATTGAGCTAGGTCTCAAGTCACTTATTGAACATTTCTATCTAGCACCATCACTTTGAGAGAAGGAGATAATTTTGTCTGCATTGAGCTAAAAATCATGTGTCAAAAGTTTCCCATACACTTGGTATCTCTATCATGACCTACAGTCTATAGTAGCCTATACAACTTAAACACGTGCTCCATAAATTCATTAGCTACTTGAGACATTGTGAAGTGAGTCTTTGTGGTAATAAAATGGGCTGGTTTGGTGAGTCTATCCACTACCACATATTTGTTGTTCCATCTATTCTTAGTTGTAGTAGCTAAGAGAATTTAAAAATCCATATTTATATATGTCGATTTTCTGTCAAGGATAGATAATAGTCACAACAAATTTCCTAGCTTAAGAGCATTGTCCTTGTTATATTGACATAGCATACACCTAGAAACTAAGACCTTCATATTCTCCCATAGGCTTTTTCAATGAAAATTTTTAAAGATTTTTTCATAGGCTTTAAAGATACCTATATTGGATATACTTTGAAAAAAATTGAATATCCCTAGCTTATAAAATATCATTATAGGATAAATAAATTTTTATGATCAAATAATTGGAACAACCAAATTTTCTTATTGCTTTCTCATGTGTTGAATGACTTTGTTAACCCTTAATTCATTGCTTAATTAAACAAAGTAAAAATTCATTAGATCATAGTACAAATCAAAATATCAATAATCTTATATAATCAAATCCTTTGATAAGTATAAGATATTGTAATATTATACTTTGATACTTTATAAATTTTATTTAAAAATATATAAATCCATAATTGGAAAAATAAAATATTATATTTTTGTAATAGAATTTCAAACTAGAGAAAGTTAATATAATCATGGAGTTTATGGGTTGTAGAAGCACCAATATATAATGACAATGATGAAGAGATATGTAACTTTATTGATCAAAATATTAGTTGTGAGTTGGACTTATTACCTTCTAAGATTAAAATATACAAACTCATAAACATACTTATACTATCAGAGAGTGAACTAGAGAGAGAGAAAGAGGAGAGAGAAGACTGTAGAAGAGAGAGAAAGAAGAGTGATGAGGAGAGAGAAATACTAGATTTGGAGAGAGAAAGATAGGAAAGAGAGAAAAGCCATGGAAGCTGTGAGCAAGATGGAAGAGAAGGACAGTAATTGTATTAATGTGTCAAAAATATGTGAAAATTTACATGTCCTCTCCTTTTATACCAATGTCACTGTGACATGGCATAATATCAATATTATTTTACACTAAGTCCTCATTCCCAGCTTCTTACAATCCATCCCTTCCCAAAAGTTTTTGTCCTAAAAACCAAACCTGAAAGACTAGAAAAGGATGGATAGAACAGAGTACTACTCTGTTTTTACAGCTTTACAAATGGGAAAATGAATGAAGTATGACCAACCATATGGACTAAAATTGAAGAAGAAGAGTAGGTCTCAACTATGTACGTGATCTGGAATATTTCAAAAGTATATGGAACCATAAAATCTTCAACAGATAATCTCAAAATGAAGTAGACAGCTTGTTGTGTAAACAGACCCTGCTGGACCAAATCTGCCATAACTTCTAGTAGAAGTGTCCAAATGAGGCGTGCCATATATCAAAACGGATCTCTTGAAGAGTACTTTAAGCCCATGTAGATAGCTTAATTCTAAAAATTAGGCATGATAAAAACTATTCTAAAATATTGTGCTATCCTGATCTTGTCTGCATCATCACTAGCTCCATAATCAATAAGCTTCAGCCACCAATATATCCCTTAAGAAAGGAAACTCATCCAATATAGAATCCAGCCTCCAAGAAGCTTCCTCAGGTGGTAAACCTCTCCATTTGATCAAATATTCCACGATAGAATGAGATCAAAGCTTCTTCTCACACTGACCTATAACAGCCTCTGGGATATACTGAATAAGACCTTCTTCATCAATAGGTGAAAGCGCATCAACTATATCCACTGGATCACCATAAAAAGGCTTGATTTGACTAATATGGAAGACATTGTGAATCTTTGTGGAAGAGGAAATCTCTAATCTATATGCCAAGTCTCCAATTCGCTTAAGGATCTGGTAAGGGCCATAAAACCTGCGGGCAAGCTTATTACTAGATCCATCTTTTAATGTGGAGTACCTGGCCTTGGGCACCTTCAATAAGACCAACTCTCCTTCTTGGAACTCTAAAGGCCGCCTCTTCTCATCAGCATACATCTTCATTTGGTCTTGAGCTTTCCTAAGATTCATCTTGCATTGCTGAAGAAGGGTCTACATTCTTTCTAACTCTTCCTTCCCATGAGGATTAATCCTTTCATTAAAGATGACTGTGGGTAAGGGCACCTTGTAACCATACAAAGCCTCGAAGGGTGAAACTCCAATACTAGCATGGGTAGAATTGTTATAAGCAAACTCAGCCAAGTGTAACCAAGAATCCCATGAAGTTTGGACATCATAGCAGAAGTGGCGAAGTTAAGTCTCCAACCATTTATTGACTCTTTCTGTTTTTCCATCAATTTGTGTATGATAGGCCGTAGATGGAGCCAATTTAGTGCCCATAGATGTAAATACCACCTGCCAAAAGTTATTCATAAACTTTGAATCTCTATCATGAACAATCACCTGCGGTAATCCATGTAGTCTAAAAATATGCTCCATAAACTAACTGGCCACTTGAGAGGCAATAAACTGAATCTTGGTTGGAATAAAATGGGATGCCTTGATGAGTCTATCTACCACCACATATATACTATTTCATCCCTTCTTGGTAGTAGGCAAGCCAGTAATAAAATCCATAATAATATGAGTCCATTTACCTATAGGAATAGGTAATGGCTGTAACAAACCTCCTAGCTTATGGGTGTTGTTCTTATTCTGCTGACAAGGCACACTTCATGAAAAAGTCCTTGACATCTTTCCATTGTCCTTTCCAATAGAAACTTTTGCTGATCCTGTCATATGTCTTGAAAACTCCTAAATGGCGAAGAATGTAGTTCCTCCATAATTTTTCGTGTAAAAGAAGAGGTAGAAGGAATAACAATCTTGCCTTTCAACCAAATAAGGCCATTTTTGAACTGATAATGCAAGTTTTCTTCCATAAGACCTTGTTGTAATTTCTGAAAAATATGGCTGAATTCTTCATCCAGAAGATAAGCCTCATGTAATTCTTCAATCAAATCATTATGCAATTCAGTCATAGCTGAAACTTTGCAAGCCCACATACGAGAAAGAGAATTAGCCACTATATTGTCTTTGCCCATCATTTGAGTGATGTCAAAATCATAATTCTGTAGTGTAGCGACCCACCGACGCTACTTAGGAGTAAGATTGGATTAAGTAAGGAAATACTTAAGAACCATGTGATCATGATGTACTCTGAATTGGCAGCCATACAAGTAATGGTGCCACTTCTTAATTGCATGTAAGATAGCCAACATCTCCTGGTCATAAACATTCATGGCCATTTCTTTATCTGTAAGCTTACGGCTCTCAAAGACAATCACTCCATGCTCCTATAACAAAATAGCCCCAATGCCACAGCCATTAGCATCACACTGTATGGTAAATTATTTAGAAAAGTCTGGGCATACTAAGATAGGAGTAGAGGTAAGGAGTCCCTTTAACTGGTTGAAGCTACTATCTGCAAGAGCATCCCAAAAGAAAGCCTCCTTCTTCAACCTATCAGTCAAAGGAGGTACAATGGCCGCATAATGCTTGATAAATCGGCGATAGAATGAAGATAAACCAAGGAATCCTCTAAGAGAAGTAGTAGTACTGGGTATCGGCCAATCTTTTATACATTGCACCTTCTTGGGATCAGCCTGTATTCCTTTTTCACTAACAATATGTCCCAGGTATTCCACTTCAGTCTGCATAAAAGAACATTTTTTCTCCTTAGCAAAAATCCTATGATGTCTCAATACATTAAAAACCCTCCTCATATGTGCCAAGTGATCCTGTAAAGTCTTACTGTAGATCAGAATGTCATCAAAGAACACTAAGACAAACTGAAAGAGGAAAGGCTGTAAAATCTTATTCATCAGGCTCTGGAAGGTAGCTGGAGCATTTGTAAGCCCAAATGGCATCAGTAAGAAATGATAGAGCCCCCAATCAGTCCTGGAAGCAGTCTTGACTTCATCATCCTCTCGCATGCGAAACTGATATATCATGACCTCAAATCAATGTTCGTAAAGAATCGAGCCCCCTTAAGCTCATCAAGCAAATCATCAATCCTGGGTATCAATCTTCATTGTGATCTTATTAAGATCCTTGTAGTCAATGCACATTCTGAAAGATCCATCTTTCTTTTTGACTAACCGAGCTGGAGATGCATAAGGTAAAGAACTTGGTTCAATGAATCCCATCTCAAGAAGTTCCTTGATTTGCTTGGCTACTTCCTCTCATTCACACTTTGATAATATGTAAGGTGGCTTATTGATTGTCTTTGAGTTGGGCTCCAAATCAATGGGGTGATCTACTACTTTCTTGGGAGGCAATGAAGTAGCTACCTCAAACAAATCCCTATACTCCCCAAGAAGAGCTGTCAAGGCTGGATGGTTTGTTGAATTATTGGACTGATCTTGCATCTCTTTATTCAAATGCAAAACAAATATTTGTGAGTGCCTCTTGTACTCCCTTTTGAGTTGTTGAATGGTAATAAGCTAAAATCTGATCTACTAGGTATTCCCTTTAAATGGATGGGTTGTCCATTGAAGATAAACTCCATATACAACTGTGAGAAATCCATAGTGATCCTGCCTAATGTCATCAACCAATCACAACCAAGTACGATGTCTATAGGTCCCATTTCCAAAGTGATCAAGTTTACTTTTGCTTCAAAATTTTCAGCCAGCTGTAAAGAAACATGTGGGCATATCTGTGTGCCGATTTCCTCTTCACCATTGGCCACTTGAACTCTAATGGGATGCTGTAAATCTATGGGAATGCAATTCAGCTTGTCTATGATGGAATTATTCACAAAACTATGAGTACTTCCACTGTCTATCAGAATGAACACTGGCTTTCCACAAATGTTTCCCTTCATACTACGGAGTGTATTAGGGCTCTTAGATCCTGTCCAAGCATCCATGGAAATAGAATAATTAGTGGTAGCAAGTGGCTCATGACAAGTCCCACCTGGATCAAAAGAAAAAGAGTCGGCTAGATCATAGAAATACTCTTGCCCAACTTCTTCCTCAAGATCTTCATTTTTAGCATTAAGTGAAATTGCATTAGCTTCATCCATCTCCTCTTCAAAATCCTCAAAGACTAACATACTCTGAAGCTTGGATTTGATATTTTTGTATACACACTTTGAGGCAAGATCAAGTGTATACTTTTCCCCACACTTGAAACATAAGCCTTTCTCCTTTCTTTCTTTGTAAAGATCCATAGGAATAGACTTAGGATTTATGTTGGTTGAAATGGATTTAGGCTTGCTATCCCCTTGGTTGAAGTCAACTCTAGGACTGTTTGCTGTCCTGAAATTACTTTGAGTTCTAGAAGCATTGAATGGTGGATAAATTGGTACCCGTAAACTCCCATTTGGCACATGACTGCTGCCATAAGTATTACCAACTTGCCCCTGTTTAAAAACAGTCCTTGGCTGTCCAAAACCAGGCTAAAATGAAGATTATCTTCTATATTTTCTTCCATAGCGCTCTACAAGCTCAATAGCCTTAAAGAGGGAAGTAGGGTTTTGTGCCCTGACATCAACTGATAAAGATGGCTCTAAACCATACATGTACTTTTGGAGCTTAGCCTCATCACTGATGCTTTCTACATACATGGTTAGGTTGAGAAATTGGTTGGTGTACTCTCTTACACTTAGGCCTCTTTTTTTCCAAACCATACCATCTCCGTGGTAATTTCTTTTTTTCAAGAAGGGAGACAAATACTTCAGCCATAAGTGCCTTGGAAGCTTCCCAATTCTCTACAAGTATGTTTTCTTTTTTTATATACCTCCACCAAGTATGGGCAAATCCCTCCAAATGCAAGGAAGCAAAATGAATCTTCATGTCATCAGTTTTAGGGAATATATCAAAGTAGGATTCCATCTTAGAGGTCCACTCCTCTAAATCGGATGGTGAAGATGACTGACCATTAAATTTGGTTAAAACAATCTTGTCCTTTAGCTCTCTTTCATGGAATGGTTGCTGTCCCAAAATAGACTGATCATGAGTACCATACATTAAGCCCCCAAATTGAGATGGAAATCTCCCAATAGGTGGCTGAGAACCACTATGCAATCTTCCTGTTGGTAGAGGATCCCTAGAAATTTGAGTATTCAGCCTAAAATCTTGAGAGTTAGCTCCATTCAAACTACCCAAATAGTCACCATGCCTTTGTGAAGCCTCACCTACTTCATATTGGCTATTTGGGATGCCTCTTCTTCCAATAATCCCATGACCATGACCATTTTGGTTAGATGGCTGAAGTGGGACTGAAGGCTCACTGTTTGAATAAGCTTTTTCCTTAGCTTCTTTAGATCCCATTAGCATTTGCATCCATTGGAAGAATTGTGCTATAATTTGAGCATTAGATTCCACCAACTTATCAATAGAAGCATTTTTTTGAGTCATTGAATCTACTAACTTCTCAATGGAAGACTTCATTTGATTAGTAGACAAAACCATTTACTCCATTCTTGATAATATGGCCTCATGACATTCCACATGTCTCTGTTCATGTATGCACAAGGTATTATTGAGTATAATAACTTCCCCTTATTATTGAGGCTCTTTAGGGCTCTCTTGAGGTGCATTATCTAACATGGAATCTCTGATTTGCTGAGCATAATCTTCCTGGACCTTATTTTCACCCTTATGTCCTGCCATAATAGTGTAGTCTTGCAACACCCCCTGTCAGAAAAATGGCTATAATAGATTTAGGACAAAAAAATTTGCAACTCGATTTCTAAGTCTGAACTGTCTAGGCCTGCACCTTGTTTTAATCTGTAAGTGCCCTGTTTTGACCCTATAAGGTAAGATAGTAACCCCAAATGGTTACCAAACCCTATAGAAGGCTGAATAGGACTTGTGGGCACCCTGTAGTACCTGCACCTATACTTCAGTAATGAAAGGTGTACCTGTAACAACCTGTAAATGCCCTATAGTGCCCTGTAAAATCCCTATTTTACCCTGTTTTGATCCGAAGATACTTGAGCCTTTAGAAAGTCTTCAATCTTCAATTCTCCACTCGTTGTACCTGTGTCAGGGATAAAACGGCATGACAGGCTCCCTACACGGGCTCCGAATCACCAAAAGGTGGGCAAAGTTTCCCCCAGGTCTGTTGGTTGCAACCCTTCGGGATCTTTGATAATGAGGGAGGGTCACCTCTCTTTTGTCCCACTATCTCCCCCGGTATCCACCTTTTTCCTTGGTGGGTATATCAACATGGCAATAGCTTGCTAATCTAATCAATCAGCATGAAATGCATTTCTAAAATATTCATTCAGCCCCTTTCATGAGATGCAATTGTATAGAATTTTGCAAAACTGGATAGGATAAGGGTCTTACTAATGCAATTCAATGACTCATTGATTGCTTTAGTACTTACCCTTGTACAATATTTCAGCTTGGGCAAAAGAATTCCACCAAAACAAGTCAAGATTATGCATCAAACTTGGCAAATGATATCTATGATGAAGTAATGATTAAATCAAGACTGAAATTCAATGGAATAGGTTGAGATTAATGAGAAATAACAATAATCTCTTATCTATTGATCAATTTAGAGAGTTAATTGATCAACACTACAAGATATAGGCCTTATACCGACGTTAAAAGCGACGAAAATGCAAATAACAAAATTTTCCCCCGTCGTCATAAAAAGCGTCGTTATTGGCGACGCCATAGAACAGTCGGTATTAGCGTCACTATCAACGTCGGTATTGGCGTTGATATCAACGTCTACCGACGCCAATACCGACGCTGATAGTGACAGTTTGCGACGAAAATAACAACGCCAATAACGACGTGAGCAGTAAAATTTGTGACGCTAATAGTGACGGTAACAGGGGGAAAAAAATTATAGTAGGGCAGCAAGCTGCCCTGCCACATATAGCACTGTCTGCTTTATTAGAGACATACAAAATAGTTTTTGCACTGTGTACAATGCACTTGCAAACAAAAACAATGTATAGTGAGATCATAACACTGATACATGAAATAAATACATGATCGCATAATAAGCGATTGGTACAATCATGACAAGATATCACTAATACATAGAAAATGTCTGCATAGATCAGGTGACCCAAAAATAAAGGTGTGTGAGCTCCAAGAATCCAAGGGCGAGCTACATATCCTTGCCCTTCGAAAGCTCGTCCTGCTGCAAAAGAGCATCGAACGGACTCTGCAAAAAAAGAAATAACACATCAGTCCACCATACAATAATGTATTCTAATTAAACATGGTAACTATGGACAAGAAAGATGAGTGACTTACAGGGCCGCCGCATCTATACAATCGGTAGATCAATGAAGTGAGACCGTGCCTCTCTGCATATCGAGTCTCAAGGCTAGTCAGATCACGATTTGTAATGGAGTGCTGCAAAGAAAACAAAATGCTAACTCTTAGAAATATGATTGTTAGTTCAAAGGATATTGCAAAAAAATAAACAAGCAAAACAAAAGAAAAACTTACAAAGTCCTCCAAATATATCCTATGGCCACCACTCCCAAGATGATGGATCACTCCGGCCTCGAGTCATGCCCTTGTCGCCTCGCGCTACTGACTCCAATGTCCTGGAGAATTTGTAGCTTCCTCCCTTAGTCGGTGCCAATTGTCTGTATCGAACCACTCGGGTGTGCGTCGGATCGTTTGTGTGACATATATGCATGCATGCAATCCATCATCCATCCCGTAGAAAATCTATCTACTGAGGTTGGAACTGGAAACTCCTCATGCAAGGATGCTACTATGTAGTCCTTGCTCACCTCCGGTATGTTCTTCCAATGATCTAAGACGTTGTGCCGAAAAACTTGTTGGCACAACTCTCTCATGCGAACCATCACCCTCCTCCCCTCATCATTCATGATGATGGCTCTTGACCTATCATCGACTAGATATCCATATCCCCCTAGAGTCTGCCTACAATGGGTTCTCTCCTATCTGCGTCCACGCTCCTGGGCATATCCACGAGACCCCTGTGCATCTGGTGTACCGACCGGGGTAATATCTCTCGGAGTGGCACCCATAGGGGTGCCACCTGCTGACGATTGAGCAAAAGTTAAAGTAACTGGAGTAGACGTCCCCACAGGTGTGACAAATCCCTGAGGTGACGCAACTCTAGCTGAACGATGAGATGGAGACACCACTTTTGTACCTCCACAGCATCCACCTGAGCCTGAGCCACGCTCCTTGGAAAGGCCACGAGAGCGAGGAGTCATACCTGTATCCCGTGGCGACCGCGGGCTCATTGCATCCGTATCTCTGCAGCATCCCCCTGACCCCGAAGCACTCCCTCCCTCTGGCCCAAGTCTGGAACGTCGAGCTCGTCTGCTCGAAGCTGAAGCATCCGATCGTGCTGAAGTAGATCTAGCAAAGTGCCCTGATGAAGACCAAGATAGCTCTTGATCTGCCATATCTCTGAATCTCGTGATCTGGTCTGGAGACATGCATGTGAAGATATCCTGTAACTCCTCATCTCTCATCCCTCGACTCATCGTGAAAATGTCACCTGCACAGACAAAAAATGATGTTAGAATAATCAATTTAAATCATACAAAGCACAGTAATATAAATCCTTTAAAAAAACATCTCACTTAAAATGAATATCTTATGTACCCTTATAAGCGATTGGTCAACGAATTTAGTTAATGGATGCTCCAAGTATGAAGTATCCTATGGTCCCATATCAATCTCTTGACACAACTCTGCATACACTAGAAGGTCGATAGACATGTCACCACAAAAGGATGAGTCCACCTCATTCTCAAAGAATTCTTGGACTCCTGTATTTCAATCATTGTTAGCCGATGCTGGCTCCAAGCTTTCGATGGCCTCCACCCCTTGCAATATCGACCCCTCGATTTGCATATTATCTTCATCTATGCTCGGAACATCGCTTTGATCATATACTCTCTCACTTCGGGGAGTTGAAGGTATAACATACCACCATCGAGGTTGTCGGGGGTTTGGATAGAAGATTACCTATTCACAAACGCGTACAAGAGAGTTCAAACCATTGTGACATAAACCATGTCGTAATATAATTAGCAAACAAATGAGTCCATGCACCTGTTTGCAATGGGCCAGCAACACAAAGGTGCCACGCAAATCCGTCCATTTTTTTTCGGAATCTATTTCGAGAAATCTAGATGGACATCGTCGAACTATTGCTCTAGCTCCTCCAAGTACCACTTTGAACCACTGCACATCGAATAGTATCATGGAGAAGCTACGGTAATCCACCATAACAATACTTTGCAAGTTCCCAAAATACTCCATCTTATCCACAACCGTGTTTGGATCCGTTGCTCGTCGCCGCCGACTCTCTTGCTCGAACCTTGCCATGATACCACAGTCCATTGTGGAGCACATTTTGTCAATACGCTCCATGCAAAAATGTCGTCTGTGCAACCATGTTGCACTATATATTTTGTACAGTACATTGAAACACTCAAATTAGATGTTGCATATAAAATTTAGATACGACAAATTATAAACCCCTCATCACCTTTGGACTACATCCCCTCAAGAATTCCCACTCCTCCATTGAGACCTCTGTCCCTTCGCGAGATACTGCGGTCAAAGCTCCATGCAACCATCATGTTGACATGAACTGTGGCATCTCCTCCATGCCCTTGGGATATCAAATCGGTCGATGACGCATACTACATCGGAATTCAGCTCGTGCTTCCTCTCGATCTTGCCTAGCGATCTGGTACTTGGAGAGCCACGTCTCCATAGAGGCATGGTGCAACATACAAAAGAGATTCACCTTCTCCTCCATTGAGGCATCCATTCTTTTTTCTACCCCATTTTCAACCACCACATCTCCAGTCAGTCTATCATTGTCCTTCACGACCATAGCATTTCATTGTCTAGATCCACCGTTGATAGCCATTGTGAAATATGCACTAGCGCCTCAGACACCAACCAACCTTCAACCATGCTATATTTTGGCCAAGCTCATTGTCGCACAAAGCCTTTCAGGGTTTTCATGAAGCGCTCCAAGAAGAACATCCATCGTGTATGGACAGGTCCAGCAATCTCCACTTCATCTACAAGATGCACAAGGTGGATTTTGTATCATGAGCATGCTGGTGGGCAGGTATTTCTCAAAGAGACAAACTGTCTCCACTGCTCCCCGCCTCGCAGATTCAATAGAGGACGTTTTAATCTCCTTCTATGAGATCCATTGCACCAAAGTCGACAACCTGTAAATGGCCCCACATATTTCTGAAGTAAGACATCCTGCGATCGCGATCGGTAGTACAAACTACCACAAATGAGAAAGCATTATGAATAATGGCTACACTCTAAATAGCAAAATGCGCATGCCAATTACAATCCATTCGTAGTACAAACCTGACATATCTTATGCCAATCATGGGATTTTAGCCCTGATAATTGGTCGTCTTTAGAAAATGCAGACCTGAGAGAACACATCATACCCATCGGAGTGCAGATAAACTTGACTACTTGCTTCACAATGTGCTCTTCTTTAGTGGACAAAACCCAAGGAGCATGAGGAAGCTGCACGCGGCCATCAACACTCGACTGCGGCCAAAGCCCCTCCATCTTACCTACCTCCTTCAAATCCATTCGTGCCCCTATAGTGTCTCTCTTTCCTGTGATGTGGTCCCATAGCAAGCTGCCCACATTCTTGAAAATATGCATTGGATCCAACAAGCGGTTGACCTATAAGTGGGTCCAATATGGCAACTCGTAGAAAACTGAGAACCGTCGCATTCCGTTTGGATGTGATTCCACATGGACCATTTTCAACTCATACCAACTTGCGGTGTTCATACGTGTTGGAGGTCATCCAAGGAAACCTTTCCTAAGTTCATGATCCTCTGGCAAGAAAGTAGCGTGTCCTTTATATACCATCTTCTTCATGGTTCATGACCTTCGGGAGTCTAACTGTGACCCACACAATGGACATGCATGATAACCTGAGGTCCAACACCACGACCTAGTGAATACTTGATTGAACAAGATAAAATATAGATATTGCCAACAAGAACGGAGGCCTGTTCACTTGAGCACTCTCCGAATCCCAGAAATTCATGCATCGTCCACATGAGAATGGCTCGAATATTGAGACTGGCCACCGACCATCGCACCTGCTCATATCTTGCATGGTGATCCCTCCTCCCACAAAATCTTAAGCTCATCGACTAATGGACGAAGATACACGTCCATATTTTTGACTTTGTAGCGACTGGGGACGAGTAAGCTAAGGATGAGATGTCCTTTCTTCGTAGAAAGCCATGGAGGGATATTGTAGTTGACAAGGACTATAGGCCACACATTGTAAGAAGTTAACCGCAGATCGAATGGGTTCATGCCATCCATTGCAAGATCGAGCCGAAGATTCCTTGGCTCTCAGGCAAAGCTTGGGAAGGTAGAGTCAATGTGGCTCCATGCACATGAATCCGCTGATATTCGTTGAACTCCATCTGTGGACCTATTCTGTGCATGCCACATTATCAAGCTCGCCATGCCGGACGTACGAAACATGTGGTTTATGCGGGGGATAAGCAGAAAGTGTCTAAGAACTTTTTGAGGGATTGTTTTCCCTTGCAAGTCCTGTCGATACCTGTGAGCACCACACTTTGGACATGTCTCCATAGTCTCGTATTCTCCTCAAAATAGTATGCAATCGTTGATACATGCATGGATGTTATCGTAGTCCATGCTAAGCTTTCGTAAAACATGACGTGCATCATCACGAGACTCAGGTATGGTATTTGCAGGTGGTAATATATGATATTTCAATAACCTGAAAAAAATCATAAATACCTTGAAAAAGCACAAATGTTTGTAATAATAGTGCCGAAAAAAAATCAACGAAGTGTATGTACAAGATACCTGAACAACTCGATCACACTCGTATCGCTCCACCCGTATTTTACTTGCACACTTAAGAATCAAAGCAGTGTCTTCAGGCGAGATACTCAGCACCCATCATATAATGGTATGGATGCTTCCTCTCTAAGCGGATCAGAAGTCTCGACATCCATGGGAATCAATGCATCGATTATTGCCTCCATCTCAGGCTCCAAGATTGTAGGTAGGTCTGAAGGTTGTCTGTCTCCTCTGGCATTGACGGTATAGATTGGCCTTGCAAGTGGTGGATTGGCTCCTGCACTCCATCCATCGCACACCCACGAACTCTTCTAATTGGCCGCAAAGTGTGCACTCCTCCTGGGACAAGACATCACCTCCCTGGATAGAAAATTTGCTAACGAGACCCAATCTTATTGTATATGGTATTCAATTAGCTTGTGAGTACAATGCATGATTGATATTAATTTTTCTTACCGTTTGCTAAAAATCTGCAATCACCTGATCAATGATCTCAGATTGAAACTCGCCAAATCGTCATACGTGTTCTATAGACAATCGGCGTTTTTGTCTAATTGCCAGCTTGCATTGAGAGCAAGGACATGGGACATGCTAATTAAGATATGCCTCGTAATCTTGAACAATAGGACCTTCATCGTTTTCCATTTTTTCTACGTTACAACAAACAATTTGTTTTTGTTATTATTCTTTTTTTTCTTAGATTTTTATCCTCTCCTTCCATCTCTCTCTTTTTTTACGACCACGACCACGACCACGACTACGGCTACGTAGTACCTAGCATATAGTACCTAGTACCTAGTACCTAGCATATAGTATCATAGAACACTAGTATTTAGTACCTAGTACTCAGTACCTAGCACATAATATCATAGCATCTTAGTATCTAGCACCTAGTACTCTAGTATCATAGTGCCAAGTACCCAATACTATGATACTATGTAGCAAGTGCTAGGGTACCTTAAGCATTATGCAGTAGATGTGAGGTTCTAGGGTACTAGGGTATTATGATACTATATAATAGATAGTAAATACTTGGCTAGCATGATATTATGCAATAGATAGTAAATACTTCGCTAGCATGATAATATTGAATAGATAGTAAATATTAGGATACCATGATATTATGTAATAGGTAGAAGGTACTAGATCTATCTATGTAACTATGTTTCTATGTCTCTATCTATCTCTTTATCTATCTATCCATCTATCTATTAATCTATCTATCTATCTATCTACCTATCTATCTATCTATCTATCTATCTACCTATCTATTTTTCTATCTATCTATCTACCTTCATAATACTTAGGTACAATAGCAAATATGGATAGTAAAGAAGAAGAGAAGTTGTAACACTGACTATTGTACCCACATATTGATACATTTGTCTATTTGGCTTCTCTTCTGTCTATTTTTATTTGTACCCTTTGTACATAGATGCATACACAAATATAGAGAGGGGGAGGGTGAAATATGATGGTACCCTTGTGCCAGCACAAGTGGAAGCTTGAATAATGTAGTTTCTAGGATAATGTATTTGTACTTTTTGTACCTAGATACATACACAAATATAGAGAGCAGGAGGGTAAAATACGATGGTACCCTTATGCTGACACAAGTGGAAGCTTGATTCTAGGATAGTATGAGGCTATGGGGATGATGCTAAGAGGGTACTATGATGGTATGTGCTAGATACATGGACTCATTCTTAGTGAGGTGAATCGCCAATCCTATTCTTAGTGAGGTGGACTCATTCTTAGTACACACTATCATAGTACCCTAAGCTTATTGTAAGGTCCTATTTACTTTTCTCTCTTTCTCTCCCTCTCTCATTTCCTCTCCCTCCCTCACCCTGACCCTCTCTTTCTCTCTTTCCCTATTAGGTTTAATGATTTTTATCTCTTTTTCTCTCTCCTCTCTCTCTCATATTTCTTTTTTTCTCTCCTCTCCATCTCTCATTTCCCTTTCTCTCTTTCTCCCTCTCTCATTTCCTCTCCCTCTCTCACCCTCACCCTCTCTTTCTCTCTTTCTCTATTAGGTTTAATGATTTTTTATCTTTTTCTCTCTCCTCTCCCTCTCTCATTTTTTTCTCTCTCCTCTCCCTCTCTCATTTTCCTTTCTCTCTTTCTCCCCCTCTCTCATTTCCTCTCCCTCCCTCACCTTGACCCTCTCTTTCTCTCTTTCCCTATTAGGTTTAATGTTTTTTCTCTCTTTTTCTCTCTCCTTTCTCTCTCTCTCATTTTTTCTCTCTCCTCTCCCTCTCTCATTTACCTTTCTCTCTTTCTCTCCCTCTCTCATTTCCTATCCCTCCCTCACCGTGACCCTCTCTTTCTCTCTTTCTCTATTAGATTTAATTATTTTTTTCTCCTTTTCTCTCTTCTCTCCCTCTCCCATTTTTTTCTCTCTCCTCTCCCTCTCTCATTTCCCTTTCTTTCTTTCTCTCCCTCTCTCATTTCCTCTCCCTCCCTCACCCTGACCCTGTCTTTCTCTCTTTTCCCATTAGGTTTAATGATCTTTCTCTCTCCTCTCTCTCTCTCATTTCCTTTTCTCTCTTCCTCTCTTTCTCTCTTTTTCTATTATGTTTAACATCTTATCTCTTTTTCTCTCTCCTCTCATTCTCTCTTTTGTTCTCTCTCCTCTCCCTCTCTCATTTCCTTTTGCTCTCTTCCTCTCCTCTCATTTCTTCTCCCTCCCTCTCCCTCTCTCATTTCCCTATTATGTTTTCGTCTCCCCCCCTCTCCCTCTCCCTCTCCCTCTCCCTCTCCCTCTCTCATTTTCCCATTATGTTTAATGTCTCCCTCCCTCTCTTTCTCCCTCTCCCTCTCTCGAGAGCCTCTCTCATTTTCCCATTATGTTTAATATCTCCCTCCCTCTCTCTCTCCCTCTCCCTCTCTCATTTCCCTATTATGTTTAATGTCTCCCTCTCCCTCTCTCATTTCCTCTCCCTCCCCCTCTCTTTCTCTCTCCCTCCCTCTCCCTCCCTCTTCATTTCCCATTTCCTCCCCCTCTCCCTCTCTTTTTCTCTCTATCCCTCCCTCTTCCTCTCTCATTTCATCCCTCTCCCTCTCTCTCTCCCTCTCTCATTTCCTCTCCCTCCCCCTAGGCTTTCTCTCTCTCTCCCTCCCTCTTCCTTTCCCATTTCCTCCCCCTCTCCCTCTCCCTCTCTTTCTCTCTCTCTCCCTCCCTCTCCCATTTCCTCCCTCTCCCTCTCTTTCTCTCTCATTTCCTCTCCCTCTCTCAATATATATACACAAATTATATAAAAAAAGTAAAAGAGAGAGAGAATGCACTCTCCCTCCCTCTCTCTCTCTCATTTCCTCCCCCTCTCTCTCCCTCTCCCTCTCCCTCTCCCTCTCTTTCTCTTTCTCTCCCTCCCTCTTCCTCTCTCATTTCCTCCCCCTCCCTCTCCCTCTCTTTCTCTTTCTCTTTCTCTCCCCCTCTCTTTCTCTTTCTCTCTCTCCCTCTCCCTCTCCCTCTATTTCTCTCTCATTTCCTCTTCCTCTCTCAATATACACAAATTAAACCCTAAACAAGTAAAAGAGAGAGGATATGGACTCACCGTAAAGATTTGGCGAGGGTTTGGTGGCTCCTCTTCGTGATGGCGGCTCCTCCTCTCCTTCGCAAACGGCGGTAGCGGCGGCGGCAAGCCTTCTTCCTCTCCCTCTCTCACCCTCTATGCAAAATGGTCACTCTCTCTCTCTCTCTCTCCCTCTCGAAATGTCTCACGAATGCGCGAAATGAAACACGCTTGGGTTTCGGCCCTCTTGTTTTTCCCTGTGGGGCGTCGCTATTTGCGTCGCAAATGCGACGCTAATAACGACGCCGATATTCCTGCATCTCTACCCGTCGTCGCTATACATGTGTTTCCTTGTAGTGAAATAATCTCTCATCAACAAGTGGAAAAGCATTAGCAAGTGGATTATTGAGAGATTTCAAAGATTAAGTAAAAGAAATACCTCAATTAAGCTTGAAGAAGATGATAGATGTCAGCTCCAATCCCATTGATGGAAGATTCCTTCAAAATCCACCATAAATCCATCATAAAGCTTGAAATATCCATAGGATTAATCCATACAAGCTCCAATATGATCAAATTCGTGAAGAATCAATGCCACGGGCTTGCTTGATCACTTCTAATCACAAATAGATCTAGAATGTTGTTATAGATTGAAATATCAATAAATTATAACCAAATTGAAACCATTAAGTACAAATATTAAAATAAGTCTTAAACAATTATTAGAGCTGATAAAACTTGATTAAAAAATAATATATACTAGATATTAGAGCATCCCTTAAACAATATATTATACTTTTTAAAAATCAATAAGAGATGTAGACACATATTTATTTAATCCAAAAAAAAGTTTTCTTTGGTATGCAAATACTAATATATAGTAGATTTTAAATCCAAATAGTGCTACTTATTATTATTCGTGCTATCTAATAAAAAATCATAATATATTAAAAATAAATTTATTTTTTAATTTACAAGAAATGAGCTCTCAACTAGTTAGCATATAGTATTAAATTTACTTGTACCTCAAGCAAGTAGAAATTTTACTTTTATAAACACATCTCCTTTTGAATGACGAATTCATATTGTAAAATATAAAAAATATTTATACATTTTGCCATCTAGCTCTACTACAATAGTGTATCTATCATTTATAGACAAATATATTCAATGGCCTAAAAAATGAGAATACATATACCTTCCAAATTTTGCAGCTTTATACAAAGTACTAAATAGTCACTATATAAAATTTAGAAAGGAAAACATGTCATATTTGTTAATACAATAAGCCCAAATATTTTTTAAAAAATTATTGAGAATTTATATTATTATTTGATCCATTTTATAATTATAAACATGAATAATTATAAAACTATAATAAAAGTAAAAACACATATCATTACAATGAACTATTAAAAATAGTTCTTAATAAATTTTAAAAATAAAATAAAAATTCAAAAGAATTAGAAAATATGACATGAGATAGAAGAAATATATTTTGACATAGAGAATAAAATAATATCACAAATTATTGAATATCTTAACAAATTTTTCAACATTATCATTGCTAAAAGGTTTTTAAAAATTTCTATCTGAAATGTAGATACCTCATTTACTTGATAATCACTACAACATATTGGGCCCATAGCAAGGTGTTTAGTGACACTCATATTCTAGTAACCCCCCCTCCACGATATTAGTATATTAGTGGCACCATAAAAGCTTGCTACTATAAGCATCAGTATTGGCATGGCTATTCATTGCTATTTGTATCATACATAGCAGTGCCAACAATGATGCCCATAGTTATGCTAATAGCGATACTAATAGTGACAATTTTATAGTAAATTAGTGATGCAAATAGAAATTGTTGTACTAAGATTAGTAATGCCAATAGCAATGATTATTTACAAGGGGAATTGGGTTATAGGGCTTTCTGGCCCTACCATCCTTCTAGCTTCATTTTGCTAAGTACCATATTAAAGAACTATTTTATACTTGTTCTTGCATGATGTTACACATCTATACCAATGTAAGCCTATTTATATTGAAATATAAACACAATAACCTATTTCTTAATACAATAGAAAGTTGAAGCCTGGAAAAAAGTAGATTGATAAAATAGTAGATCCCTTTATAAGAAGCCCATTTTGGCTTGTATACAATGTAGTAGGACTAAAAGCTACCAAGTCAAGTCTAAGGTACATACCTTATTGGTACACATAGGGCTCGCTCCTTCGAACATGCTCATTCTAGGGGAAGATTTGGATCTTCTCACAATTATGTGTATATCATGCATGGGGTAAGCACAATGTTTTGCTCCTTATCATGCATCTCCATCTTTGCTTGCAACATTTTTTTGAATATGCACGCCACCATGCCACAAAGTAGAATGGCACCTATAGTAAGATAAACAAGAGTATATCCCTCCGTCTAAATACATAACATAGTGAGATAATTAAAAGTTAAGCAAAAAAAAGAGAAAGAAAGACTCGTGCATACCAAATATTAAAACTAGGAAATTGGGAGAAAAACCTTAAACATGACTAAATAAAACTCTATATTTTTCCATAGTAAAGAAAGAGAACAAACTATACCACTTTTGAAAAGGTTTATTCATTTTGTTGTTTGTCTTTCTTTCTTCCTTATATTTCATAAAAACTCTCACAACCTCATCTCTCATAATAATTCATGTCTTTCAAGCGTATCTCTCAACCAAGGCATGAGATAGTTTAGAAACAATGTGAGTCACTACTACCTATGCGAGCACTGCCACTAGCTTCTCTTTTCCACACATGCATGCTATGGACATATGTAAATGAATGACTAAGCCAAGAAGAGGGAGCTTCAATGTATAGGCATGAAACAATGCCAAAAATGCATGAGACTAGATAGCTAAATAAAATAATAATAATTAGGTTGATCTACATAAGATAACCAAAACCTTATAAATGAGGCACCATCTCCTCTCTCTCTCTCTCTCTCTCTCTCTCTCTCTCTCTCTCTCTCTCTCTCTCTCTCTCTCTCTCTCTCTCTCTCTCTCTCTCTCTCTCTCTCTCTCTCTCTCTCTCTCTCTCTCTCTCTCTCTCTCTCTCTCTCTCTCTCTCTCTCTCTCTCTCTCTCTCTCTCTCTCTCTCTCTCTCTCTCTCTCTCTCTCTCTCTCTCTCTCTAATACTATTTCTCCCCCTTACCCTCATCCTCTCTCAAGTATAAGAACTTGATATTGGTAATTATAGTTACAAACATGATATCTGAGTACTTGGGATTATTATCCAAATGTATCCTAAATACTCAAAATGGCAAGCACATGCATTCACTTCTACGTGCAATCACTTTATTATTGATGGTCTCAAGTCATATCTAGTAGTTGAAGATGACTATTTACAAAGGTCAACAGAAATGTAAGACTTTTCCTAAAGACCTTTAAATCAAGTCCATAATTGTTGTCAATGGTGGGAAAAATGACAAAAACCTATTTGTATTTTTTGCAAAAGGCTACAATAAGGCATTGAATGAGAAGGTGTTCAAGAAGGGCCTTTTATTCAAATGAATAACGATAAAGTTTACCAAACTTTTTCAACTATGTGTAACTACCCTCCAACAAGAGAGGACCTTCAACAAAGAAATCATGGCATGCAGATGGCAAAATGAGTATCCAAGCTCATTTATATGACAATCTCATCTACAAAATAAGTATTGAGAGTATATATTGGCCTTCAAGTATTGTGATGATAGACTTGAAGCAAGGTTCAAATGTTACTTATGTTGCATTATTATTACATTTCCAAACTCTACTTAGAGAGACTTTTTAAAAAGTTCCAGAACCATTAAAGGCACTCATCCCCTCATATAGGTGCCACCTGGCAACATATCCCCAAGGTGAGATAGCATTTTTCCTCAATTGCTATTGGTTGGATGTGGAGTCAATAAATGTGGAAAACCACGCAAAGCAATGCAATCATCCATTGAGCTTCCACAATAGGATGTTTTTTAAATTTTACAAGATAGCTAAAGTGGGAGCTCACGCTCAACCATCAAGACCCATGGACTGCTCATTGTTTCAAGTGTTTTAAGCAAACTCTAATGGCTATCTCTCATCTAGCTGACGATATGATTCCGATCCTACAAGTGTAGTGAGCTTACCTTGATGCCCAAATGAGTAGCCTCCTTCCTCAAGCACTCTGGTAGTTCCACAATCCGTGATGTGATCTCAAGCAAGCTCAACCCTCTACCTTCAAGCTCCATCCACCTAGCCATGAAGGACGAGAGAAAAGAAGAGAAGAGAAGAGAAGAGAAGAAGAGAGGAGATAATTGAGAGCTTCTCCACCACAGTCCTTCACCCTCACACACTCACTCCCTCTCTCAAGCTCAAGCAAGAGGAAGACAAGAAAAGAAGAAGCGTGCTACTTTTTCCACACACCAAGAATGAGCTTCTCATTCACTTTTTGAGTTTATATACAAGCCCTAAATCCTTTGGACACCCATCCCCTTTTTTACATGGCCAAGCATCTTGCCAAGGTCCTCTTTCCTATTCCCCTCTATTTACCTTATCCCTTCACCTATGCCTGTCTCGATTTTACAATTTGCACATAAGGGAGACTGGCACTCTTTTACAAAATTTTAGGGGTGTCTTTTATTTAAAAATTTTCCTTTCCTCTTTTGCATTTTTATGCGGTTGCCTTTGCATCTTTTGCCTTTTCTCCTTCTTGTTGACTTCATTGGGTCCATATTTCAAAATTTTCTTGGATTTATTTTTACTTTTTTTTTAATTGTCATGTACTGGGGTTAACATTACCCTCCTCCTAGTCAAGTTCCAGTCCCATTGCACTTGCAGGTCTTTGTTGATGAGGGCTCAATGAGTTGAAGGGTGGTCATGTGGGTTGATGATGGGGCCTTGTAAGGATTGGTCATGGAAGAGAAGCTTATCAAATGATTGAGGTGGTGGAGGCAGAGGGTATGTCGAGTGGTGCCTCCGAGGTTGGTGGTTGGTCACCTTTGTCCTTATCATAAAGGAAAAGAAAAGTGTGATGCGCCTAGGGGATGTGTCTACCTTATCGTGCAATGTAATGTGCTTGTGCAAACCACATGCAAGCATGGATGTTGTCATACACTTGAGGGCTCAGTTCCTACATAAGGGAGGTGCGATGGATGCCGATGGATGAAGCTTAGAGAGACAGGTCTAACCATAGGTGAGCGTAACCTTCCTAGTTATGTCCTGCCCTTGATGTGCCCTAAGCGTGAAGTGGGGAATCAAAAAGGGGCTAGGGGGTTAGGGAAGGAGCCGGCCAACCGAGGCCACCGGACACACCTAACTTGAGGACCCCTAGGTGCAATGACTGTGGCACTCATGTAGTGAGTTTCTTACTTTCTCTTGTGATTTTATTCTCTGTTTTCTTACTCTTTTCTTTTCCTCTTTCTTTTTTTTTCTTTTTCCTTTGTATTTTCTTTTCTTTTCTTTCTTTTTTTGAAAGTAGCAAAGAACTAATCTTCATTATTCATGGTCATGAGAAGAAGTTTGGGGCTTAAGGGACTTGCTAAGGAAGCCTTTCCCCTCCATATATCCTTTAGGTTCATTCTAACTTGGAGAGGAATTGTGGACAAAACTGGGTGGTTGCACCTAGTGAAGTGGCTATCATTCATGTCCTCTAAGAGGGCCATGCAAAAGGATGGTAAGAGGATAGCTCGCATCATCAAACTAGCCATGGCATAGCTATCTATGATTGTATTAAGATCAAAAAATAGGGGCAAGAGGCGGTATTATTGTGGTGTAGGATCTTGTTTAAGTAGTACCCTATGTAATCTAAGATACTTACAAGTAGCGATAAAGGCAGGATCTAGGAAATAAGTGAACTCATTAATAAAATGGGCAATCGAGTCCCGTAAGTCATTCTTGGAGAAGATTGGGGCATCCTCCAACTTGGTGGCATTTACACTGTATATTTTTGTATGTGGGGTTGTTTCTCTCGAAGGATAGTGTGTTGCAAAATGATATCCAGGCATCCCTGTTGCCATCCTAGATTCTCCTCCTCCACTTTGCTTGGGACTCGTAGCCTTTCACTATCCTGGGCACCTCCATGACTTTTTTTCCAAATAATCAGGTGCTTCCATTCCCCAGTGAATTAGATTCTTCTCCCTCTCTTGGTTCCACCTATCATTGAGGCTTCCTCCCATGCTTATCACCTCCTCCACCACTTTGGTTCATAGTACTCTGCATAGTGTAGAGGAGAATTTGAAAGTGAAGTCGAAGGGCCATTCTCTTTCTACTCCCACACTATGAGCTTCGCATTCCAATTCACTAGAAAACAATCATCTCATGGTGGAATGGGCCCTTTTGGGGACATTTGTTGGGCTTTTAATCTTCTCCTTACCTGCTCCAACATCCTCATTCTCTTCTTCTTGATTTCTACTTTTCTCTCGGTAGTAGTGGTATCCACCTCTTGCTGCATTTCTGGTCGTGGAGAGAGAGATTGTAGGACTAGGTTCTCGTCTAGCTGCCCCATTTCAAATTCTTGCCCTGCTTTTCTGGAAGTTGCCTCTGCATTTCATATTCTCTCCTGGGCTCTTGTGGTTTTCCTTCCTTGAAGCCTATAGCAGGTCCACATCTTGGACCGTTAGCCTTGCCCTTAGCAAATAATTTATTTGATCTTGTTGGCTTAGGCTGGTCCCTTCTCCTTGCAATTGAGCACACTGCCCATGCCTTATGGCTCTACAAGTGATCTCTAGCTTTTTCTTTAGTGTCACAATGGCCTCCCCCTCTTTTGATTGTGTGACATCCAAGATAGTGTTGAGGAAAACATGTTTTTGGGTTTCCAATTTGGTCTATGTATCCTCTGTTGCCCTGCTTTTTGCTAACACTCTGTTCCCTTCTGTAAGGGGGCCAGGTGGCTCACCAGGTCTTTCACTCTCCTTTCACTCTTCATCACCCATTCTTCAGCTCTCTGTTTCATTTCCTTTGAGCTTTCGTTCTATCTTAGAGCTAAGGCCACTATTGTTGGTTCTTGCTCTTTCCACTTTTCGGTTATTTTCTTCTTCTCTTTCTTCAAGCATTCAATCTCTCTTTCCAATCTCCCTTGCTCTTCCATCTCCATTAACAGCCTACCTGTCATTTCATCTATCTATCTTCGATGCTCTTCTTCTTCTTGATCTTTCTCTACTTCTTTTGTTGTGAGCTGATCCATGGCTTCTTGGATTCTATCCATCTGCCCTGTCAGCTTTTCATTTTGCATAGTAAGGATTTTGTATTGTCTTTGTAGGCCGATCAGTCCTCCCTGATGCTCTTCCTTAAGCCCTTTTTCGCCAGTTATCTTCTTGTTCTTCTTTCGCCTTGAGCTCTACCTTTAGATCACATATCTTTTTTGATAGCCCACCACTTGGTGTGTTCTCTCAAGCTCGTAGGTGTGGAGAAATGTGCAATCACATCCACCATAGCCTCTTTGTTTGGAACAAACAAGGCAAAGAAACAAACTACAAATAAAGCCTTAGACTAGGTTATGTATGCATGGTTATCAAAAGCACAGTTGTTGAATACCATGATCACTTTCCACCTATCTCCACCTACCAATACCACCTGATGTAAGCCTATAAAAGGCACTCATCCCCACACTCATTCCATCAGTTATATTATCAATCACTTGTACTTGCATTATGCTTGGATAATATTAGTTGTTCTTCTTTGTCAATGCTTTTGCCTCATTATGATTGTCTATTTGCTCATCAATGATCCTCCATAACATGCATTCTCAATATTTTAACATGGTATTAGAGCAAGCTTTAAGCTAGTGAGTCATCAAGCCACTAATTAAGTCATTCTAGTTTGAATTTCTGGCTCCCTCCACTTTCCCATGAATCTCTCGCCTACTCCATAGCTACCCACCTTCAGTGGAGGACTTGAATCTCCCTCTTATGTTTATGTAAAGCCAAGTGTACCTACTGCTGAAATCATCAAAGAAAGATATATAGTAAGGAGCACCACCAAAGGAAGCATTATGAGATGGACCCCATACATCTGAATGTACCAACTGTAAGGGTCGTGAGCTATTCCGTACGTCTCATAAATGAAAACCGTGTCTACTTTCCAAACTGACATGCATCACATACATGTCAAAAGTCATGATACTTGAGCTTAGGCTGTCCAAGCACAATCTCCTTCTGCTGCATAGATTTTAGCTTTTGTACATTCACATGGCCAATTCACTTATGCCATATCTCAACATCCCATATAGCACCACCATCATATGCAAACATGGTTGCTCTCAATTTTGGAATTGGCACATGGAAGTTCACATGGACATGTTTGTACTAGGGATGACACCCAGCATACTATTCAGCATAAAGGAGTTGTACCTTTGTTGATGCCCGATGGCAAGAAAAAGAGCCTGCATGATGTACTACATGTACCTACAATAACCAAGAATCTTTTGTCAGTTGGACAGATGGCAGAATAGAATCTGCAAGTGAGATTTAATAGAGATGGATTCTTTGTTGAAGAATATGGTAATGGCTGTAAATTGGTTGCTAAATCCAGCTTTTGCTCCATCATAGGTTCAGGAAGATCGCCTTCATCCATTAAATCATCCACACGTGGTTCCCTCATCCTGCAAAACTTCAAAAGACCTCACACTCTCAGAATCCAATTAGCGGGATGAACGTAGCTCAAGATCGGGTGTACAAGGCTTATATATTTTTGTGTGTGGCTTTCACATCTTTGGCTATTGCGGGATTTGTAATCTTTGAAAAATCTGTGTTTTATCCTTCTGCGTGTACCTTCCAGAGAACAACTTTGCAGTTCAGAGCTTCTGCGCAAGAACAGTGCTTCTAGGAGTTTTGAACAAAAGTCAGTTCTGACTTCAAGTTACTTGCCAGACTTGCAGAGTAAGTAATTTTTGACTTGCAGAATTTAGACTTATAGACTTTGTAAATTTTGTATGACTTGACTTAGTGTAGTAGGCTTGAAACGTAAGCAGTAAACGACGTCGAATTTTAGGGGGGGCCGTTTTTTCATGCCGCGAAAATCACGCTGATCTCCTCTGATGCCGTCGACTGAGATTTTGAAGCTTTTAAGCTTCTTTAAACTTGATAAGCTTTATATTAAGCTTTTAAGCTAATGAATTTTTTTGAAACTTATCTTTGTATCTCCACGACTTGTATAAGAGGATGTAGGAGTGGTCCTCCGTCGTTGCAGGCCGGTCCTTCACGATCAGAGGCTGGAAACAGAGGTTCTTGACCGCCAAGAATCCACCCATATCGACCGTTCGCGATGAGATTGACCGTAGAGCTCGATCGTTCTAGGAGCTCTGCCTTCGCAAAAGATGGGTAGCGATTGGAAGCTCTCGATCTCAACTTTGCTCTGATACCACTAGTGCGCAGATCAGATGCCGTATGCTTGCGTAGTGAATGCCGGAAGGTCCCCAAGAACAAAAAAACTCTACTTTTTGCACAAAACTCAAGGTAAAAAGCATGCACGACATGAACAAGAGACCAATTGGGTGCAATCTCCCCCCATGCCTTGTGTGAGCGCTCCACAAAGCATGTATTTTATGTATCATCTTCAAGCTCAAATAATAGCCCCAATTACAAAATAGCATGCTTTTGGCTTTTGAGTTTGCTTTAGCACAAAATAGAAATAAAGCTAATGGGCGGCGCCCAAAGAGTCAGGCGTACCCAATACAATGTCCAAATACAAATATCATAATCGTGCGCCCATGCGCATACAAAATAATAAATAAATATCCAACGCCTCAATAAATAGGTGCGACAAAATATAGGCGCCATGCCTAAGGTATACGCCCATCAAAATATAAGTGATAACTCGAATACACGCTATCCTCCAATGCTTTCCTCCGCCACTGCTGCTATCTCTACACATCAACTGAAGCATTCACAATCGTTAGTAAAATAATACAATTAAACCGACAAAAGTGAATACCTAGCAGTCTTCAGCTACATAAATAAATCAACTGGTTAGAAATCAATCCTAACCTTAATTTATTACGAGTGCGCACTCTAAACTCATAAAACTTTATTAATTTAATATGTATTTTGTGGAATCACCCGCTATGGAATCACCCATGTACACACTAAATTAACGAAACGCCCGAAAAGGATAGGCGTTCCCATCAACTTCTCGCACAAAGAATCCACTTTGTGTATGATCCCCAGTCATCAAAGTTTATGGAATCCACCATAAAACCTCACGGAATCCACCATGGCACGGAATCCACCATGAAATATGCCTCCGGCATCATTTACTAGCTCCTTGACAAGCCATTAGCAACGGAAGTATGCTCCTTGTCATGCACTTGGGAGGAATATGAATTCATGTTCGTTAAGTTTCCCGAGGTGGACGAGGGCGTGATTGTCAATGAGATCTCGAGAGAGAGCAAGCTCTTAAACATTGGTTTCTCACCTCCTATATAGCAAGAGCAAAATCTCTGCAACATCTCAGGAGCTAGAAGAGCTAAAATGGTTAGCCAAATCTCACTCTTCCTTTCTACAAAAATGGTATGCTCTTGTTTTCAATGGGAGCAAGAGGGCTGCCAAATTAGGATCAATGCCAAGTAGAGATACGTAATCAAAACCTCTGAGTACAATCCAACCTATGTGGCTCATATCTCATTCAAAGTATTTGCCACGTGCAATCAACCATTAGAAGAGCATGTTATGGCCCATTGCTATTTGGGTCGACTCCTGACTGAGAAAGAATTGCACATCACTCTAACAAGATGAACACTGGTGACTTCCTAACTGATGTCTTGACCTACATCACACACATAGGCATTAGGCCTCAAAACATGGACCTCACGCCCACTTAGAGTACAACCCATAGTTCTATGCTTGGCTCATGAAGAAATAAAGCACAACAAGCAGATGCTTAACACCCTTCACCTTTCATCCTCCAATCCAAGAAAGGGTCTTCATCATCCCGAGGGGGGGGGGGGTAATTGTATATAAGGTGGAAAAGAAAACGTGAATTGAACTTCAAAACTTCAAACCAAACTTCAAAAGCAAAAAGGACATATAAAGAAAAAACACATGACCTGAACTTTAGAACTTCAAACCAAACTTCAAAAGCAAAAAGGATGGATAAACTAAATTTCTACTTGAGAAAAAAAAAATTATGGAATTTGTACTTGGAATGTGTGGACTTCTTGAAGTAAGAAAATTTTACATTCCATACTAGAATATGGTACCATTCCATGGTATTTGTTAGTAATCTATTTTCTCTTTATGCAAATGGTACTCTCAGACAAGCTAATTGTAAGCTATTGTGCCATAACAGGAACTTGAGATGGCAAGATAACTTCCATTCTCAGAGTAAGAGCACAATAGAGGTATTAATTTGCTACCACTGAGACACAAGTCTACAACCAACTAAAATACCACATCGTCAACAATTTGGAAGAGATGGTGAACAAGGAAGGCATGGTGAAGCAAATAGTCAATCAATGCAAGTACGTAGAGAATATAGGCCAAAAAATTGGCCACGGAAAATGCATTGAGTTCCTAAGAACTTTCAATGCAAGAAAGAACAATAAGTGTCAAGCAAGAAGGCTCACCCAAAAAAATGATAGAAGTTGTACTTAGCTATGAAATAGTGAAGAAGGCATTAGGGTTGGCAAACACACAAGGAAAGAGACCAAAGAGAGATGTTTACGGTGTCAGAGGGGTTTTTGTCGAAAGGTCATATCCACCAGGGATCAGAGATAGAAGGAAATAGAGATAGGAGATGGAAGAGAAGAAAAAGAATAGAAAAGAGGTAAACACAATAAAGACAAATCACAATGAATCGAATTAATATGTATTGACAGAACCTAAAATCCTTTGTTTGCACTACTCAGAAGAAAACTCCAAGCATTAGATCTCGTGGAGCTCCTTTGTAGACCAAAAACGTGGATCAAAATAACAGCCTTCTCTTTGCTTCTCAGAACCCAAAGCTAATGGCTCCGTGGCTTCGAAAGGGGGGTAAATTCCCAAGATGCCAAGACACCTAGTCTAGAATCTCCCAGATCACTCCTTCTTCTTCTTCCAATTCAAAGTACAGTATTCAGCCTATCAATTGCGATCGCAATACGCCGATTTTGCCCATCTTTCTTTTTTATGAAAAATCCCATTTTAACTGAGTGAAAAAGTAACTTGCTTTTTGCATGCCATCCTAATCTAGAAGCTTTTCTAACTTTTTAGGATTTTTTTCAGTAAATAATATCAAAAATAGGCTAAAATTGTCCAAAAATCTCATATTTTTGGACCATTCATGCCACTCATACTAGTACTAATGACTTGGATCACATTGACGCTCTTGATCAATAAGAAAGTTGGATGATGATGCAGTCTAGATTTTTTCACACCATGTCCGCATAGTGGCATGACATCAACCCCCTCTGAATCTACACATCCTCCGGTATGTGCCAAAATCCAAGTTATCATCAGATTCTAAGTCCTCCTCATCCTCTGTAACCATATTCTTTGCTTCTTCATCTTCCATATCTTCCTGGCTACCCTCTGTATCATGGCCACTATTTTCTTCCAATTCTAGCAACTCATAGGAAATAGATTCCTACCTCTTAAATAATTTGATTATTTTCCTTACTACTAGAAGTTTTATGGATATCCCATCTAGCTCATTTAATGCATAATTAGCATTAACAAACACATATCTTACCACATAGGGTCCAAACCATCTTTTGAAAACTTTATGCATGGCACTATGTTGGTTGTCTAAACTGCTATCTAAAACCAATACCCAATCCCCATCTTGTATGGTTCTTGGCCTCAATCTATATCTTTTGTCAAACCGTCTCTTGTTTTGTATCTTTGCTACCCTAAACTTTGCAATTGCTACCTCTATGTTGCCTAACTCTCTTTCCAATTGCCTAATGCACAAGGCCAACAACTCCTCTTGATTCGACTCCTCTTCCCAAGGTATCACACTCCATGTGAGTGTCATCTCTTCTATTAGCATGATAGGTTTTTGTCCATACATCAGTTTTGCAGGCATATATCCTATAATAGCACTATGAGTTTTTCTGTCAGCCCTCAAGGCATAAGGGAGCAATCGTGGCCACTCTATTACCTTCTCTCCACATGCTTTTGCCAATGCCTTCATAATAGGTGGATGACCTCTTTCACTTTTGCCATTTCCTTCAGGGTTATAGGCTAAAGTTAAAGCAAGCTTTATCCCCAACCATGCAAAGAAATCATGAGCTTCATCTGCATCTGGCTCACCCCTATCTACTGTAATTTTTCCCACACACCCCTATCTGCTGTAATTTTTTCCACACAGCCATACCTACAAAAAATCTCTTCTAAGAGAAAAGTACACATAGCATTTGTTGTCTTAGTACGTAGAGCTCTCCCTTCCACTTGATTAGTCAAGTCTTTACAAGCAAAAATCATAAGATATCTCATTTGCCAAAGACCTGTAGGCATCATGACCAAATCCACCACCCACTTAAAATGAAGAGACAATGGATATGTGGGTTGCAATTCATCGCGATGTCTCATAGATGAATACATTAGGCATGTCATACATGTTTCCACAAAGTTAGCAACATCCTTATACATACCCTGCCACCAATATCTTTCTTTGATCTTTGCAAAAGTAACCCAAACACCTCTATGGCCAGCCCACAAGCTTTCATAAAATTCTTGCATAACATTTACTTGTGAAGCTCTATCACTCAAAACTCGCAAAATGGCATACCCTGTTTCTTTTCAGCATGTTTCCATAAGTATCCATCTTTTAAGAAAAACCCATAGGCTTTTCTCTTGATCTTCTTAAACTCCTCATCTGACCATTCATCACTCTTTGTTAATGTACAGAGGTATTGACCAGTTCTCAGCCACTCTCCTGCATATTTTTCTTCCAAAAACACTTCTACACTAGATACAAAACATCTAAAGTGTCTTCTCTTTGTTGTCCAAGCTTCTATTAATGTTCTAGCAACACCTTGCATTGCTAAATTCACTCTTACAACATCATTTTCAACTGCAAGAAAGTCATCTTCTTCCTCTTCATCCATCATTCCATCTTCATTCTCATAGCGTGCACGAGATAATATGTCTGCCACTGGGTTATCTCTTTCTGCAATATGCTGAAATTTACGGTTCAAAGATTTGATGTATGCAATCCATCGGAGCATAGCAATGTCTGGGGTAGCACAACTAGTAATCGGCAAGCAATCAATCTCAATGACTACATGAGCACCCATATGATACATTCGTGCATACATCTTGCATTCTATCAATCCTATCTATTTTTGTTGGTGATGGTCTTCGTCCATAGGGCCCACACATATGCCCAAAAATCAAAACCTCTTCAACTCCAAAGATAGACTTTTGTCCAAAAAGAGTTTAATGCACCTCTTCTAGACGCATCAAAATCCTTTCACAATCCACAATATGGTCTACAACAAACTGTTTGCATCCATGAGCATCCATCTCTTCATTCTTTTCATCCATTGCACACCCTTTGATTGGAACATCATCCAAGAAGGGCATTGTCAATTGTGGTATGAAATCCCTGAGTACCCTATTTATAGCATTTGTCATGTGTGCCACTGAGTTTGTTGCACCCTATGGGAGAGTACACATCCGTACTAAACCCAAGGGAGTCTTCATGGTTGTGATATCCCTACTTTCAACTGCAAGATAAAACTGATCATACCTCGAGTAAAGATCGCCCAAAGAATAAATCTCGCTGCCTGCAAAAGCCTCTACAAATTCATCAACCACATGACTTGCACCCACATTTCTTATGGTCACTTTATTGGCCGCTTGCATGTCTTGAATAAATCTCAAAGCCCCATTCTTTTTTTGCACAGTAAACCAACGATTTGAGTATGGGACTGAAGAGGGCTCCAAGATCTTGATGCGAATCTTTTCATTTAGCAAATCCATCAGCTTTGGCAAGTAAGCTTTAGGCACTGGAATAGGCCTCAAGTTCCATGGTACATGTGGCACAGTAAATATTACCATACGAGAGACAGCATTTGGATCCACACAAGCTATTTCAGTTGGCTAAAATGCAAATGTCTTTCCATGCCTAGCCAACATCTGCATAAAACAGTTTCTTTTAGCAAGAAAAGAAACCCTTCTGCACCAACTTTCAATTCTCGTAATGTTTCAGATGTAAACGAATGACCTATATCTTTAGGATCCCGTAAGCTTGGCTGCCTTCACACTTTTTCATACAAATCTTCATTTTCTTGTGGAAGTGGCAAAGCAAATAGTTTCACCTTTTTGTCAACTATCTTATACTTTGTCTCCACAAGTGCTTCAACCCATTATAATCCTTCCTACTGCAAACAATGACATAACATCATACATGTCCAAAGAACATACTCACAACACTCTGTTTTTAGCCTCATTTTTTGCATGTATAGTTGTTGAAATTTCAGTCATAGTGTCATTAATATTCAGCCCATAAAAGATGCATGAAATGCCTTCATTTTTAGCTAACAGCCCCAATGCTCTCAGTTCCTTAGTAACCCATTTCATAGATATGTGTTCAGCCTTGCACATAGCTTCCGTAGGCTTAAGCCAACATGAACTATTTATTGTAAACTGAGAATAACCAATAGTAAATACATGCTTCATTCCATCAAGAGGCGAGTACATCATCTGAACAGCACTACTGTAGCCCCGCATTATAGCAGTGCTTAATGAAAATCCTAGTCTTTGAATTCGCTTGCATTTGGAGGCAAAGGAGACTCTCGAAGTGTATCCTAATTTCTAGGATAATTAACACAAACAGTAAGAAATTGGATTGCTTTCCTCCCATCCTTACTTCTGACTCTTGCATAAGTAGAACCATCATCAAGCACTTTTGTTTCCATACGCAATCTTGTAATATAGGGCTATCCCAAAATCACCACATATGAGGAATTATCTTGCACAAAGAAGTGTTGCTCTCCTCATCTAAGACATCTTTCCTAATAGAGGGAACAATAGCAAATATAGTCATAGGGTTAGCCACAGAAGTGGGTGGCTTACTAAATACTTCAACTATTTTTCCCGTAATAGTGGGCAAGCTAGAGACATGCAATATTTTCCTTCTTTTATGCGTTTTCACAAGTGAGGTAACAGATCCCTTGACATGTCTCCACTCTGTTTTCAAACCTACCTCTGAAGTCTGATCCTCTAGCAAATCATCAAGCTTCTCTTGAAGCTCAGGATTTGTTGCTTGTAGAAACAATTCAATTTTCTAACTTGCAAGAGCTTGTTATTCTGCAAGATCCAACTGCTCAAATCAAATTTCTCTTAACAATTCTGTAGCCACAAGACCCTTATTGGGTTGTAAGACCCACTCTTGAAAAGTCTTGCATGTAATCAAATCAGTATCTTCAATGTAAATTTCTTCCCCGAGTGTCTTCTTGAAAGCTACCCAGTTAGCATCTTGCATGTATAATTCAGTAATTCGTGCTTTCAGTTCATGTACAGTAACACATACAAAATACCGACTCCATGCAAGTTGAGCCACCCCAAATAATTCCATCTTTTGAGCATACCATTGAATAACTTCATCTCATGCTCAACTGCTTGTAGAGCATTCATCACAGCACTTTCTGCTTGAGCAAAAGCATGCATCACTTGTTGTTGTTGTTGTACATGCATAAGCATATTCATATTCTGCACCAATTGTTTCAAACATCACTAGAGATTAAGTTCAAAGGTTCTCCCATCTTGTCTTTCCTTCCTCTGACGACCTTTCACACTTTCACATCGGGTTCACCAAAAGTTGAAGGGGTTTTTGTCGAAAGTCGTATCCATCGATCAGAGATAGAAGGAAATAGAGATAGAAGATGGAAGAGAAGAAAAAGAACAGAGAAGAGGTAAACACAATAAAGACAAAGCATAATGAATCAAATCAATATGTATTGATAGAACTTGAAATCCTTTGTCTGCCACTACTCAGAAGTAATCTCCAGGCATTAGATCTCCTGGATCTCCCTCGTAGACTTAAAACATGGATCAAAATAATAGCCTTCTCTCTGCTACTCAAAACCCAAATTTGATCGCTTCGTTGGCTTTGAAAGGGGGGTAAAACCACATGACACATACTCCAAGATCTCCCATATCACTCATTCCTATTCAAAGTACAGTTTTCAGCCTGTCAACTGCGCTCGCGACGCGCGCGATTTCATCCATCTTTCTTTTTTATGAAAAATCCCATAAGTAGCTGAAAAAGCAACTTGCTTTTTGCATGCCATCCTAATCTAGAAGCTTTCCTAAATTTTTAGGATTTTTTTTACAATATATAATATCAAATAGGTTAAAATTGTCCAAAAATCTAGTATTTTTGGACCGTTCATGCCATTCACACTAGTACTAATGACTTAGTTCACATTGACTCTCTTGATCAATAAGAAAGTCTAGATGATGATACATTCCAGAGTTTTTCACACCGTGTCCACGTAGTGGCATGACAACGGCATGCTAAAAATGTTAAAGACAAAGGTGCACACCAATGAATAGATTAGTCTAGTAGACTTCCCTAACCCTGCCGCGCTTTTCTGTAGTCACTAATACAACACGTTCATGGCACGGATACCAATGACAATGCTTGAAAGCATCATAGTAGGGGCCCTACATGAAGTTAATTTGAAAGCATACATTTGTAAAATGATTAATGCCAAGGCATTGTCATCAAGCCAAAGACCTAGAGGAGGTGAGTCATCGGCCACTATGACTGAATCGGACAAAAAAATGCCCGCATCAAAAACATCCATGATGGGGTTTGGAGGGGTGTTGATGGCCATCATCCAAGAAGCTGTGGAAGAGATGGAAAGGGAAGAAGAAGTGGGGGAGACATTGAAGAGATCCCCTATTCAAGAACAGCACCTCTCCCCAGTCACAAAAAAACCCTTCAATGTCTCCAAAAGTGAGAAATGCAAAACACAAAGAAGCTAGCAAGCCACAAAAAGAAAAAGAAGAGCAAGTTGTAAGGAAGGAAGGAGCTCAACCCCAAGCACAGTGGCAACAAAAGGGTTCTAGTGAAAGGACCCTTAGTGAGCAAGGTGGGGAGGGTTTGGTCCCATCACGCCAAGGGGGGCAAGAAAAAATCATGCTAAAAATCTCGGGCAAGAAGAAGGTAACTACAAACGAAGAGGACAAAGGTTTAACAAGTTGTGCAAAAGAAATCAAGGAAGCTAGATGAGGAATAGAAGAAGAAGAACGAAGAAGAGGAGGAATGCATGCAAAAGGTAGAAGAAGAGTCCAGAAGGTTGGAGGAAAAATGAAGAGAGAAGCAACAAGAGGAGGATGAAAGACTAAGGAGAGGTAAGGATGAGCAAATAGCTCTCGCCATTAGACTGTCAGTCAAGCAACCCTCCCAAACAGAAGAGTTTTGGCTAGGAGGAGCCTAGAAAATGCGCTTGGTACCAGCTTCGTAGTAGCAGAAGTGGCTCAAGGACTTATAGTGGAAGGCAAAGGGAAGGCCCCATTAGACATGCCCCCACCCACACAAGAAACCATGAATGCAATGGTGAACCAAAGCAATGTGATGGCCTAGGTACAATACCTAGTCAACACAATGTACCAGCTTGGTCCAATACCAAGTGGACGAGCCCAATGCCTGCCATGGAAGTGGCATGTTATTGTGGACACATAATTAGGAAAAGACCCAAAGAAGGCCAGAGTAGAAGCCTCAACTATGTCCAAAACCTCGACCATGCCAAGGTTGGCATAGTATGATGAATATTTCTAAGTGTCAAGAATCGCGTGGTGGAGGGGGTTGCTCAAGATGCTGCGCCGAACACACACAGAATGCACAAGGAGAAGCTCACTCAAGAGACAAGAAGAGAGATGGAGGCCAAAACGTCTTCTTGCTGGTTTCTTCTTCTTCTTCCACACACTTTACAATGTACTCAAAGTATAGATAAGATACAACATAAAAGGAAAGTGGCCTACTAAGTCAAACAATGCATAACCGACTACACTAGTCGACTGGCGCTATAACTATGCCAGCTGTAAATAGGTGTAACAACCTGAATATAATAAGTAATGAGTCAGTGGCCGTGTGAGAGTCATAATGACCACCGACGTGCTAAGTGCAAACATGTGGACCCATCTAACCAGGCGGTCCATCATCCATGTCCACATGTGTTGAGCTTGCCATCTCAACACTCCCCCTCAAGCTCAACTGCATCTCTGCAACTCCAAGTAAGCTTCGAAACTTTTGAAGCTTCTCTGTACCCAATGCCTTCGTGAAGATATCAGCTATCTGATCCTGTGTGCTGACATACACCAAGTCAATCTCACCTGCTAGTACCTTCTCTCTCACAAAGTGGTAGTGTACCTCAATATGTTTTGTCCTGGCATGGAACACGGGTTCCTAGCCAACTGTATACTGCTTATGTTGTCACAATAAATGACAACTGGACCTTCCACCTACACATCCAAATCAGGCAGTAACTTTTGCAGCCATACTACCTCACATGCTGCAACAGCAGCACCTCTATACTCAGCCTCTGTACTCGACAAAGCAACTGTAGATTGCTTTTTGCTGCTCCAAGCAACTGCTGCACTACCAAGAGAGAACATGTATCCACTGGTAGATCGTCTATCAGACATACTACCAGCCCAATTTGCATCTGTGTATCCAAACACCTGTATGTCTGTACCTGCCTCATAGAAAAGCCCATAATGTAATGTGGACTTCACATATCTCAATATGAGTCTCACTGAATCCAAGTGTGGCTTTCTAGGTACTTGCATAAACTGACTCACAAGACCAACAGCGTGGCTCAAGTCTGGCCTTGTAATGGTCATGTAGATCAAACTCCCCACTATCCTCCTGAACATAGTAGGGTCTTCTATCTCATCCCCAACATCAGCACTCAACTTTACATTTTGCTCCAACAGGACTGAAAGTGGTTTGCATGCTGTCATACCATACTTGGACAACATATCCAAGCCATACTGTCTTTGGGACAGCCATATACCATCATCACATCTGATCACCTCAATGCCAAGGAAGTATCTTAGCTCACCTAAATCCTTCATCTCAAACTTCTTCTTCAAAAAGTCCTTGACTTCAGCAATCCCACTATCACTGTCACCTGTAATAATCAAGTCATCCACATAGATGACTATGATGACCAAACCTGCATCTCCCTTTCTTACATAAAGTGAGTGATCAGTATTAGAAACATAAAAGCCAATATTGACAAGATACTCTCTGATCTTGTCAGACCATGCTCTAGGTGCTTGCTTGAGCCCATAGAGTGCCTTCTTCAACCTGCACACATACGTGGGATGCTCTAAATCTTCATAACCTGCTGGCTGATCCATATACACTTCTTCCTGCAAATCACCATGCAAGAAGGCATTCTTTACATCCATTTGCTACAACCTCCAACCTTTGGCTGCTGCCAAAGCAATCACACATCTAACAGTTGTCATCCTAGCAATTGGACTGAAGGTTTCATCATAATCTATGCCATATGTCTGGGCATAGCCTTTTGCAACCAGCCTAGCTTTGTACCTGCTAATAGAACCATCTGCATTGTGCTTAATCTTATAAACCCACTTACATCCAATAGCTTTCTTTCCCTTCGGCAATGATACTAGATCCCAAGTCTTATTGGGCTCTAATGCAGCCATCTCCTCATCCATTGCTGCATCCCAATGAGCATGAACAACAGCCTCCTCAAAACATGTGGGCTCAACATCCTCAACTAGTTTCACCATATAAGCATAATGGTGAGCTGCATAACCTTCAAAACCAAATCTTTTAACAGGGTATCTCACCCTGCTAGACCTGCGTACCACTGGATCACTCAATGGAGTCTTTGCATTAACGCGTGCTCTCTGCACACCTGGAGTCCTCACTGAAGGAATGCCAAGCTCATCATCCAAGCTCTCTGAGCCACTGGAGTCTCCATCAAGAACTGCATCAATGCCTTCTAACACCTTATTCTTTCCTTTGTCTTTACCTGTAGTGCTACTAGATGCACCCGAAGATGTAGAGGTACTCCTTAGTCTCCCAGACCAAGGACTACCAGATGATGTCTCTGGTCCACTAAGAGTCCGTGATTCTTGCTTTTCAGCCTGCACATGAGTGTCATGATCATCATCATCATCCAATGCATCACCACTAGATGCATATCAACTGCTCATTTCATCAAAGATGACATCCATGCTCACTCTGAACTTACATGTGACAGGGTTGTAACAGCATACCCTTTCTGCTCTAAAGAGTATCCAATAAAGACACACTTTTCAGCCTTTGGATCCAGTTTCTTCCGCAACTCATCTGACACATGAACATACGCAATGCAGCCAAATACTTTCAAGTGTGAAACATTAGGCTTCTTACATGTAAAACATTCTTCGGGGATCATACCATGAACTGCAGCTGTGGGAGTTCTGTTCATAATATAAATAGCAGTATGAACAGCCTCAGACCAAAAATGCTTAGGCATATTCTTTTCAGCCATCAAGGCGCGTGCAACTTCTGCAATATGCCTATTTTTCCTTTCTGCAACCCCATTTTGTTGTGGGGTATACCTGCATGTGAACTGTCTCTTTATCCCATGAGACCTCAGAAAATCACTGAACTCATTGGAGAGGTACTCTCCCCCTCTCTTTCAACTGCAGCCTTGAAAGTTCTAAAGTGCTCAAAAGCTTCACTCTTTTCCTTCATAAAATATACCCACAGCTTTCTAGAACAATCATCAATGAATGTGACAAAGTATGAACTGCCTTCAAGAGATACATTTTGTGTAGGCCCCCAAATGTCTGTATGCACAACATCAAGGATATTTCTGCTTACATCTCTATCATGTGAAAAGGGTTGTCTTGCCTGCTTACCAAACTGACATGCTTCACATACCTTCTGAAATTCTGCAACTTTAAATGTAGGCAAACCTGTAACCAACCCTTTGGACTGCATTAATTTCAGCCTTTGTACATTTGCATGTCCAATGCGTTTGTGCCAAATTTCAATGTCTGCAACAACACCTTTTCCTTTGGCATACATAGCAGCATTCATAGTAGGAATTCCAGCATCTAGAGTGAACATACGTCCAACTCTACTTCCCTTTGCTACCAATCTACACTTGTCATTGAAGTCTTCTACAAAGCAGCCCTTTGCATTAAATCTGACTTGCAGCCCTTGCTCTACCATTTGACTAACTGACACCAAGTTCTTTGTAATAGATGGCACATGCAATACATCTAAAAGACTCTTTGTCTTACCATCATGCAAGGACAAGGGAACTTTTCCAATGTGTGAAATTGGGTGGCATGAGTCATCACCCGTCTGCACATAACCTGCATTCTGCAAATCCTGCATCTCTCCAAACCATTCTGCATGGCTAGTCATATGATTGGATGCACCTGAATCAACATACCAAACATCTTCATGTGTTCCCTTTCCTGTAACAGCATTCAGCATATGCTGCATAATAAACAAACGTTCATTTTTGTCTTCATTCTGTCGTGAAGACGATGCATAGTTTCCTTGCTGCAACTTACCACTGCGGATACATCTTTCTTAGCATAACATTGGGCTGCAATATGACCTGTTTTGCCACAGTAGTGGCACACAATACCAGAGTTGTTAGAACCTCTGTTCTGCCATCCACCTCTTCCTCTAAAGCTCCCCTTGCCTCTAAAGTTACCACGACCTCCTGAAACCTACATATTGCCAAATTGCTGATTCAATCTGTTTTGCTGGTTGTCACTACCACGTCATGTACCACGGCCTCTTGAAGAGAACCTGCCACGTCCCCTTCCAGAACTGGAGTAGAAAGCTTGGACCTGTTCACCACTTCTTTCAGATGTCTCACTGTGCATGTTGATCTCTTCAGTGATCATAAGGGAGACCAATTCATCAAAATCTAGAAATGGCTTTCTGACATATACGGAAGTTACAAAAGACTTCCAAGCCTTTTCATTGTTAAGTCCACCCAAGGTAGACGACACCAAATCATCATCATTGGGCATTGCATCAATCGCTGCCAATGCATCTGCAATGCTTCTTACTTTCAGTGCATACTCATTGATAGACATCTTCCCTTTCTTCAATGTATTCAACTCTTGCTTGAGTTGAATCTTTCGTGCCTTTGTATTTACAGAAAATATACTTTCAAGTATGGTCCAAGCTGCATATGCATTCTCTGCATTTCTAATGTGTCCCAGCATATTATTGTCAATTACTGCAGACAACCAATACATGACCTTCTTGTCTTTTGCATTCCATTCCTTTCGTGCCTTTGTCTCTTCTGCAGTTGGAGGATCACTCACCTTCGGCTCCTTTTCTTCACTTGAAACGAACTCGTAGAGGCCTTTTCCAATAAGGATGTTCGTGACACGAAACTTCCATGATGGATAGTTGTTCTTGTCGAGCTTCTCAATGATGGGGCTTCCACTGTTCTCTACCATTATCACAAAACTAATACCAAACAGCAAGCAAATATTCTGCAATCCTTGACCTGTAGTGCACAGCAGTACCCAGACAGCCTTTTTCACTGTCTGCTCAATAATACATGCAATCTGCAACTAGTTTGCAGATAAACCTTGTGTTTACTCACTGGTAAACACCTTTGAACTTACAGATCTGAAATCTGTAACCTGCACACTCATGTTCGGTCAATACAGTCGAAGTCACAGTGTACCCCGAAACTGCTGTCCGCAACCTTGCGGCTCTAAAATGGGCCCTGAAACGGCCTCAAATGCCCAAAATAACTGCGGGCTAGCCCTAAAGGGCTTATCTACAGAATATACAACGCTCTTCGCGCACACCAAATCTCACTGCAATCTGAGCTTTTTGCTCTGCCCTGCTTCCCGTGCCTCCACAGGCACTATCCAAGAGAAGGAGTGGAAGAATGGGAGAGATTCTTACCCGTAGCTTGCTTGCTCGAACCTTGCTTCTTCTCCTTCACTTCAGCCTTCGAAATCAGCCTCTCTCAGTGGCGCGGCTCTGATACCATGTCAAGAATCGCGTGGTGGAGGGGGTTGCTCAAGATGCTGCGCCGAACACACACAGAATGCACAAGGAGAAGCTCACTCAAGAGACAAGAAGAGAGATGGAGGCGAAAACGTCTTCTTGCTGGTTTCTTCTTCTTCTTCCACACACTTTACAATGTACTCAAAGTATAGATAAGATACAACATAAAAGGAAAGTGGCCTACTAAGTCAAACAATGCATAACCGACTACACTAGTCGACTGGCGCTATAACTATGCCAGCTGTAAATAGGTGTAACAACCTGAATATAATAAGTAATGAGTCAGTGGCCGTGTGAGAGTCATAATGACCACCGACGTTGTCGAAGGGTTTCGAAAGCAATGTCGCAACTTCAGAAGTCCTTGATAACTTTTAGGATAGAAAATCAGGCAAGAGAACGAAGTCAAATCTGTATGACTACAATTGAAGAGTGTGAAGCAAGAAGTTCCGCATTATTTCATGTTCACCATTAAGTAAGAATGCCATAGCTGATGGGATGAAGTCTCTAAAAAAAACCTGATCATATGTACGTATATTTGACTCTATTGGGTCATTCGCAGCATTTGTACCAACAGGATTACCACAATAAATGACAATTTGCAGCTCTCAGAAAATCCCAAGCTTCCTCTTCAAGTGATGTTCCTGTTTTTAGGTTCCTAGATTTGCCATTTACATGTGTTGAAGAAGCGGTCTTAATATAGGTAGACTCTTCTACTACCATATATTTAGACCCAAAATAAAAAAAAAACCACGGGAGTACTCGGATCTTCCAGTGGTCTTATCATAAGAATGAATGACCTACTGCTTATGGTTAAAATTCACATGCTCAATCTTGTCTCTTTCCTGAGACTGGAAACAAACCAAAGATCCTGTCGAGGCAGTGTGGAGTAGTTGGAAAATAAGATTTCATTCTGTCCAAAGGCCGTTTTAAGGTGAGAAGGGTTTGCTGATTGGCATGAAGTCCTATATACACAATACATAAAAATCAGCCCTTGGGTGCGCATGCGTTAGAGGACAGCATCAAAGTTAGAATGCTAAAGGAGGAGGAGAGTGGCATAAATGGTAGTCTGAGCTGGGATTGTCGAAGGGTTTCGAAAGCAATGTCGCAACTTCAGAAGTCCTTGATAACTTTCAGGATAGAAAATCAGGCAAGAGAATGAAGTCAAATCTGTATGACTACAATTGAAGAGTGTGAAGCAAGAAGTTCCGCATTATTTCATGTTCACCATTAAGTAAGAATGCCATAGCTGATGGGATGAAGTCTCTAAAAAAAACCTGATCATATTTACGTATATTTGACTCTATTGGGTCATTGGCAGCATTTGTACCAACAGGATTACCACAATAAATGACAATTTGCAGCTCTCACAAAATCCCAAGCTTCCTCTTCAAGTGATGTTCCTGTTTTTAGGTTCCTAGATTTGCCATTTACATGTGTTGACGAAGCTGTCTTGATATAGGTAGACTCTTCTACTACCATATATTTAGACCCAAAATAAAAAAAAACCACGGGAGTACTCGGATCTTCCAGTGGTCTTATCATAAGAATGAATGACCTGCTGCTTATGGTTAAAATTCACATGCTCAATCTTGTCTCTTTCCTGAGAGTGGAAACAAACCAAAGATCCTATCGAGGCAGTGTGGAGTAGTTGGAAAATAAGATTTCATTCTATCCAAAGGCTGTTTTAAGGTGAGAAGGGTTTGCTGATTGGCATGAAGTCCTATATACACAATACATAAAAATCAGCCCTTGGGTGCGCATGCGTTAGAGGACAGCATCAAAGTTAGAATGCTAAAGGAGGAGGAGAGTGGCATAAATGGTAGTCTGAGCTGGGATTGTCGAAGGGTTTCGAAAGCAATGTCGCAACTTCAGAAGTCCTTGATAACTTTCAGGATAGAAAATCAGGCAAGAGAATGAAGTCAAATCTGTATGACCACAATTGAAGAGTGTGAAGCAAGAAGTTCCGCATTATTTCATGTTCACCATTAAGTAAGAATGCCATAGCTGATGGGATGAAGTCTCTAAAAAAAACCTGATCATATTTACGTATATTTGACTCTATTGGGTCATTGGCAGCATTTGTACCAACAGGATTACCACAATAAATGACAATTTGCAGCTCTCACAAAATCCCAAGCTTCCTCTTCAAGTGATGTTCCTGTTTTTAGGTTCCTAGATTTGCCATTTACATGTGTTGAAGAAGCGGTCTTGATATAGGTAGACTCTTCTACTACCATATATTTAGACCCAAAATAAAAAAAAACCACGGGAGTACTTGGATCTTCCAGTGGTCTTATCATAAGAATGAATGACCTGCTGCTTATGGTTAAAATTCACATGCTCAATCTTGTCTCTTTCCTGAGACTGGAAACAAACCAAAGATCCTGTCGAGGCAATGTGGAGTAGTTGGAAAATAAGATTTCATTCTGTCCAAAGGCCGTTTTAAGGTGAGAAGGGTTTGCTGATTGGCATGAAGTCCTATATACACAATACATAAAAATCAGCCCTTGGGTGCGCATGCGTTAGAGGACAGCATCAAAGTTAGAATGCTAAAGGAGGAGGAGAGTGGCATAAATGGTAGTCTGAGCTGGGATTGTCGAAGGGTTTCGAAAGCAATGTCGCAACTTCAGAAGTCCTTGATAACTTTCAGGATAGAAAATCAGGCAAGAGAATGAAGTCAAATCTGTATGACCACAATTGAAGAGTGTGAAGCAAGAAGTTCCGCATTATTTCATGTTCACCATTAAGTAAGAATGCCATAGCTGATGGGATGAAGTCTCTAAAAAAAACCTGATCATATTTACGTATATTTGACTCTATTGGGTCATTGGCAGCATTTGTACCAACAGGATTACCACAATAAATGACAATTTGCAGCTCTCAGAAAATCCCAAGCTTCCTCTTCAAGTGATGTTCCTGTTTTTAGGTTCCTAGATTTGCCATTTACATGTGTTGAAGAAGCGGTCTTGATATAGGTAGACTCTTCTACTACCATATATTTAGACCCAAAATAAAAAAAAACCACGGGAGTACTTGGATCTTCCAGTGGTCTTATCATAAGAATGAATGACCTGCTGCTTATGGTTAAAATTCACATGCTCAATCTTGTCTCTTTCCTGAGACTGGAAACAAACCAAAGATCCTGTCGAGGCAATGTGGAGTAGTTGGAAAATAAGATTTCATTCTGTCCAAAGGCCGTTTTAAGGTGAGAAGGGTTTGCTGATTGGCATGAAGTCCTATATACACAATACATAAAAATCAGCCCTTGGGTGCGCATGCGTTAGAGGACAGCATCAAAGTTAGAATGCTAAAGGAGGAGGAGAGTGGCATAAATGGTAGTCTGAGCTGGGATTGTCGAAGGGTTTCGAAAGCAATGTCGCAACTTCAGAAGTCCTTGATAACTTTCAGGATAGAAAATCAGGCAAGAGAATGAAGTCAAATCTGTATGACCACAATTGAAGAGTGTGAAGCAAGAAGTTCCGCATTATTTCATGTTCACCATTAAGTAAGAATGCCATAGCTGATGGGATGAAGTCTCTAAAAAAAACCTGATCATATTTACGTATATTTGACTCTATTGGGTCATTGGCAGCATTTGTACCAACAGGATTACCACAATAAATGACAATTTGCAGCTCTCAGAAAATCCCAAGCTTCCTCTTCAAGTGATGTTCCTGTTTTTAGGTTCCTAGATTTGCCATTTACATGTGTTGAAGAAGCGGTCTTGATATAGGTAGACTCTTCTACTACCATATATTTAGACCCAAAATAAAAAAAAACCACGGGAGTACTCGGATCTTCCAGTGGTCTTATCATAAGAATGAATGACCTGCTGCTTATGGTTAAAATTCACATGCTCAATCTTGTCTCTTTCCTGAGAGTGGAAACAAACCAAAGATCCTCTCGAGGCAATGTGGAGTAGTTGGAAAATAAGATTTCATTCTGTCCAAAGGCCGTTTTAAGGTGAGAAGGGTTTGCTGATTGGCATGAAGTCCTATATACACAATACATAAAAATCAGCCCTTGGGTGCGCATGCGTTAGAGGACAGCATCAAAGTTAGAATGCTAAAGGAGGAGGAGAGTGGCATAAATGGTAGTCTGAGCTGGGATTGTCGAAGGGTTTCGAAAGCAATGTCGCAACTTCAGAAGTCCTTGATAACTTTCAGGATAGAAAATCAGGCAAGAGAATGAAGTCAAATCTGCATGACTACAATTGAAGAGTGTGAAGCAAGAAGTTCCGCATTATTTCATGTTCACCATTAAGTAAGAATGCCATAGCTGATGGGATGAAGTCTCTAAAAAAAACCTGATCATATTTACGTATATTTGACTCTATTGGGTCATTGGCAGCATTTGTACCAACAGGATTACCACAATAAATGACAATTTGCAGCTCTCAGAAAATCCCAAGCTTCCTCTTCAAGTGATGTTCCTGTTTTTAGGTTCCTAGATTTGCCATTTACATGTGTTGACGAAGCTGTCTTGATATAGGTAGACTCTTCTACTACCATATATTTAGACCCAAAATAAAAAAAAACCACGGGAGTACTCGGATCTTCCAGTGGTCTTATCATAAGAATGAATGACCTGCTGCTTATGGTTAAAATTCACATGCTCAATCTTGTCTCTTTCCTGAGACTGGAAACAAACCAAAGATCCTGTCGAGGCAGTGTGGAGTAGTTGGAAAATAAGATTTCATTCTGTCCAAAGGCCGTTTTAAGGTGAGAAGGGTTTGCTGATTGGCATGAAGTCCTATATACACAATACATAAAAATCAGCCCTTGGGTGCGCATGCGTTAGAGGACAGCATCAAAGTTAGAATGCTAAAGGAGGAGGAGAGTGGCATAAATGGCAGTCTGAGCTGGGATTGTCGAAGGGTTTCGAAAGCAATGTCGCAACTTCAGAAGTCCTTGATAACTTTCAGGATAGAAAATCAGGCAAGAGAATGAAGTCAAATCTGTATGACCACAATTGAAGAGTGTGAAGCAAGAAGTTCCGCATTATTTCATGTTCACCATTAAGTAAGAATGCCATAGCTGATGGGATGAAGTCTCTAAAAAAAACCTGATCATATTTACGTATATTTGACTCTATTGGGTCATTGGCAGCATTTGTACCAACAGGATTACCACAATAAATGACAATTTGCAGCTCTCAGAAAATCCCAAGCTTCCTCTTCAAGTGATGTTCCTGTTTTTAGGTTCCTAGATTTGCCATTTACATGTGTTGAAGAAGCGGTCTTGATATAGGTAGACTCTTCTACTACCATATATTTAGACCCAAAATAAAAAAACACCACGGGAGTACTTGGATCTTCCAGTGGTCTTATCATAAGAATGAATGACCTGCTGCTTATGGTTAAAATTCACATGCTCAATCTTGTCTCTTTCCTGAGACTGGAAACAAACCAAAGATCCTGTCGAGGCAGTGTGGAGTAGTTGGAAAATAAGATTTCATTCTGTCCAAAGGCCGTTTTAAGGTGAGAAGGGTTTGCTGATTGGCATGAAGTCCTATATACACAATACATAAAAATCAGCCCTTGGGTGCGCATGCGTTAGAGGACAGCATCAAAGTTAGAATGCTAAAGGAGGAGGAGAGTGGCATAAATGGTAGTCTGAGCTGGGATTGTCGAAGGGTTTCGAAAGCAATGTCGCAACTTCAGAAGTCCTTGATAACTTTCAGGATAGAAAATCAGGCAAGAGAATGAAGTCAAATCTGCATGACTACAATTGAAGAGTGTGAAGCAAGAAGTTCCGCATTATTTCATGTTCACCATTAAGTAAGAATGCCATAGCTGATGGGATGAAGTCTCTAAAAAAAACCTGATCATATTTACGTATATTTGACTCTATTGGGTCATTGGCAGCATTTGTACCAACAGGATTACCACAATAAATGACAATTTGTAGCTCTCACAAAATCCCAAGCTTCCTCTTCAAGTGATGTTCCTGTTTTTAGGTTCCTAGATTTGCCATTTACATGTGTTGACGAAGCTGTCTTGATATAGGTAGACTCTTCTACTACCATATATTTAGACCCAAAATAAAAAAAAACCACGGGAGTACTCGGATCTTCCAGTGGTCTTATCATAAGAATGAATGACCTGCTGCTTATGGTTAAAATTCACATGCTCAATCTTGTCTCTTTCCTGAGACTGGAAACAAACCAAAGATCCTCTCGAGGCAGTGTGGAGTAGTTGGAAAATAAGATTTCATTCTATCCAAAGGCCGTTTTAAGGTGAGAAGGGTTTGCTGATTGGCATGAAGTCCTATATACACAATACATAAAAATCAGCCCTTGGGTGCGCATGCGTTAGAGGACAGCATCAAAGTTAGAATGCTAAAGGAGGAGGAGAGTGGCATAAATGGTAGTCTGAGCTGGGATTGTCGAAGGGTTTCGAAAGCAATGTCGCAACTTCAGAAGTCCTTGATAACTTTCAGGATAGAAAACCAGGCAAGAGAATGAAGTCAAATCTGTATGACCACAATTGAAGAGTGTGAAGCAAGAAGTTCCGCATTATTTCATGTTCACCATTAAGTAAGAATGCCATAGCTGATGGGATGAAGTCTCTAAAAAAAACCTGATCATATTTACGTATATTTGACTCTATTGGGTCATTGGCAGCATTTGTACCAACAGGATTACCACAATAAATGACAATTTGCAGCTCTCAGAAAATCCCAAGCTTCCTCTTCAAGTGATGTTCCTGTTTTTAGGTTCCTAGATTTGCCATTTACATGTGTTGAAGAAGCGGTCTTGATATAGGTAGACTCTTCTACTACCATAGATTTAGACCCAAAATAAAAAAAAACCACGGGAGTACTTGGATCTTCCAGTGGTCTTATCATAAGAATGAATGACCTGCTGCTTATGGTTAAAATTCACATGCTCAATCTTGTCTCTTTCCTGAGACTGGAAACAAACCAAAGATCCTCTCGAGGCAGTGTGGAGTAGTTGGAAAATAAGATTTCATTCTGTCCAAAGGCCGTTTTAAGGTGAGAAGGGTTTGCTGATTGGCATGAAGTCCTATATACACAATACATAAAAATCAGCCCTTGGGTGCGCATGCGTTAGAGGACAGCATCAAAGTTAGAATGCTAAAGGAGGAGGAGAGTGGCATAAATGGTAGTCTGAGCTGGGATTGTCGAAGGGTTTCGAAAGCAATGTCGCAACTTCAGAAGTCCTTGATAACTTTCAGGATAGAAAATCAGGCAAGAGAATGAAGTCAAATCTGTATGACCACAATTGAAGAGTGTGAAGCAAGAAGTTCCGCATTATTTCATGTTCACCATTAAGTAAGAATGCCATAGCTGATGGGATGAAGTCTCTAAAAAAAACCTGATCATATTTACGTATATTTGACTCTATTGGGTCATTGGCAGCATTTGTACCAACAGGATTACCACAATAAATGACAATTTGCAGCTCTCAGAAAATCCCAAGCTTCCTCTTCAAGTGATGTTCCTGTTTTTAGGTTCCTAGATTTGCCATTTACATGTGTTGAAGAAGCGGTCTTGATATAGGTAGACTCTTCTACTACCATATATTTAGACCCAAAATAAAAAAAAACCACGGGAGTACTTGGATCTTCCAGTGGTCTTATCATAAGAATGAATGACCTGCTGCTTATGGTTAAAATTCACATGCTCAATCTTGTCTCTTTCCTGAGACTGGAAACAAACCAAAGATCCTCTCGAGGCAGTGTGGAGTAGTTGGAAAATAAGATTTCATTCTGTCCAAAGGCCGTTTTAAGGTGAGAAGGGTTTGCTGATTGGCATGAAGTCCTATATACACAATACATAAAAATCAGCCCTTGGGTGCGCATGCGTTAGAGGACAGCATCAAAGTTAGAATGCTAAAGGAGGAGGAGAGTGGCATAAATGGTAGTCTGAGCTGGGATTGTCGAAGGGTTTCGAAAGCAATGTCGCAACTTCAGAAGTCCTTGATAACTTTCAGGATAGAAAATCAGGCAAGAGAATGAAGTCAAATCTGTATGACCACAATTGAAGAGTGTGAAGCAAGAAGTTCCGCATTATTTCATGTTCACCATTAAGTAAGAATGCCATAGCTGATGGGATGAAGTCTCTAAAAAAAACCTGATCATATTTACGTATATTTGACTCTATTGGGTCATTGGCAGCATTTGTACCAACAGGATTACCACAATAAATGACAATTTGCAGCTCTCAGAAAATCCCAAGCTTCCTCTTCAAGTGATGTTCCTGTTTTTAGGTTCCTAGATTTGCCATTTACATGTGTTGAAGAAGCGGTCTTGATATAGGTAGACTCTTCTACTACCATATATTTAGACCCAAAATAAAAAAAAACCACGGGAGTACTTGGATCTTCCAGTGGTCTTATCATAAGAATGAATGACCTGCTGCTTATGGTTAAAATTCACATGCTCAATCTTGTCTCTTTCCTGAGACTGGAAACAAACCAAAGATCTTGTCGAGGCAATGTGGAGTAGTTGGAAAATAAGATTTCATTCTGTCCAAAGGCCGTTTTAAGGTGAGAAGGGTTTGCTGATTGGCATGAAGTCCTATATACACAATACATAAAAATCAGCCCTTGGGTGCGCATGCGTTAGAGGACAGCATCAAAGTTAGAATGCTAAAGGAGGAGGAGAGTGGCATAAATGGTAGTCTGAGCTGGGATTGTCGAAGGGTTTCGAAAGCAATGTCGCAACTTCAGAAGTCCTTGATAACTTTCAGGATAGAAAATCAGGCAAGAGAATGAAGTCAAATCTGTATGACCACAATTGAAGAGTGTGAAGCAAGAAGTTCCGCATTATTTCATGTTCACCATTAAGTAAGAATGCCATAGCTGATGGGATGAAGTCTCTAAAAAAAACCTGATCATATTTACGTATATTTGACTCTATTGGGTCATTGGCAGCATTTGTACCAACAGGATTACCACAATAAATGACAATTTGCAGCTCTCAGAAAATCCCAAGCTTCCTCTTCAAGTGATGTTCCTGTTTTTAGGTTCCTAGATTTGCCATTTACATGTGTTGAAGAAGCGGTCTTGATATAGGTAGACTCTTCTACTACCATATATTTAGACCCAAAATAAAAAAAAACCACGGGAGTACTCGGATCTTCCAGTGGTCTTATCATAAGAATGAATGACCTGCTGCTTATGGTTAAAATTCACATGCTCAATCTTGTCTCTTTCCTGAGAGTGGAAACAAACCAAAGATCCTCTCGAGGCAATGTGGAGTAGTTGGAAAATAAGATTTCATTCTGTCCAAAGGCCGTTTTAAGGTGAGAAGGGTTTGCTGATTGGCATGAAGTCCTATATACACAATACATAAAAATCAGCCCTTGGGTGCGCATGCGTTAGAGGACAGCATCAAAGTTAGAATGCTAAAGGAGGAGGAGAGTGGCATAAATGGTAGTCTGAGCTGGGATTGTCGAAGGGTTTCGAAAGCAATGTCGCAACTTCAGAAGTCCTTGATAACTTTCAGGATAGAAAATCAGGCAAGAGAATGAAGTCAAATCTGCATGACTACAATTGAAGAGTGTGAAGCAAGAAGTTCCGCATTATTTCATGTTCACCATTAAGTAAGAATGCCATAGCTGATGGGATGAAGTCTCTAAAAAAAACCTGATCATATTTACGTATATTTGACTCTATTGGGTCATTGGCAGCATTTGTACCAACAGGATTACCACAATAAATGACAATTTGCAGCTCTCAGAAAATCCCAAGCTTCCTCTTCAAGTGATGTTCCTGTTTTTAGGTTCCTAGATTTGCCATTTACATGTGTTGACGAAGCTGTCTTGATATAGGTAGACTCTTCTACTACCATATATTTAGACCCAAAATAAAAAAAAACCACGGGAGTACTCGGATCTTCCAGTGGTCTTATCATAAGAATGAATGACCTGCTGCTTATGGTTAAAATTCACATGCTCAATCTTGTCTCTTTCCTGAGACTGGAAACAAACCAAAGATCCTGTCGAGGCAGTGTGGAGTAGTTGGAAAATAAGATTTCATTCTGTCCAAAGGCCGTTTTAAGGTGAGAAGGGTTTGCTGATTGGCATGAAGTCCTATATACACAATACATAAAAATCAGCCCTTGGGTGCGCATGCGTTAGAGGACAGCATCAAAGTTAGAATGCTAAAGGAGGAGGAGAGTGGCATAAATGGTAGTCTGAGCTGGGATTGTCGAAGGGTTTCGAAAGCAATGTCGCAACTTCAGAAGTCCTTGATAACTTTCAGGATAGAAAATCAGGCAAGAGAATGAAGTCAAATCTGTATGACCACAATTGAAGAGTGTGAAGCAAGAAGTTCCGCATTATTTCATGTTCACCATTAAGTAAGAATGCCATAGCTGATGGGATGAAGTCTCTAAAAAAAACCTGATCATATTTACGTATATTTGACTCTATTGGGTCATTGGCAGCATTTGTACCAACAGGATTACCACAATAAATGACAATTTGCAGCTCTCAGAAAATCCCAAGCTTCCTCTTCAAGTGATGTTCCTGTTTTTAGGTTCCTAGATTTGCCATTTACATGTGTTGAAGAAGCGGTCTTGATATAGGTAGACTCTTCTACTACCATATATTTAGACCCAAAATAAAAAAACACCACGGGAGTACTTGGATCTTCCAGTGGTCTTATCATAAGAATGAATGACCTGCTGCTTATGGTTAAAATTCACATGCTCAATCTTGTCTCTTTCCTGAGAGTGGAAACAAACCAAAGATCCTGTCGAGGCAGTGTGGAGTAGTTGGAAAATAAGATTTCATTCTGTCCAAAGGCCGTTTTAAGGTGAGAAGGGTTTGCTGATTGGCATGAAGTCCTATATACACAATACATAAAAATCAGCCCTTGGGTGCGCATGCGTTAGAGGACAGCATCAAAGTTAGAATGCTAAAGGAGGAGGAGAGTGGCATAAATGGTAGTCTGAGCTGGGATTGTCGAAGGGTTTCGAAAGCAATGTCGCAACTTCAGAAGTCCTTGATAACTTTCAGGATAGAAAATCAGGCAAGAGAATGAAGTCAAATCTGCATGACTACAATTGAAGAGTGTGAAGCAAGAAGTTCCGCATTATTTCATGTTCACCATTAAGTAAGAATGCCATAGCTGATGGGATGAAGTCTCTAAAAAAAACCTGATCATATTTACGTATATTTGACTCTATTGGGTCATTGGCAGCATTTGTACCAACAGGATTACCACAATAAATGACAATTTGTAGCTCTCACAAAATCCCAAGCTTCCTCTTCAAGTGATGTTCCTGTTTTTAGGTTCCTAGATTTGCCATTTACATGTGTTGACGAAGCTGTCTTGATATAGGTAGACTCTTCTACTACCATATATTTAGACCCAAAATAAAAAAAAACCACGGGAGTACTCGGATCTTCCAGTGGTCTTATCATAAGAATGAATGACCTGCTGCTTATGGTTAAAATTCACATGCTCAATCTTGTCTCTTTCCTGAGAGTGGAAACAAACCAAAGATCCTGTCGAGGCAGTGTGGAGTAGTTGGAAAATAAGATTTCATTCTGTCCAAAGGCCGTTTTAAGGTGAGAAGGGTTTGCTGATTGGCATGAAGTCCTATATACACAATACATAAAAATCAGCCCTTGGGTGCGCATGCGTTAGAGGACAGCATCAAAGTTAGAATGCTAAAGGAGGAGGAGAGTGGCATAAATGGTAGTCTGAGCTGGGATTGTCGAAGGGTTTCGAAAGCAATGTCGCAACTTCAGAAGTCCTTGATAACTTTCAGGATAGAAAATCAGGCAAGAGAATGAAGTCAAATCTGTATGACCACAATTGAAGAGTGTGAAGCAAGAAGTTCCGCATTATTTCATGTTCACCATTAAGTAAGAATGCCATAGCTGATGGGATGAAGTCTCTAAAAAAAACCTGATCATATTTACGTATATTTGACTCTATTGGGTCATTGGCAGCATTTGTACCAACAGGATTACCACAATAAATGACAATTTGCAGCTCTCAGAAAATCCCAAGCTTCCTCTTCAAGTGATGTTCCTGTTTTTAGGTTCCTAGATTTGCCATTTACATGTGTTGAAGAAGCGGTCTTGATATAGGTAGACTCTTCTACTACCATAGATTTAGACCCAAAATAAAAAAAAACCACGGGAGTACTTGGATCTTCCAGTGGTCTTATCATAAGAATGAATGACCTGCTGCTTATGGTTAAAATTCACATGCTCAATCTTGTCTCTTTCCTGAGACTGGAAACAAACCAAAGATCCTCTCGAGGCAGTGTGGAGTAGTTGGAAAATAAGATTTCATTCTGTCCAAAGGCCGTTTTAAGGTGAGAAGGGTTTGCTGATTGGCATGAAGTCCTATATACACAATACATAAAAATCAGCCCTTGGGTGCGCATGCGTTAGAGGACAGCATCAAAGTTAGAATGCTAAAGGAGGAGGAGAGTGGCATAAATGGTAGTCTGAGCTGGGATTGTCGAAGGGTTTCGAAAGCAATGTCGCAACTTCAGAAGTCCTTGATAACTTTCAGGATAGAAAATCAGGCAAGAGAATGAAGTCAAATCTGTATGACCACAATTGAAGAGTGTGAAGCAAGAAGTTCCGCATTATTTCATGTTCACCATTAAGTAAGAATGCCATAGCTGATGGGATGAAGTCTCTAAAAAAAACCTGATCATATTTACGTATATTTGACTCTATTGGGTCATTGGCAGCATTTGTACCAACAGGATTACCACAATAAATGACAATTTGCAGCTCTCAGAAAATCCCAAGCTTCCTCTTCAAGTGATGTTCCTGTTTTTAGGTTCCTAGATTTGCCATTTACATGTGTTGAAGAAGCGGTCTTGATATAGGTAGACTCTTCTACTACCATATATTTAGACCCAAAATAAAAAAAAACCACGGGAGTACTTGGATCTTCCAGTGGTCTTATCATAAGAATGAATGACCTGCTGCTTATGGTTAAAATTCACATGCTCAATCTTGTCTCTTTCCTGAGACTGGAAACAAACCAAAGATCCTGTCGAGGCAATGTGGAGTAGTTGGAAAATAAGATTTCATTCTGTCCAAAGGCCGTTTTAAGGTGAGAAGGGTTTGCTGATTGGCATGAAGTCCTATATACACAATACATAAAAATCAGCCCTTGGGTGCGCATGCGTTAGAGGACAGCATCAAAGTTAGAATGCTAAAGGAGGAGGAGAGTGGCATAAATGGTAGTCTGAGCTGGGATTGTCGAAGGGTTTCGAAAGCAATGTCGCAACTTCAGAAGTCCTTGATAACTTTCAGGATAGAAAATCAGGCAAGAGAATGAAGTCAAATCTGTATGACCACAATTGAAGAGTGTGAAGCAAGAAGTTCCGCATTATTTCATGTTCACCATTAAGTAAGAATGCCATAGCTGATGGGATGAAGTCTCTAAAAAAAACCTGATCATATTTACGTATATTTGACTCTATTGGGTCATTGGCAGCATTTGTACCAACAGGATTACCACAATAAATGACAATTTGCAGCTCTCAGAAAATCCCAAGCTTCCTCTTCAAGTGATGTTCCTGTTTTTAGGTTCCTAGATTTGCCATTTACATGTGTTGAAGAAGCGGTCTTGATATAGGTAGACTCTTCTACTACCATATATTTAGACCCAAAATAAAAAAAAACCACGGGAGTACTCGGATCTTCCAGTGGTCTTATCATAAGAATGAATGACCTGCTGCTTATGGTTAAAATTCACATGCTCAATCTTGTCTCTTTCCTGAGAGTGGAAACAAACCAAAGATCCTGTCGAGGCAGTGTGGAGTAGTTGGAAAATAAGATTTCATTCTATCCAAAGGCCGTTTTAAGGTGAGAAGGGTTTGCTGATTGGCATGAAGTCCTATATACACAATACATAAAAATCAGCCCTTGGGTGCGCATGCGTTAGAGGACAGCATCAAAGTTAGAATGCTAAAGGAGGAGGAGAGTGGCATAAATGGTAGTCTGAGCTGGGATTGTCGAAGGGTTTCGAAAGCAATGTCGCAACTTCAGAAGTCCTTGATAACTTTCAGGATAGAAAATCAGGCAAGAGAATGAAGTCAAATCTGTATGACCACAATTGAAGAGTGTGAAGCAAGAAGTTCCGCATTATTTCATGTTCACCATTAAGTAAGAATGCCATAGCTGATGGGATGAAGTCTCTAAAAAAAACCTGATCATATTTACGTATATTTGACTCTATTGGGTCATTGGCAGCATTTGTACCAACAGGATTACCACAATAAATGACAATTTGCAGCTCTCAGAAAATCCCAAGCTTCCTCTTCAAGTGATGTTCCTGTTTTTAGGTTCCTAGATTTGCCATTTACATGTGTTGAAGAAGCGGTCTTGATATAGGTAGACTCTTCTACTACCATAGATTTAGACCCAAAATAAAAAAAAACCACGGGAGTACTTGGATCTTCCAGTGGTCTTATCATAAGAATGAATGACCTGCTGCTTATGGTTAAAATTCACATGCTCAATCTTGTCTCTTTCCTGAGACTGGAAACAAACCAAAGATCCTCTCGAGGCAGTGTGGAGTAGTTGGAAAATAAGATTTCATTCTGTCCAAAGGCCGTTTTAAGGTGAGAAGGGTTTGCTGATTGGCATGAAGTCCTATATACACAATACATAAAAATCAGCCCTTGGGTGCGCATGCGTTAGAGGACAGCATCAAAGTTAGAATGCTAAAGGAGGAGGAGAGTGGCATAAATGGTAGTCTGAGCTGGGATTGTCGAAGGGTTTCGAAAGCAATGTCGCAACTTCAGAAGTCCTTGATAACTTTCAGGATAGAAAATCAGGCAAGAGAATGAAGTCAAATCTGTATGACCACAATTGAAGAGTGTGAAGCAAGAAGTTCCGCATTATTTCATGTTCACCATTAAGTAAGAATGCCATAGCTGATGGGATGAAGTCTCTAAAAAAAACCTGATCATATTTACGTATATTTGACTCTATTGGGTCATTGGCAGCATTTGTACCAACAGGATTACCACAATAAATGACAATTTGCAGCTCTCAGAAAATCCCAAGCTTCCTCTTCAAGTGATGTTCCTGTTTTTAGGTTCCTAGATTTGCCATTTACATGTGTTGAAGAAGCGGTCTTGATATAGGTAGACTCTTCTACTACCATATATTTAGACCCAAAATAAAAAAAAACCACGGGAGTACTTGGATCTTCCAGTGGTCTTATCATAAGAATGAATGACCTGCTGCTTATGGTTAAAATTCACATGCTCAATCTTGTCTCTTTCCTGAGACTGGAAACAAACCAAAGATCCTGTCGAGGCAATGTGGAGTAGTTGGAAAATAAGATTTCATTCTGTCCAAAGGCCGTTTTAAGGTGAGAAGGGTTTGCTGATTGGCATGAAGTCCTATATACACAATACATAAAAATCAGCCCTTGGGTGCGCATGCGTTAGAGGACAGCATCAAAGTTAGAATGCTAAAGGAGGAGGAGAGTGGCATAAATGGTAGTCTGAGCTGGGATTGTCGAAGGGTTTCGAAAGCAATGTCGCAACTTCAGAAGTCCTTGATAACTTTCAGGATAGAAAATCAGGCAAGAGAATGAAGTCAAATCTGCATGACTACAATTGAAGAGTGTGAAGCAAGAAGTTCCGCATTATTTCATGTTCACCATTAAGTAAGAATGCCATAGCTGATGGGATGAAGTCTCTAAAAAAAACCTGATCATATTTACGTATATTTGACTCTATTGGGTCATTGGCAGCATTTGTACCAACAGGATTACCACAATAAATGACAATTTGTAGCTCTCACAAAATCCCAAGCTTCCTCTTCAAGTGATGTTCCTGTTTTTAGGTTCCTAGATTTGCCATTTACATGTGTTGACGAAGCTGTCTTGATATAGGTAGACTCTTCTACTACCATATATTTAGACCCAAAATAAAAAAAAACCACGGGAGTACTCGGATCTTCCAGTGGTCTTATCATAAGAATGAATGACCTGCTGCTTATGGTTAAAATTCACATGCTCAATCTTGTCTCTTTCCTGAGACTGGAAACAAACCAAAGATCCTCTCGAGGCAGTGTGGAGTAGTTGGAAAATAAGATTTCATTCTATCCAAAGGCCGTTTTAAGGTGAGAAGGGTTTGCTGATTGGCATGAAGTCCTATATACACAATACATAAAAATCAGCCCTTGGGTGCGCATGCGTTAGAGGACAGCATCAAAGTTAGAATGCTAAAGGAGGAGGAGAGTGGCATAAATGGTAGTCTGAGCTGGGATTGTCGAAGGGTTTCGAAAGCAATGTCGCAACTTCAGAAGTCCTTGATAACTTTCAGGATAGAAAATCAGGCAAGAGAATGAAGTCAAATCTGTATGACCACAATTGAAGAGTGTGAAGCAAGAAGTTCCGCATTATTTCATGTTCACCATTAAGTAAGAATGCCATAGCTGATGGGATGAAGTCTCTAAAAAAAACCTGATCATATTTACGTATATTTGACTCTATTGGGTCATTGGCAGCATTTGTACCAACAGGATTACCACAATAAATGACAATTTGCAGCTCTCAGAAAATCCCAAGCTTCCTCTTCAAGTGATGTTCCTGTTTTTAGGTTCCTAGATTTGCCATTTACATGTGTTGAAGAAGCGGTCTTGATATAGGTAGACTCTTCTACTACCATAGATTTAGACCCAAAATAAAAAAAAACCATGGGAGTACTTGGATCTTCCAGTGGTCTTATCATAAGAATGAATGACCTGCTGCTTATGGTTAAAATTCACATGCTCAATCTTGTCTCTTTCCTGAGACTGGAAACAAACCAAAGATCCTGTCGAGGCAATGTGGAGTAGTTGGAAAATAAGATTTCATTCTGTCCAAAGGCCGTTTTAAGGTGAGAAGGGTTTGCTGATTGGCATGAAGTCCTATATACACAATACATAAAAATCAGCCCTTGGGTGCGCATGCGTTAGAGGACAGCATCAAAGTTAGAATGCTAAAGGAGGAGGAGAGTGGCATAAATGGTAGTCTGAGCTGGGATTGTCGAAGGGTTTCGAAAGCAATGTCGCAACTTCAGAAGTCCTTGATAACTTTCAGGATAGAAAATCAGGCAAGAGAATGAAGTCAAATCTGTATGACCACAATTGAAGAGTGTGAAGCAAGAAGTTCCGCATTATTTCATGTTCACCATTAAGTAAGAATGCCATAGCTGATGGGATGAAGTCTCTAAAAAAAACCTGATCATATTTACGTATATTTGACTCTATTGGGTCATTGGCAGCATTTGTACCAACAGGATTACCACAATAAATGACAATTTGCAGCTCTCAGAAAATCCCAAGCTTCCTCTTCAAGTGATGTTCCTGTTTTTAGGTTCCTAGATTTGCCATTTACATGTGTTGAAGAAGCGGTCTTGATATAGGTAGACTCTTCTACTACCATATATTTAGACCCAAAATAAAAAAAAACCACGGGAGTACTTGGATCTTCCAGTGGTCTTATCATAAGAATGAATGACCTGCTGCTTATGGTTAAAATTCACATGCTCAATCTTGTCTCTTTCCTGAGACTGGAAACAAACCAAAGATCCTGTCGAGGCAATGTGGAGTAGTTGGAAAATAAGATTTCATTCTGTCCAAAGGCCGTTTTAAGGTGAGAAGGGTTTGCTGATTGGCATGAAGTCCTATATACACAATACATAAAAATCAGCCCTTGGGTGCGCATGCGTTAGAGGACAGCATCAAAGTTAGAATGCTAAAGGAGGAGGAGAGTGGCATAAATGGTAGTCTGAGCTGGGATTGTCGAAGGGTTTCGAAAGCAATGTCGCAACTTCAGAAGTCCTTGATAACTTTCAGGATAGAAAATCAGGCAAGAGAATGAAGTCAAATCTGCATGACTACAATTGAAGAGTGTGAAGCAAGAAGTTCCGCATTATTTCATGTTCACCATTAAGTAAGAATGCCATAGCTGATGGGATGAAGTCTCTAAAAAAAACCTGATCATATTTACGTATATTTGACTCTATTGGGTCATTGGCAGCATTTGTACCAACAGGATTACCACAATAAATGACAATTTGTAGCTCTCACAAAATCCCAAGCTTCCTCTTCAAGTGATGTTCCTGTTTTTAGGTTCCTAGATTTGCCATTTACATGTGTTGACGAAGCTGTCTTGATATAGGTAGACTCTTCTACTACCATATATTTAGACCCAAAATAAAAAAAAACCACGGGAGTACTCGGATCTTCCAGTGGTCTTATCATAAGAATGAATGACCTGCTGCTTATGGTTAAAATTCACATGCTCAATCTTGTCTCTTTCCTGAGAGTGGAAACAAACCAAAGATCCTCTCGAGGCAGTGTGGAGTAGTTGGAAAATAAGATTTCATTCTATCCAAAGGCCGTTTTAAGGTGAGAAGGGTTTGCTGATTGGCATGAAGTCCTATATACACAATACATAAAAATCAGCCCTTGGGTGCGCATGCGTTAGAGGACAGCATCAAAGTTAGAATGCTAAAGGAGGAGGAGAGTGGCATAAATGGTAGTCTGAGCTGGGATTGTCGAAGGGTTTCGAAAGCAATGTCGCAACTTCAGAAGTCCTTGATAACTTTCAGGATAGAAAATCAGGCAAGAGAATGAAGTCAAATCTGTATGACCACAATTGAAGAGTGTGAAGCAAGAAGTTCCGCATTATTTCATGTTCACCATTAAGTAAGAATGCCATAGCTGATGGGATGAAGTCTCTAAAAAAAACCTGATCATATTTACGTATATTTGACTCTATTGGGTCATTGGCAGCATTTGTACCAACAGGATTACCACAATAAATGACAATTTGCAGCTCTCAGAAAATCCCAAGCTTCCTCTTCAAGTGATGTTCCTGTTTTTAGGTTCCTAGATTTGCCATTTACATGTGTTGAAGAAGCGGTCTTGATATAGGTAGACTCTTCTACTACCATAGATTTAGACCCAAAATAAAAAAAAACCATGGGAGTACTTGGATCTTCCAGTGGTCTTATCATAAGAATGAATGACCTGCTGCTTATGGTTAAAATTCACATGCTCAATCTTGTCTCTTTCCTGAGACTGGAAACAAACCAAAGATCCTGTCGAGGCAATGTGGAGTAGTTGGAAAATAAGATTTCATTCTGTCCAAAGGCCGTTTTAAGGTGAGAAGGGTTTGCTGATTGGCATGAAGTCCTATATACATAATACATAAAAATCAGCCCTTGGGTGCGCATGCGTTAGAGGACAGCATCAAAGTTAGAATGCTAAAGGAGGAGGAGAGTGGCATAAATGGTAGTCTGAGCTGGGATTGTCGAAGGGTTTCGAAAGCAATGTCGCAACTTCAGAAGTCCTTGATAACTTTCAGGATAGAAAATCAGGCAAGAGAATGAAGTCAAATCTGTATGACCACAATTGAAGAGTGTGAAGCAAGAAGTTCCGCATTATTTCATGTTCACCATTAAGTAAGAATGCCATAGCTGATGGGATGAAGTCTCTAAAAAAAACCTGATCATATTTACGTATATTTGACTCTATTGGGTCATTGGCAGCATTTGTACCAACAGGATTACCACAATAAATGACAATTTGCAGCTCTCAGAAAATCCCAAGCTTCCTCTTCAAGTGATGTTCCTGTTTTTAGGTTCCTAGATTTGCCATTTACATGTGTTGAAGAAGCGGTCTTGATATAGGTAGACTCTTCTACTACCATATATTTAGACCCAAAATAAAAAAAAACCACGGGAGTACTTGGATCTTCCAGTGGTCTTATCATAAGAATGAATGACCTGCTGCTTATGGTTAAAATTCACATGCTCAATCTTGTCTCTTTCCTGAGACTGGAAACAAACCAAAGATCCTGTCGAGGCAATGTGGAGTAGTTGGAAAATAAGATTTCATTCTGTCCAAAGGCCGTTTTAAGGTGAGAAGGGTTTGCTGATTGGCATGAAGTCCTATATACACAATACATAAAAATCAGCCCTTGGGTGCGCATGCGTTAGAGGACAGCATCAAAGTTAGAATGCTAAAGGAGGAGGAGAGTGGCATAAATGGTAGTCTGAGCTGGGATTGTCGAAGGGTTTCGAAAGCAATGTCGCAACTTCAGAAGTCCTTGATAACTTTCAGGATAGAAAATCAGGCAAGAGAATGAAGTCAAATCTGCATGACTACAATTGAAGAGTGTGAAGCAAGAAGTTCCGCATTATTTCATGTTCACCATTAAGTAAGAATGCCATAGCTGATGGGATGAAGTCTCTAAAAAAAACCTGATCATATTTACGTATATTTGACTCTATTGGGTCATTGGCAGCATTTGTACCAACAGGATTACCACAATAAATGACAATTTGTAGCTCTCACAAAATCCCAAGCTTCCTCTTCAAGTGATGTTCCTGTTTTTAGGTTCCTAGATTTGCCATTTACATGTGTTGACGAAGCTGTCTTGATATAGGTAGACTCTTCTACTACCATATATTTAGACCCAAAATAAAAAAAAACCACGGGAGTACTCGGATCTTCCAGTGGTCTTATCATAAGAATGAATGACCTGCTGCTTATGGTTAAAATTCACATGCTCAATCTTGTCTCTTTCCTGAGAGTGGAAACAAACCAAAGATCCTCTCGAGGCAGTGTGGAGTAGTTGGAAAATAAGATTTCATTCTATCCAAAGGCCGTTTTAAGGTGAGAAGGGTTTGCTGATTGGCATGAAGTCCTATATACACAATACATAAAAATCAGCCCTTGGGTGCGCATGCGTTAGAGGACAGCATCAAAGTTAGAATGCTAAAGGAGGAGGAGAGTGGCATAAATGGTAGTCTGAGCTGGGATTGTCGAAGGGTTTCGAAAGCAATGTCGCAACTTCAGAAGTCCTTGATAACTTTCAGGATAGAAAATCAGGCAAGAGAATGAAGTCAAATCTGTATGACCACAATTGAAGAGTGTGAAGCAAGAAGTTCCGCATTATTTCATGTTCACCATTAAGTAAGAATGCCATAGCTGATGGGATGAAGTCTCTAAAAAAAACCTGATCATATTTACGTATATTTGACTCTATTGGGTCATTGGCAGCATTTGTACCAACAGGATTACCACAATAAATGACAATTTGCAGCTCTCAGAAAATCCCAAGCTTCCTCTTCAAGTGATGTTCCTGTTTTTAGGTTCCTAGATTTGCCATTTACATGTGTTGAAGAAGCGGTCTTGATATAGGTAGACTCTTCTACTACCATATATTTAGACCCAAAATAAAAAAAAACCACGGGAGTACTTGGATCTTCCAGTGGTCTTATCATAAGAATGAATGACCTGCTGCTTATGGTTAAAATTCACATGCTCAATCTTGTCTCTTTCCTGAGACTGGAAACAAACCAAAGATCCTGTCGAGGCAGTGTGGAGTAGTTGGAAAATAAGATTTCATACTGTCCAAAGGCCGTTTTAAGGTGAGAAGGGTTTGCTGATTGGCATGAAGTCCTATATACACAATACATAAAAATCAGCCCTTGGGTGCGCATGCGTTAGAGGACAGCATCAAAGTTAGAATGCTAAAGGAGGAGGAGAGTGGCATAAATGGTAGTCTGAGCTGGGATTGTCGAAGGGTTTCGAAAGCAATGTCGCAACTTCAGAAGTCCTTGATAACTTTCAGGATAGAAAATCAGGCAAGAGAATGAAGTCAAATCTGTATGACCACAATTGAAGAGTGTGAAGCAAGAAGTTCCGCATTATTTCATGTTCACCATTAAGTAAGAATGCCATAGCTGATGGGATGAAGTCTCTAAAAAAGACCTGATCATATTTACGTATATTTGACTCTATTGGGTCATTGGCAGCATTTGTACCAATAGGATTACCACAATAAATGACAATTTGCAGCTCTTAGAGAATCCCAAGCTTCCTCTTCAAGTGATGTTCCTGTTTTTAGGTTCCTAGATTTGCCATTTACATGTGTTGAAGAAGCTGTCTTGATATAGGTAGACTCTTCTACTACCATATATTTAGACCCAAAATAAAAAAAAACCACGGGAGTACTCGGATCTTCCAGTGGTCTTATCATAAGAATGAATGGCTTGCTGCTTATGGTTAAAATTCACATGCTCAATCTTGTCTCTTTCCTGAGAGTGGAAACAAACCAAAGATGCTGTCGAGGCAGTGTGGAGTAGTTGGAAAATAAGATTTCATTCTTCTCATCGTCTTCAGTTGTTGCAGCTGAGGACAGTAAAGTTTCAAACACTTCCACAAGTGAAGCAGGTGCAATAACATTGCTGCACATCAGAATAGTGAGAAACCGCAATAATATCCTTATCTTGTTGCAATCTCCTGAATTCAATGCCTCCTGAAGTTGGTCATGCACTTGTGGCACAATACTGGAAACAAAGTCTGAATCTTCAGTATTCAATAGGCCAAACAATGTTCCATAAAAGGGACTTTTATGTGGAAGGTCTTCTGCACATTGCAATAAAATTTGCAAAATGTCACTTTCTGAACCTTGTAGCTTTCTGTAAATATAACCATAGCAAGTTTCTATCTGGTCTTCTGCGTCAACGTGACCTCCATCACCAACTCAAATGATCAACTGTCGCCAGCTCAACACCTACTTCTCAAACGAGTCGCCCTGTAAAACCAGACGACAATCCTCCCCTTCATATCAGAATTTTCTTCTTCTGCCTGCCGCTTGCACTAAAGCAAGGTCCGTCGAATCAACGACCAGTACAAGAATAATAGGCACATTCCCTGAGCAGGAATCTTTGAATTTGAGTACAGTTGGATTGTCGGATAACATGATTGAGATGGGCATTTGTAGGCTAGTCCTCATCTTCCATTTCTTGTTCAATGACGGGCCTTTTTCTCGTTTCGCTTGTTTCTTCCACCATAATCTCTCCCCAAAAAGCTTCTTTCCCATCCTCAGCTTCCTCCTCGTCCAGCATCCTCTCGTTCCTCTTCGTCGTGTTTGCTGATGATCTCATCGTCATCTCCTCTCCTCTTTTATCCTCGTCATAATGATTAACAAGGACCCCCCCAAATTCCCCTCAGAGCTCCCTTCTTCACAGTAGTCACGTCATCTTCTTCTTTTCGTAGTCCTCTCCCGTCGATCTCCTCCGAGTACAAGATTCCCTCTGATTCCCCATTTCCAGCGGCATCCGTCGACGAACTTCCTTCACTCTATCCCAGCTCAGACTACCATTTACGCCACTCTCCTCCTCCTTTAGCATTCTAACTTTGATGATGTCCTCTAACGCATGCGCACCCTCCTCCCCAGCTTCTGAAATGCCATGTCCTTTTTTTCTGTTCCTTCCTTGTTTTCCCTGTTCTCTCTGCTATTTCTCTCCTTTCTCCCCCAATTAGCATCTCCCCCCCCTTCCTTTTCGTCACACGCTTACTTTTCCCTCTCTCCTTAGCTTTTTGAATCTGCTAATAATTAGCAACTGGATAAGGGTGAGGTCCAGCTTACGAACCCTAAATATAGTGTGTGATCTCTACATTTGTAACCCAATCTCTTATTACTTCTGATGTCACATCTTTCAACGTACCTATACCAGACTGGACAGCACATACCTCAACTCCAAGGAGTCTCATTCTGAATACATTAAGAACCTGTCGTTCCATATCCTTGGCCCCATGTAAACAACACATTGTAACCCAAAACAAGCACACATGATAGCAGTGACAACTCCATGCTTCTCATAGCACGTTTCAATGCTTGGCCTCCTTCTTTCCAACTCCTGGATGTGGAGGTTTGATATCATTAGGTATTTTTGACGTAGTTGGAGAAGACAAAGTCCTAAACAAATACGTATAACATGTTCACCAACATCAGTTGCACTTTCCACTCGACCTTGCTCATCATAGGCTGAAAGCATCTCATCATGTTCACCACTATGCCTCCAACTCCTCCCCACTATACTCATACGCAGAAAATAAATGTAAACACAACAACTAAGTATGTACAAAATATCAAATCACACGCACAACTTTTGGGTGGTTTTCACACCTCGAATGCGCAGCAATACGACAACGTGCTAAGTGTAAACGTGTGGACCCATCTAACCAGGCGGTCCATCATCCATGTCCACATGTGTTGAGCTTGCCATCTCAACACTAAGAACTACTAGGCCAACTGGAAAGAATGAAAGAAGAGAGGAAGGTAGTAGTGGTGGCAGAGTTGGAAACAGAAATAGAAGCATTCTTGGCTTACCAACTCAAAAAACACGACTAATAGCCACCCAGCAAAGGCACATAAGTGACCTAAGGAAGGAGTTGGAAGACAAAAAGGGACTGAAAGGGACAGAGGAGGAGATGGATATAAAAGAGTCCCAAGGTGAAGAGAGAGGACAAAAGATGATGCTGGAGGAGGACATTTTAGTCCTTTTGCACAGAACAAGGAGATACAAGAGTACCTCGACCAACTGAAGAAAATCAGAGACGAGCTCACTGAGAAACTAGAAAGAGTAAAGACCCATGCCTATGCAAAGTTTTGTAAGGAGAAACAACAAAAGGAATGACAACTTAAAGAACTACATAAGGCCAAGGCACGAAAAGATGAGTTGTTAGACAAAAGGTTAACAATGGTAGAGAATCAACTCCATGTGGCCCTCCTAGAGCAAGAATGGTTGGCAGAGCAATTGAACCACCTCATATAGTAGAAAGAGGAGATGCTTAAAATCTAGAAAGAGCAAAGAAAAATGGTCATGATGCTATCTTAATGCCAAAATTAGGGCATAGAAAGGATGGAGGAAAAGGACAAGGCTTGGGAGGAAAAGATAGCTGGAAGACTCAAGGACCTTGCCAAATGCCTTGCCTTAGTGGAAAGCAAATGAATCATGGCATTGGAAAGGGTGGAAGCAGTTGAGGCAAGTCTCAAAGTCCAATAGCAAGCCTTCCTAAAGTGAGGATACAATAGAAGGGCTAAGGAGGAAACTGGAACTTACAAGACAGGCCTTGAGATACGGTCTCCATGAAAAGGTACCAAAAGAGAGCACTAGCCTAAGTACGGAGCAACAATGAAAATATCTAAGGCAAGTTGGGATCTCAAAGAAGAAGCTTAAAAATTTAAGATTTGGAGAACCAAAACAAAAAGCTCAAGAATCCATCGCAACCCTAATGAAACCACCAAGATAAGGGCCAGACTTTGAGCAAGGCCAAGACGAAAAAGAGCAGCCATGAGAGCCGAGCCCAACATAGTAGATGCAAGCACAAACAAAAGAGCAGGGTGAGAAAGCCGCCCTTGAGAGGGTTGTGGAAAGAAAGTGTAAGCAGAAAGAGCAAGTGGAGTTGGCAGAAAGGAGACTCCAAGCAAAGCCACAACCAGTTCATGAGATCTAGATCCCACAATGAGAGGAATGTTATCCTGTAAACTAGGCCTAGGAACTGGCTGTTTGGGAGTAGTGGGAGAACAAACATCAATCATTCAAATTATCCTTCCAATATCCTCACTCCTTAAACAAGGTCTTATCTCCAAGAGTGGTGGAGTAGGTGATCTGGCTCACCCAACAACTACGAAAAGGATGGACAGAGGAAAGAGCAAGACACCCTACAAGGTAGCAAAGAGAGCCTATGAGCTATTGGCAAGACAAGGTTTGGGAGATTCCAAAGACCATCAATAGATATGAAGCCCAAGCAAAATGGTGATGACATGTCTGGGACTCCAAACTTGATGCTTGGATGGCCTTCTGTAGTACCATACCAAACGAGGGCAATGATCCCACCTACATGCCACCATATCCACGAAGAATAGGGGTAGATTATAACCCAGATGTGCATGGCAGGTATGGTTTTCCAAGGATCTACAACGTGAATGCCCATCCATCACGTACTTCCTCAACAAGTTTTCATCTTGCCCCAACCTCACCTTTATTACTACATGTAATTATCTTAGGGTACTTAGGATTTTTCTCAAGCAAAAGTCCATGGAAAAACTCAACTGCTACCACTCTTTTTTAATCTAAATGCAAGAATTGATAGCTGCGTGATAGCCCGTCTTATGATGAGAGCCATGCTCCTACCTTCCTTTTATATGGCCATCTTCGAAGATATGAACAACAACTACTTCACCAAGTGCAACCACCCCTTCCTATCAATGATACCTCTAAATGTATGCATTAATGTAAAGGGATACTTGTAGGGCAAACCCTTCCTTACTAAGTCTCTTAGGCCCTGTCATAGTGTAGCTCCTAAAGCATATCGGGATGACGTCTAGCACGCTCCCTCCCAATTTATTAAATCTATTAAAGAAAAAGAAAGAAAGAAGGCAAAGGAAGGACAAAGACGAAGCACAAGCAAAGGAAAAAATGGAGTTTTTATACACCATCAGAGTGCCACAAACACTACATCTAGGGACAATTATACCCCTAGCCCCTTCCCCCACTTCACACTTAGGCCACATCAAGGGGGGCATTACACACCTAGGGAGTTTATGTTTGGACCTATCTCCCTGAGTCACACCTATAGCATCTCCCCTTGTACACGAACTGGGTCCTCAAGTGTGGGACAACACCACAAGCTTTGACCCAACTCCCAACTCCACTAGTAGGATACCATGCACTGCACAATGAGATAGACACCTCCCAAGTAGTGCACTTCCTTTTCCTTTTCAAGTATATTTGAAAAACTACAATCAACCACCGACCTCGGAGGCCCCCATCTCCCACTCAACCTATCCTCAGCCTTCACAACCCCTCATCCTTTTTGTTGTGCTTCTTCTCCATAACCAATATCCCCCTGAGCCCCATCATCAACCCACATGGCAACCCTTCAACCACTCAAACCCTCACCAACAAGTGACATAGGAGTGGCACACCCAACTAGGAGGGGGTAATGTTAACCTGATGCAAAGAAAGTGAAAACAAAGCAAATGAAAATCAAAAAGACACGGGACAAAGCGAAAAGAGGCGGTCTAATGGGAAAACAAGAGGAAAAAGGCCAAAAGTGCAAGAAGCAAACTTGAAAGTCCAAGGCAATTGCAAAAGGAAAAATGTATATTTTAAATATAAAAGTACACCCTAAATCCTTGTAAAAGTACACCCTAAATCCTCCTATGCAATTTGTAAATGTAGATAGGCATGGGTAAAGGAATAATGTAAATAAGAAGGGAATAAGGAAAGAGGACCTATGCTAAAATGGCCAGTCATGTAAAAAAGGGATGGACACCCAAGAGGGGTAGAGCATGTATAAAAAGAAAAAAGTGAATGGAGAAGCACATTCTTATGTGTGGCTAAAACTAGCCCTTCTTCTTCTTCTTCTTCTTCTTCTTCTTCTTCTTCTTCTTCTTCTTCTTCTTCTTTTTCTTGCTTGTATTTGTGCTTGAGAGCAGGACTGTGAGGGAGTGAGTGTGTGAGGGTGAGGGATGGTGGTGGAGAAGCTCTCCGTCTTCTCCTCTCTTCTTCTCCTTCTTCTTCTTCTTCTTCTCATGTGTGGTAATGGATCTTGGAGCTTGGAGCTTGAGGATCAAGCTTTCTTGAGCTTGCACCTTGGATCATGGAGCTACTGGAGAACTTGTGGGAGGAGGCAACTCGATCAGGCATGAAGATAAGCTCACTACACTTGTGGGTGTGAGAGTATGCATGGCTACATGATAGGTAGCCATTGCACCTAGCTTGAAACACTTAAAACAATAAGCAATACATGGTTCTTAGCAATTGAGCAAGAGGTCCCACAAGTAGAGTCAAGATGGAGTGAAGAGAAGAAGTCCTCTACTAGAACTGAGAGAGCTTAGATTGAGAAGAGCAGTCTGTAGAGCTAAACCAAGCTCACCATGGCTCTCATACCATGTTGAGAAACACAAAACTTGAGCAAGTTTAGCTATGGAGGTTGGAAGTCAGTGACAAGAACCATGATGACTAATGACTGGCGGACAAGACTCTTACTCAAGTGAATTAGGTTCCAAGGTAGATTAGTTTGGACTCATACACACAATCTTAAGTAGATATGGACAAGACTGAAAGTACAAAGTACAATAGCATTCTTCATTCAAATGATTTCCAAATACACTCTTTTATAGTTGCAAGATGATACCACTTTACTCCAATATGCCTATGAGATAAATGCAACTCTTCCTAGATTGAGATGCATGTTCCTTGCTTAGTTATTCCATATAAAGAGGTACATATAGATCTACTCACTAAGAGCCTCTTAGTGGAGTATTTTGCCTTCCTTTTAGGAAGCTATTAGGTGTTGGATGAGATGATGTCTCTCCTCATCCTATTGTACTTTATGTAAGTTTGTATTTTGTCACTCGCTACACTAATAGTATCCACACACCTATACACTAAGGTGGTTGGCACCCATCACTATCACTTCATTCTTTATTCTTTCAATGACTAATAGAATAAGGGAGGCTAGTCACACATTGCGACTATTGGAGTTCCCACATCTTGACTCTCTCTCTCTCTCTCTCTCTACCATAGCTCGCACCTCTGGTGATGCCACTTTCTTATGCTCTTACTCAGGCTTCTCCCTTCAACTTTTACTAGCTCATGAAATTCAAGTCCTTGTTTTATCTTTTATTTGTCTCTAAATAGTTGTCAATATTTTCTAAATTTGGTGAGAATCAAATAATGCCGAAATGGGTTGTTACTTTAGATGCTACTATTATGAGGTGGACTGCGCATTATTGTGCACTTTTCTCCTTGCCCAAAGAATATTGGGTGTAATTTATCTCTTTCATGCCTCTAATTGCTACGTTATGTCAAGAAGTATAGTAAATGGGGCAACTACAAGTAGCTAATTAAGAATTGGTACACACACACACACACACACACACACACACACATTCATACTCAGATGAATAGTATAGATATTAATAGAGATGTACTCACTATAAATTTGCATAGAAATTCCTGTTAAGTATTTAATGCACCTATTGGTGATAATTCACAATAATTTGCTTAACTTTAATGAGTCATAATGATGGCATTAGTATACCATCCTACTTGGATTGTTCTTGTATGATGGTTCTCATCAATAATTTAGTTATAATCTTAAAATTTTAAGAACGTACATGGATTGACAATATGGTTTATGCAAATAGTATTGATTATACAATTTTTAAGTGTCAATCTCATAATTCAAAAAACTTTCGTGATGCAAGCTCAAGCATCCTCAAGCCTCTACCTCCAAACTCCATCCTCCATAGCCATACGCAATTTTTTTACATAGTATTAAAATAGACATGGATTGCTTGCATACTGGCTAGGTTTTCTTTTGGTCACTAGAAATATTCTACACTAGGGGTACTTCAGTTGGTCTTTCATGTCATAATTTTCCAGCATGCATAGATTCATTATTTTCATTTTATGATCAACCACTACAAAAGTACATACCTAAAAAGCTTGATTTCATCAAGATATGATGATAATATGAGTCAATTACTTGGGATAGTTACACTTAATTAGACATGCTATATATTTTACAATATGACTTAAAAGTGTGTTTTGGTTATTTTCCATAGAAAAGTTGGTATCAGTCCTTGGGGTTCTTTCCTAGCATCTTTGTAGGTGTGGTTGGGATGACACAAGTGGGTCTAGCCACATTGACACCTACAAATACATATTAGATTGTAAGTTTATTACCTTCAACTTTTGTATGGATGCAAGTAAAAGTTGGACCATTCACCTACTTAGGCATGGAAAAGACTAATCCCAATGACTACTATCAATAACATTGAACAATATTTATATGGTTATATTCATTTCAATGACATTTTGTCTCACGATATAAGCTATATGTATAATTTTTTCTATATACAAATTAGCTATGCTTGATTGTGATTTCTAGTCATTTTTTATATTAATATCTCATTACATGCAAGTGAATTAGTTATTGCATTTGCAATAATTTACTAAGTTTTCAATAAAACTATATGATTCATTTTTAAGGGGATTTTTATACTAAACACACATAAACATGTGCTTATTAATATAGAAACTTATCCATAGTTTTCTATATTATAAACAAACACATGGCTTTCTTGATCTATTGGGATAGTAACCTAGCACCTTTTCGCATACATGTGATCATCACACACACACACACACACACACACACACACACACACACACACACACACACACACACACACACACACACACACACACACACACACACACACACACACATATGCATGTACCACTAGGCTTGTTGATCCTCTTACACACATACATGCAGGCGTGCGTGCACATGCACACACATACACAAAGTGTCTTCTCTTTATAACACAACTTCACACATTGGTTGACCTTTTCATATATATATATATATATATATATATATATATATATATATATATATATATATATATATATATATATATATATCTCTCTCTCTCTCTCTCTCTCTCTCTCTCTCTCTCTCTCTCTCTCTCTCTCTCTCTCTCTCTCTCTCTCTCTCTCTCTCTCTCTCTCTCTCTCTCTCTCTCTCTCTCTCTCTCTCTCTCTCTCTCTCTCTCTCTCTCTCTCTCTCTCTCTCTCTCTCTCTCTATCTCTCTCTCTCATGTACACATAACACTAGTGATATATCTTGATTGCTCACCCAATTACAAACACCTTCATTACTTTAAGATGGCTTAAACTCCCAAACCCTTTCTCTCTACTTTTCTATCACCATATTCCTTTCTTGTAGGTAGCTTTTAAACACACCTTTCCAACTATTAATAGGTGTAAATTGATGTGACTAAGAGATGAGGATTTTTTGTCTATAAGAATAGCATATGCTTGCCTATAAGAGATGAGGGTTTTCGCCTATAAGAATAGCACATGCTTGCCCACATTATCTATCCATATCAAATGCTAGCTTAAATAGTATGTGGAAGCAACATGGTCTTTCTAGAAATTAATATATCTATTATGTGGAATTGTAAACAAAGATCTTTGGTCTCTAATGTAAAATGGCCATATAGAATGCATAAATGCCTAGTAGCCTTAAATTTGCAATAGGCTTGAATGCACAAATGGCCTAGTAACGGTCTTTATTTTCATGATAAAAATACTATTAGAACATTTGTTTTGCCATGTCCGTTTGGATATTAAAGTGTTGGATTGCAAACTCGAGTCACAACTATTGATAGACCTATTAATTTATGTCATCTGTGATCTTCTTGAATGACATCTTCATCAAGTTGGCATCATCATAATTCGTGTTTCATTTTCTCCACATAAACAATGTATCTCAGTTTAGAAGTAGTGGTGCAACATAAGTTCATATATGGCGCTCTCAATGATGTAGTAATTCATCAGTATTGCATATGAAGAAAGTTCCTATCTTGTGACCCAACAACTTGTTGTTTCTTATCTTTGAGCTTAAAGGTCTCCTAAGTTGCATCATCATGGATTACCAAATCTTGTGGAGATGTACAGAGAGAATATATGTAGAGATCGTGTGTGTGTGTGTGAGAGAGGGAGAGAGAAGAGACACACCATGTACACTCCCAAAGATTATTTCATATTGATCATAGTCTACATATATGTAGGCGAGACATAGTCTAGATATGTTGAGCAATATATAGCTCCAACACCCCACTCAAACAAAGGTCTCTAGCTATGGATGAAAAAACCCTTTGGGAGCACAAGGGAAAAATTTGAGCTCCTATATACAAATGTACAAACATGATCAAGAAGGTTTATTGTGTGCATGTAAAGTGAATCCGAGCATGTGAAGTGAAACTGAATATGTATGTACAAAGATGACCAAGAGGTCTGAGGTGTATTTGCATGTGTGAAATGTATGGTGCCTACAAGGTGTTAAGAGACAGAGACAGAAGGTTTGGAGATAACAGAGAGGAGCCGTATGCTCTCATCTCTTTTTCTTCTATATTCCATAACACATACATCTGAAGTGCATACAACACTCTAAGGTCTACAGACCATTCACACACAGCCTAAAGTCACCGACTTATTCAATGACCCACACTTGTTGATATAGCTAAGACTCTGTCAGTCACACACAAGGGCTTGATGTCTCAACACTCCCCCTCAAGCTCAAGATAAAACCTATACACCAAGTAGTTTTCGGAATCGACTAAACTTATCTTTACCTAGAGACTTGGTAAAGATATGTACAACGTGTTCATTAGTCTTCACATGCATACTATCTACTTTCCTTGCAAGAACCATCTCTCTAATAAAATGGTAGTGTACCTCAATGTGTTTAGTCCTCACATGATAAACTGGGTTTTTTTCTGGTAGTACACTACTGAGATTGTCGCATAACAAGGTCACGAGAGTATCTACTTGTATATCCAAATCAACCATAAGCTTGAGCAACCATGCAATCTCACATGCTACCAATGCAGCACCCCTATACTATGCCTCAATGCTAGACAATGCGACAGTTGGTTGCTTCTTACTGCTCCAGCTAATCATTCCACTTCCAAATCCAAAAGCATAACTGCTTGTAGATCTATGGTCATATGAGCATCCTGCCCAATCGGAATCCGTGTATCCAACCAGTGTCAAGGGCTTAGTTTTCACATAAAACATCCCATAATCTACAGTGAACTTCACATATCTCATAATATGCCTAACAACATCCAAATGTGTCTTTTTGGGCTTCTGCATGAACTAACACATGAGCCCAATAGCATAACTCAAGTCAAGCCTGGTGATGGTCGAGTAGATCATACTTCCAACCATCTACATGTACATAGTCACAATGCATCAATTTCAACTCTAGTGCTAATGTCCAACTTGACATTCTGATCAAGAGGTGTATCCAGTGGTTTACATTCAACCATGCCATATTTCTTTAGCATTTCCATGGCATAGTGTTTCTGCATCAGCCATAAACCATTTTCAGTCTTGATCACCTCAATACCCAAGAAGTACTTCAGTTCACCTAAATCTTTCATATCAAATTCAAATTTCAACATCCACATAATATGTTGTATCCCCAAGTCATCATCACTTGTGATTATCAAATCATCAACATAGATAACCAGCACTACCAAACCTTTATCTATCTCTTTCGTAAACAGACTATGATCAGCCCTACCAACACTGAATCCCAAACTCTGCAAGTAATTACTGATCCTTGCATGCCATGCTTTGGAGCCTGCTTCAGTCCATATAATGCTTTTTTTATTTTGCATACATAATGCTAAAAATCAGGGTGTACATACCCTTCAAGCTAATCCATATAAAACATCCTCTGCTAAATCACCATTGAGAAACACATTCTTAACATCCATCTGCTGCAATGTCTAGCCTTTAGCAGCAGCCAATGTGATCATTGTTCTCATATGGTTGCTATCTTGGCAGCATGGCTTAATGTTTCCTCATAGTCTAACCCATACTGCTGAGCATATCCTTTAGCAACCAACTTGGCTTTGTACCTCTCTACACTACCATCCAACTTGCATTTAATCTTGTAGACCCATTTGCAGCCAATGGTCTTATTCCCTTCTAGTAGTGGTACAAGATCCCATGTTCTATTTTCAGCCAAGGTAGATATTTCCTCATCCATAGCTATGCGCTAATTTTTATCCATCACTGCTTCAGCATATGTAGAAGGTTCTTTGACCTCTGTCACTTTTGTCATGTAAGCATAATGCTTAACAAAATAACCACTGTAAGTCAGCCTATCCACATGGTACTTGACTCTGCGAGTGTCTAAGCTATGGTGCACTACTCGATTTCCCTCTTTCATGAGGTGGAATATACATGTTCTGCCTAGTGCCAAGGGTATACATAGTCAAAATACCAAGCTCACTATCTAGATTATCAGCTGAGTCATAGTCTAAAGTCATCATGCAAGGTGTAATCACACCATATGTATCATCAAAAGCTTGCTCTTTTCCTTTCTTGTTCACCACCACATATCTCACTTACATAGTGGTGTGAGTGGATGGTGAGCCAGAGTCCACAATCTCCCTATCCATGGAGCTACCATCGTACCACTGGGGCCTATCAATGCAATACTGTGCTAAGAATCAACTATAGAAACATGTGTAAAAGGCATATCCGATGGCACTACAGCTGGTGATGCATACCAAGATGCCATCTCATCAAAAATAACATCTCTACTCACTAGTGTCTCCTGAGCATAGGGATCATAGCATTTATATGCCTTCTTTTCCTGTGAATAACCAATAAAGACATACTTATGTGCTTTTGGATCCAACTTCTTCCTCTTCTCATCAGGGATATGCACATAAGAAAGACAACCAAATACTTTCATGTGACTAATATCAGGCTTGTAGCCATACAACTTCTCAAATGGTGTCATATCATGAATATCTATAGTGGGGGTCCTATTCAAGATATACATGGCTGTCATAACAGCCTCAGCCCAATAATAGAGTGGCATCTTCTTCTCATTCATCATTACATGCACAGCTTCCATTCAGACCCTGCTCTTCCGTTCAGCTACCATTCTGCTCTAGAGTGTAGCTGCATGTAAGCTGCCTATGTATGCCAATTTCAACCAAAAAACTATCAAATTCATTTGACACATACTCCCCACCACTGTCACATCTCAAATGAGAGATGTAGCAATCAAATTCCTTTTCAACCTGTTGTTTAAATTACTAAAAAACAACAAACATCTCATCCTTTTTTTTCAGTATATAACCCCAATTATAGCGATTGAAGTCATCAATCAATGTCACATAGTACCTAGAGCCTCCCATAGATGCATTATGGGCTGGCCCCCACACATCAGAGTGAACCAACTGCAATGGTTGCTTACTATTTCTTACATGCTTGACAAATGGTAACCTTGATTGTTTACCAAACTCACAAGCATCGCAGACATGACCAATATCCATGTAAGCAAACTTGGGTAGACCTGTAACAAGCTGTTGTTTTTGCATCATTTGCAGCCGTTGAAGATTAACATGCCCCACTCTTTTATGCCATATTTCTAAATCTCTAAGTGCTAGAGCCATGTGCAAACATGGCTAATTTGAGCTATGGCAAAGTGGCATCAAGAGTAAACATTCTGCCATTCATATCACTGCGAGCAATTAATTTGCAGCCATTACCAAACTCCTCAATGAAGCAACCATGCTTATTAAACCTAACCTGCAAATTTTTCTCAATCATCTGGCCCACAAACAACAAATTTTTAGTAATTGATGAGACATGCAATACATCATGTAAGTTCTTCTTCTTCTTACCATCACGGATTACCAAATGCACTTTGCCTTTATGTTCAATGTTATGTTGTGTGTCATCCCCTATTCATACATAGCCATTCCTCTCATGCACCATGAGGTGTCATATGATTTGATGCCCTCAAATCAATATACCAAATAGCATCCTCAGTAGACTTCTCAGCAACCATGTCTTTCACATATGTCATGGCAAATAGTCTACCCCAGAAGCATCATCTGTCTGACTGGACAATGCATAATGTCCATGTTGCTTGCCCTTTTGATTGCCCTAATTTTTCCAACAGTCCTTTGCAATATGACCGTACTTTCCACAGTAGTGCCAATCCTTATCCTTATTAGGATTTTCAAATGGGCGCTGCTGCTGCTAGGAGCCTCTACCTCTAGGGCTAGATCTCCCCTTGGCTCTGAAATTTCTAGCTCCCCTTACATTTGAGCCCTGCTGGTTGTTATGACCATAAGATACATTTTTCTTGCCTCCTCTACCAGAATCATAACCTCTACCATGGTTGTCACGGCTGTGTTGATTCGAATAGAAGATAGCATCCTTGCTCTTAGAACTACTAGTGCCTGTAGCCAATCTTAGTTTAACCTCTTCATGAATGAGCAATGCAACAAGCTCATTGAAATCTGGCATTTCAACCTGCACAGATATGGAAGTATCACATTACTTATATTCAGATCCCAAACCATTTAATGTCACTGCAACCATGTCTTCATCCTCAACCTATGTGCCAATGGATGCCAGCTGATCCGCAATAGTCTTAATCTCTATGACATAACCTTGTATAGATCTGCCTTTTCTCTCCATGTTGTTGAATTTTTGCTTTAAGTGTATCTTCCTGGCACTAGTAGTTGTGCCGTAATACCTTATCAATATGTTCCATGCATCTATTGGTAACTTGCAATTCATGATCTACATTACCATAGCATCCGAGATACACAAAGATAACCAGTGTAGCACCCTGCGAGCTCTTTTCAACCAAGCTCGGTGTGCTCGTATTTTATTAGCTATAGGATTTCTCTCTGGGATTTCAGGTTCAACTTCAACACTTGTCACCAAGTCCCAATATCCTTTACCTCTCAAGAAGTTCTCCATGTGGAACTTCCATATGGCATAAATATTGTTATCAATCTTTTCCCCCACTATTTGGGCAATGTTGTCGGTTCTATCTACATTTGCTATATTGTAACAGACAATGGCTAGTCAATGCCTGACTTCCTACAAGCCAACAAGTCTAACTGACCTACTGCAGTCTTTGACTATTTATGATAGTTTTCTACAATTAACTATCTACTATAATCATGGTATTTCAGCCCATTAACATCTCAAAACCATCCACAAACATGTGGCATAATCTGTAGATACATTAGTCAACACATAGACCATGTAGTTATTGTAACTCTGTATCATGCAACCTTCTACAGTCAACCAAACATGCAATCTGAAATCTGTAGACTATCAATGACCAGCAGCTCTTTCAAGGCCAAAATTGAGATGTATACATGTCATACATGCTCCAAAAACTCTCAGACATCTACTAGTACATGTAGGAATCCATACATGATTATGCAGGCACAGTTTAGTGCATATACATCAAGTACAAGTGTCAAATACCTTGCTTGCAAGTTGAAGTCAACTAATACTCTATCAGACCAAATTTATCCAACTCCAAAATGTCCTCAAATTACTTCATACATGTGCTATCAAGTGTAGGGGTCAATACATGACCATACAAACAACCAAGCATAAACACTCTATCTTCAACAGACAATGTCATAGAATGCATTCCCTATTGGTAACTAGCCAAGACAATGTCATTGCATTTGTTTCTAGCTCAAAACTTCAACTTTCATGAGCATTCAATACTCATCTTAGTCCTCCAGACATTTAATAGACATAGGCCATGTCATACCTTTGACAAAAACTAACCAATGTTATGCAATGCTTTAAAACCAATGAGTGCTCTATATAGGCTAGGATAAGTCTAGACCAAGTCTAGAGCAAGCCTCCATTGCAAACCAAGAGAAAATAGGTTTCCAATCTCCATTGCAAACTAAGGCGAAGCTTCCCTATAAACTGAATTGAAAGCTCATTGTCCTGGGCTTAATAGAAGCTCCAAGAAGCCCTACAAGGCAGCCACAAAACCTGCTCTGATACCATGTTAAGAGACAGAGACAAAAGGGTTGGAGATAACAAAGAGGAGTCGTATGCTCTCATCTCTTTTTCTTCTATATTCCATAACACATATATCTAAAGTGCATACAACACTCTAAGGTCTACAAACCATTCACACACAGCCTAAATTCACCGACTTATTAATGTCCCACACTTGCTGATACAGTTGGACACAGCTAATACTGTGTCAGTCACACACAAGAGCTTGAAGTCTTAACACAAGGAGTATAAACAATGGCACTACAATATCATAGTAGATTAATTCCCAAATATTGAAGTTGAGGCAACACCAAGTTCTAAGTGTAGTAGAGTGAAGCATGCTTCATTGAGTCCTTTCCTGAAGTAGATTAATTCCCAAATATTGAAGTTGAGGCAACACCAAGTTCTGAGTGTAGTAGAGTGAAGCATGCTTCATTGAGTCCTTTCGTGAATATATTTGCATTCAATCAAAGATATACAAGCTTGATCAAAATTGATCCCATCTTTGCTAGATAATATGGTAATAATATTATCATAAGCAAGATCCTTTACAATGTCAAGAAGCTGTGTTACCAATTGCTTTTGTGGAACAGCATCACCAGTAAAGCAAGCTAATTGTTAACCCCAACACGAAGAAAGCAAAAGGAAATAAAAAAGACGCAGGGCAAAGGTGGAAAAAAGGTAGCCCGACTAAAGAAAGAATAGGAGAAAAGGCCAAAAGCGCAAGGGCAACCTTAAAAGTCCAAGGCAAATGCAAAAGGGGAAAGGCGCATTTTAAAATAAAAAGGCGCACCCTGAAATCTTGTAAAAGAGCGCCGGGCTCTCACTCGTGCAATTTATAAATGTAGATGGGCAGTGGAAAGGAATCTAGGAAGATAGAAGGACAATGGGAAAAAGGGCCTAGGCTATGGCTGGCCATGTAAAAAAGAAGAAAAGGGGATGACTGCCCAAAAGGGATTTAGGGTTTTGTATATAAAGTTGAAAAGTGAATGCGAAGCTCATTCTTGTGTGTGGCAAAAAGTAGCTCTCCTCTTCTTCTTGTTGTTCTTGTTCTTGCTTGCTTGAGCTTGTGCTTGAGAGAGGGAGTGTGAGAGTGTGAGGGAGTGAGTGTGTGAGGGTGAGGGACCGAGGAGGAGAAGCTCTCCATCTTCTCCTATCTTCTTCTCTTCTCTTCTCTTCTCTTTTCTTGCTCGCGGCAATGGAGCTTGGAGCATGGAGCTTGAGGATGGAGCTCGCTTGAAGCTTGCACTTGGATCGTGGAGCCACCGGAGTGTGGGGAGAGGAGGTAACTCGAACGGCACGGAAGTAAGCTCACTACACCCGTAGATATGGATGGCGCGTCAGCTATGTGAGAGGTAGCCATTAGTGCTCGGCTTGGAACGCTTGAAACAATAAGCGGTCCGTGGGTCTTGGCGGTTGAGTGAAAGCTCCCACATTTCGGTTCCATTGCCGGGACAAACAAATTCAAGCCTTGAGCGCTTGTGCGCTTCAAATCGAGCATTGGAGTAGGGTTTCCCCCGAACCGGTGCTTGAGATAGGTAGGAAGCGAGGGGGTTGAAGATGGTATTCGATCTCCTTGGCAAGTAGGTTTGTTTTTTTTCTTGAGATTTATGTTGTGAGATGGAGTAGTGTAGGTATTTACTTTGTGATTTGGATGCATTAGAGTAGGAGAAAACAAAGAAAAACAAAGAAAATAAGCATTAGGGTTTCTGTTGTCAAAACAAGGAAAGAGGGTTTGATTTGCTTGCCGATTTGCATTTTGGAGTTTATTGGCTATTCCAGGCATATACAACTCTTCCCCTCCATCCATAGCTTTGATCTGGAGATATGTATGACAGGCCGTGACCTAAATCGTGTGATTTGGGCGATTTATCATCGCGCCAGCAAAAAAGGTGCCGCGCTCGGCGTGTCCGAGTGATGTGGCGATTCTGGGCCGAGTCCCAGAATCGGCCCTCGGCCCACTACCACTCAGACCACTTGACTCGGCCCACCTGATTCAGCCCTCGGTCCGCCTCGGCCCGGCCGACTCGGCCCTCAGACATCTAGATTCGGACTGGCCAAATTTGACATTCGAACCAGTCACATTTGGCCCTTCCTACTCGGCCCTCGGGCAGTCCGAATTGGGCATTCGGACCCTGTAATTCGGGCCTGTTGGGCCGAATTTATATTTTCTCAAATTTTAACCTGAAGACAGTGAAATTAACCGAGAAACCATAAGAGTCGAAACCATATCATAGATCGATCATTGGGCTGAAACTTAGAGCACTAGTTCAAAATTTGGCTATAAACAGTCCTCCAAGTTGTGCATGGGTTTTACCGTAACGGCCGTGCGGGCCGGGGGGGACTGCCCCCCTTGGACCCCCGCAAAGGGGGCTCTGCCCCCTCCGCACCTCCCCCGAGTAGATTGGAGAGAAAACGCATGCTGTGACAGGCCCTCCAAATCGGACCCTAGTGTAGCGATGGCTCTATACGAGCATGGAGCCTCACTTGCAATAGAGCAACCAAAAGCCCATACCCGAACAGAGAGAAACAGAGACCCTAGAACATCAATGGGCCAATCTAGCCATCAAGGGCAAAAAGGCCACACCACGAGAACACAAAGACATTGTGTTCATACCATGTCTAGTTAGAGCGAAATGCAACATCAACAAGCTACAAATGCCAAGATGACTAGACATGACACTCTTGATGAGAGATGTACCTTGAATAGCACTGCACTGACGATCCAAGACAGCAGTGGAGAATCCACATCTGGTCATGCAGTCGAGAACTCAAGGGCATCTGTCAAAAGGCTCAAATTTACAAGCCAAGACCCGGAAGATGAAGACATAGTACCACCTGCTTATCTTAGGGTCAAACTTACCGTGAAAAGAGAGCATACTATCGATGCTCTAATTGATGAAGGAGCATATTTTAACATCTTGACCTATGAATCATGGACCCTACTAGGCCAACCAGAGCTCACACCGACTAGTGCAACTCTTAGCCCTTATGGGGGACACCCACAAGCACTCATAGGGAAGTGCAAAATCCTTGCGACAATTGAAACAGAAAGCTTACATATCCTATTTCATGTTCCTCCAAATAGTGCTAGCTGCGGGAAAGAAACCCTCCTAGGAAGACCCTTCAAAAGGGCGACCAAGTGTGAGGCCGATTATGTAGCACAGAGGATACACCTCACACTACCGGGTGTGAGGATAGTCACAACCTTTAGCAAGGGTGACCTCATCAAACCTCAAGGGAAAGGCAAGGAAGGTGCTGACGTAATAGTCAAGCCTACTAACGAGAGCAAGGACTTGTTGGAAAAATTGATACAAGCACAGCTCGAACAATGAGAACCAGTGAGTGAGGCCATGCCTGAAACAAGAAGGTCAAGAAACAATGCCAAGGACGGGCTTTGGACTTACAAATATCGTAGAAGACCCCAAAAGAAGCCCAAACCTTATAGACGCAGGCATCGATGGAGGGTCAGCACAATGCCGTGATGGATATCCAAAGCGTTGCTATGTGCTCAAGGATACTATGCAGGTAACCAATGGATTTGGGTACCAAAATCCCCTGCTAAACCACCTCTATCAGCTGAAGGCTAGAGTGCATCAAAAGCAACGAAGCACAGGAGGAAATCTAAGAGAAACTCTAGGTCTCGAGGCAAGAAAGCAAACACGAGTGTTCGAAAGAAAGAGCCTCAACCTAGCATGCTTAATAAGCAGATGTCATATGTAGCCATTGAGCGTGCACAAAAGCCATTAGTGCCCAAAGAGCCTTTGATTCCCCAAGGGGAGAACAAGCATCATAGGCACAACATTGCTCAAGGCAAGGCTGATTGCTCAACAAAGCAAATAGCACAATCGTCTAATAGCCTTGAGCAAAGCATTCAGCCAGTGCCAAGTCCACCTAAGAGTCCTAGATCTCCTACATCCTCTTTTTCCACACGGACACAGGAAGTGCAACAGCGGTTGTCAAGGGAAACTTCTCAATTCCAATCTCTATCTCCATCTAAGCTTGAAAATGTCCAAGAGGTGGGACATGACGCCATCTGTAGCTCTCGACCCAAGGATATGCATGAGCAACCTAATGTGACTAGATCAACTCATGCTCGATCTACACAGATGAGTGCTCAAAGGGCAACAAAAGACACGGCCACTTCCGATCGCCCTAGGGACTTGACACTGCAATCCACCAAGGGTAGCCAGCCCACTAAACTAGCTGCTACTACTTCCAAACAGGGATCACAGCAGTCACAGCCCTTGGCCGTGGCAATGCCCCGTGTGGAACGTGTCCTTAGTAGTTTACCTCTAGAGGAGTTGTCGCAACCAACTTCCTCGAAAACTTCAGCACTTTCAAAGTGCCTAAAGCCTAGGCTGGAGGAGTTAAACATAAGGGAGTTGGCTAAAGAGCTAGACTCCCTGAAAAGGGAGGCAGTTGTGCCCTCACAGCTTGGTAAGGCTATTCAGCAGGCCACAACTATGTCCCATAAGGACACATTAGAGAGAGACAATGCTGAGGCCCAACCAAGCACGTCAACGGTTGACCTAGTCCAGGGTCCTGAGTCATTGAGAGAGGCACCTTCATTGACCAAGAAAAAGAGGAGAAAGCAGAGAAAACAACAACAGTTGCAGGTGGTTGTGGACCCCAAGAACATTGAGACGAAGGGCGCTGGAGAGCTGATGAATAAAGCATCAAGCCCATCCACCAATGAGCCCACTGATGCCTCTCCTAATAGTGGTAAAACCTCAGACACATCTGTGTGCTCTGAAAAACCAAAGCAATCGTTGCCATCAGAGCAGTTGCTTGCAACACTCTATCCACTGACAATAAAACTCACATTGATCAATTAAGAGTGGATACAACGCTGTCACAACAAGGTGACAAATCTATACCAGTCACATCCGAGAAGAACCATGACAAAATAGCAGCAAAACCTTAGGAAAAACGTGAGAACCCCAAGAGCATAAGAAATCCTAGTGTTGACCAATCTTGCTCATCTAGGCCTGAGCCCCCAGCCATGCTAAAGCCTAAGGAAACTCTTAGAACTTTGCATGAGATAGCAACCAAACAAGCCCTCATTGAACATAGAAGTGTCACAGAATGCTTAACTGAGTTGGATGCTAAGGTCAAAGTGGTCACACGTGTCTATGACCTTGCGGACATGGGCACAATCCCCAAGGAGCAGCTTGGAGATTACTTGCCCTTTCCTCTATCCTGGGAAGAGCAAGAACATCTTAACGAGCACTACGACAGGCTCCTACATCAACGCATGCAACTCATCTCTGACGAGGAGGCTGACGAACTGCGCTTAACCATCACATTCAATGAAGTGCTCTGCCGACCGAATCTAGTGGACATAGAGCAAAAGCAACTGACAGCAGGCCAGAGTCAATTTGAGCAGCGTTGGTGCGAAAGCCGCGTTGTAATGGCCGAACTAGGGGGTCAGATCATGACAGTCTCAGAGGAGCGATTGGCCAAATGGCGGTCTCAAAGAGAACCAACCTATGTGGCACCAACTTCCTTTCGAGTGTGCTGACTGCCATTCGGGGTATGGACTTAGCTGGAACTAGCCAAGAGAACGCTCTATTTGATAAGGTTTTCACTGAGGAGGAGTTACATATAGCCAGTAGACTCGGACAAGGTTCCATGCTACTTGATGTGGCAAAATATCTATCGGTATTAAGTAAGCTGCCACGAATACTAGATGCATGTGCCACGCTCCAATACAATCCTGATTTCTACAATTGGTTTCTATCCTCGTGAGGTGACATGGATTCGTATATGTATATATATATATGTATATATAAACAATGATTTTTGTGTCACCCTGTATAGATACCATCAACACACACAAGCAATGATAGTCAAGCGCAGGGAGAAGAGTTGGGTTTGACAGGCTAAGCTCCTCAGGTCCTCCTCTCATCACACTTAAAAGTCGTGTGACCATTTCCACCTCTAAGTGAAGGGCATGCAACCCTCATTACCTCCATAGGAAGCCTTGACCAATGACTCTGATGGTGTAGATGGGGTACCGTCCCTTTCTATACACCTTTCCCCCTTTTTGGTCTATCCTTCCGAGGAGGAGCCCTGCCTAAATCCATGACCGCCAGCCGATGTAACTCGGCGTGAACCAAGATCTACTAATGGTAGGAGGCTAAATATACATCACGGGGGCCATCCCTCTACAACAAGCATTGCATGCCCTACCCCTCCCCTTCTCGTCCTATGCGCTTGATAACCTGCACTATAATCCCTTACATGTGAATGGTATTATCATGTAACAAATCCTAATCCTTGATTCACATCTTACAGGCCCCCCGCGAGGAAAACATGGAGAACCAAGGGAAGCTAGCTTGCAAGGACACTCTTCGCAGCTGACAGGAACATGCAGCACAAGCCCCTCCACCAGTGCGCTACGTGCCCACTCTTAAAAGGTACGCCAAGAAACACGGCCCCAAGCGACACTGCCCCGGACGAAGGCCGAAGAATCCATAGGCCAGGGGAGCGGACGCTTGAGGAGGCGCACACAATGTGACAACACCAATGGCACAAACCCCCAACGTACGCTCGGGCACCAAATGCTCAGCTTGGGATAGGGTAGAATTTAATGAATTGTTTAAAGACATTCTGGAAACGGTAGCGGCCCGAAACTACACCATTCATGTCCCGACCGACATGTTCCCTACCCAGCCTCATGGGAGCTCCGCACTAGCACCGCCCCAATCGCCTAGCCAACCGGACTCTCCCCGCCTCATACCTATCGACTAAATCCCTATGATGTACAAGTAGCTTGACAAGTCAGCATGCCAGAACATTTTATTTTTTGATAAGTAAAGGGGCAAGATCCCCACTTGTACACTTCCGCGTTACTTCTCGTTAATGCATGCGACCTTAACAAGCAATGAAATAGGCATCCCAATAGACGTCATAGAATTCTGAAAAATTATGTCTTATCATGATTGCATTTGTTCGACGCGCTTAACACAAGCGAGCATATACTCTCACAAAGTGACAAGTGGATGCAGGATAATACAGATCCTTGTACGAAAGTGTTCAATGCCCGATCACCGCAAGACCATTGACCCCACAAAGAGCCACGACGAAGCCATGCTTCCGAAAGCAAAAATCACCCTTGCCAACCACCCACATCGCATGGCCCAAAGCACATTCATGGGCCACGCTCCCTTTCTGGGTCAAGCTCTATAGTTGGCTCACGGCAGTCGTTACATCAATCGTACCAACATCACGTGTGTCGCAAGGAGGTTTGCAATATCTCAAGTGTATCTCCCCATCTCAACAACTGCTTCTCTAACAACGAGGCTAGGGCACAATCATCACTGTAGTATCCATTTCTTGAGCCTTCAAAGCTTGACATTTTCCAACCCATTGAAAGGTTGCTAGCCTCAACATATTGTAATGGTTGTACTCAGGCAAGCCCAAAAAAAAAAAAAAGAAAGAAAGAAAGAAAAAACACCAACAAAAAAAAAAGAGAAACGCATGAAAAGATAAGAAGCAACCACAATCACAGCACAGCACCTAGGGGTCCTCAAATTAGGTACGTCCAGTGACCTTGGTCGACTGGCTCCGTCCCTAGTCCCCTAGCCCTTTACCATCACCCACAATTGTTTAGGGCACATCAAGGGCAGGACATACCTGGGGAGCTTGTCTCGCCTATGGTTAGACCTGTCACCCTGACCCACTTGCACAATTCTCTCTTGCACTCTGCCTTAGTACCATTGCAATCAGTGGTGGTAAGCACTGCACGATTGGCCATGAAAAGTACAATGTCCTCATCAAGCAAGTCCAATAGCTTCCAGCTACCGAAAGTGCGGTGTCCCTGTATTCAATTCTACTCCGTCGTGCAGTCACAATGCAAAGGATGTCTCATATACCTTCAAGTGTACTTCTTCTCAACATGGACAACTTTGCTTCATCCCCACATTGTTACGAGAAACTAGCCCACGGTCTTCTAACTATGTAATATCTAAGTATACACGAGCACTTACATAATATCTGCACCGAAGTATATACATAGTTTGGGTCCTCAAGTGCAGGACAATACTCTCAGCTTGCTTAGAGTTTGACATGTCTCCCAAACTAATCTAATACATCTTGTGCATGATAAGAAGACTAGCACTACCCCTTAGGGAGAGACCACATCAGAGGTTTTCAATTGCAGGTGTTGAAGACTCCAACGAAAAGGTCGTTCGCTCTTCATCAACATCCAACTCTGAATGCTTATCCCTTACCATCCGACAAGCCCGCAAAGAATCGTCATGTGCAGAATCCCCAACAAACCAACACTTGTGCTAGCCATCAATGCAATCCCCAACACAGAATAGCCCTACCACCAACTCCAACAACCTTCCACCGGGCACCTTGGCCACCAATAGGCCCCCAAGACCTTCTGCCACACCACCACCAACACCCCTCCACGGAAACCACAAGTGTCCTTCTCACCCACGTCTTCGGTGCATGCTAAACGCTTGCTACCTACGACGGTGAGTGCCATGGGACTGGCACTCGTCTAGGAGGGGGGTAATGTTAACCCCAACACAAAGAAAGCAAAAGGAAATAAAAAAATGTTAACCCCAACACGAAGAAAGTAAAAGGAAATAAAAAAGACGCAGGGCAAAGGTGGAAAAAAGGTAGCCTGACTAAAGAAAGAATAGGAGAACAGGCCAAAAGCACAAGGGTAACCTTAAAAGTCCAAGGCAAATGCAAAAGGGGAAAGGCGCATTTTACAATAAAAAGGTGCACCCTGAAATCTTGTAAAAGAGCGTCGGGCTCTCACCTGTGCAATTTGTAAATGTAGACGGGCAGTGGAAAGGAATCTAGGAAGATAGAAGGACAATGGGAAAAAGGGCCTAGGCTACGGCCGACCATGTAAAAAAGAAGAAAAGGGGATGACTGCCCAAAAGGGATTTAGGGTTTTGTATATAAAGTTGAAAAGTGAATGAGAAGCTCATTCTTGTGTGTGGCAAAAAGTAACTCTCCTCTTCTTCTTCTTCTTCTTCTTGCTTGCTTGCTTGAGCTTGTGCTTGAGAGAGGGAGTGTGAGAGTGTGAGGGAGTGAGTGTGTGAGGGTGAGGGACCGAGGAGGAGAAGCTTTCCATCTTCTCCTCTCTTCTTCTCTTCTCTTCTCTTCTCTTGTCTTGCTCGTGGCAATGGAGCTTGGAGCGTGGAGCTTGAGGATGGAGCTCGCTTGAAGCTTGCACTTGGATCGTGGAGCCATCGGAGTGCGTGGGAGAGGAGGTAACTCGAACGACACGGAGGTAAGCTCACTACACCCGTAGATATGGATGGCACGTCGGCTATGTGAGAGGTAGCCATTAGTGCTCGGGTTGGAACGCTTGAAACAATAAGCAGTCCGTGGGTCTTGGCGGTTAAGTGAAGGCTCCCACACTGATTAATAATGTTTTTGAATGATTTGATATGTGAGTGAGCTAACTACAAAGATAAAGTATTTTTGTAATAGATTTCTTCTCAAAATTTGCTATTAAATACTCCCATATAGCTTGTGAGGTTGAAAGATTACATACATCAAGCATAAAAGATTCTTGAAGAGTAGAAAGAATATACTGACAAGCAACTTTGTCACATCGGATCCAGTGATTATTGAAGTTTCCCATTCTTGAAATATAGGTCCTTCAGTTACAAGGGTATTATCATGAGCCTGATCAATTGGTTGAGAGGAATATTCATAATTACCAAGAACAATATCATGCAAGTCATCACCTTCAAGAATTAGTAGCATCTTTACTTTCTATCCAAGGAACCGTTGTCCTTGAAAGTGAGGTAGAGAACATTGTCCAGAAGGAAATCCATTGACGATTATAGAATTTACATATCTAGCTACCTGAGAGACTACATACAATATGAGATCACAAAATCTGCACACCATATATCAAATGACAATGAAAGTTTAGCACAACAAGTTGTACACAAAAGATATGATGTAAAGAAATATGCTTAGTTCAAAAAGCATACATCAAAATAAAGTGGCCTAAGATAGACAAGATGTAGATAGGAACAAAGCGGCCCAAAATAGACAAAACATGGGCAAGAATGAAGTAGCCCAAAATAGATGCAACGTGTGCAAGAATAAATGGCCCAAAATGGACAATAAATATGAACAATGATCAAAATGTTATCACTTTACCTTTTGGCCAAGAATAGATGATGATCTTGCTAATTTTGCCAAAAACTCAAAAGTGAGTAATTGTGATGAAACCGGTGTCGTAGAAGTCTATACGAAAAGCTATTGTCTTATTTGCTTTCCTGTTTCAAGTCCAATTTACCTCAATTGACATAACTCTTGACATAGAACTCCAAATTGAGCATGAATTTGCTAGGAAGAAAGCTTGTGAGTTTTAGCACATCACAAAAATTGGTTTTCTTGAGAAAGGCATTTCCTTAAGAGTTTCCCAAATAGAAACTTTTAGTGTATCCAAGTAAGACATATCTACAATTCAACATATCTGCAATCTAAACAATGATCGAGTGAACTTCTTCTATGCTTAAAATTCATAACATAAGATGCTCATAACATACACAATACATCAAATTTAAGCATGAAAAACACACGAAACAAGAATTGAAGAGATACTACGTAGATATACTTCCTGATTGTCTTCTTCAAGGAATTGGTTGTAGTTGATTGTGATAGCTCTGATACCATGTTGAGATGTAGAGAGAGAGAGAGAGAGAGAGAGAGAGAGAGAGAGAAGAGAAACACCATGTACACTCCCAAAGACTATTTCATATTGATCACAATCTACATATATATAAGTGAGACCTAGTCTAGATAGGGTGAGCTATATATAGCTCCAAAAAATCCATGATGGTGGAACTCCTTTTCTTGGTGCTCTATTGTAATTTACACAAGTAGTAATACTAATAATATTTTGATTTTTCCCCCTCTTTCCTTGCAATTAGCTAATGAGGTGTATGATTTTACCTACTACACGTGTCTTTTCAATGATATATTTATGTATTACCTCTTAATGAAGATATAATGGTCCTCTACTATGTATTACCTCTTAGTGATTCTTTCTTGTGGCATAGGGTGCATTAAGAAAACTAAAGATCTTGATAAGGCTTAACCTCCTTCCCAATCACAAGTGTTAAGCCGATCGATACCTTCTAGCAATAAATATCATCATTATCATGATATTGGTTATGATGCTTTTCAAGAGATTTGATAGCAATTAAAAGGTTACTATTTTGGGTAGTTATTACCTAAGCACATATCATCATACTCTAAAGATTAATTGCTTTGATAGTACTTTGTGTCATTATTACCTAAGCAAGTGCTTTGATAGTTCTTTGTGTTGTTATCATCTAAGCAAGTACCATCTTTGTGTGAAGATTAATTGTTTTAATAGTACTTTGTATTACCAATAGAGTTACAAATTAACACACTCACACACACATAACACTTTTTGGTTAGTTTTGGCTCATGCAAACACTTATACTAGTCTTGATCGCCTTCCAATTTTTAATCTCTTGAAGGGTCCTAAGACAAAAAACACTTGCTTCTTAGGTTTCTAATAATAATAGCAACCTAAATAGTACAACTATAATGATGACATTTGTTTATGTCAGGACTAAGAGAGCATTAAAAGTACTCATAAAATGGTGGTATTAGGGTATACTTTTTCAAATCCCTCTTATCTATATCTTGCCAAACCCTTGTAGTTTTGATTATCATAAAACTTGAGTCTATCTTCATGGTGTGCACCTACAAATTTTGAGTGAGTATACATTATAAACAATGATCTCTAAAGAATTGGGATGCCATTAGCATCTTTTTCCCTTGAATACTCAATATCTTTGTTCATATAAGGTTGATCAATTTTCAATCAACTATAGTTTTGGGTATACAATGTATGTTTTTCATGACAATGTAGACATAAGTCCTTAGGGCCTAGTTTATCTAGCATCTTTGTAGGTGCAACTAGGATAAAAACAAGGTCCTGTGATGACACATATAATATGCATTAGGTAGTAAGGTTCCTACCTTCATCTTTAATATAGATGTAGGTAATAGTTGGACCCTTCGCTTGCCTAGGCTTGGAAAGACTACTCTTAGGGACTACTATCAACAAATTTTAACATTCTTTATATACTTATGTTCATGGCATTTAATTTTAAAAAAATTGAATTATAAATTGTAGTTTCTTTATGTCCGAACAAGGAACTAGTTTTATTGTAAATGTTAACTGATAAATTTATATTACTTATATCCCACTAGATGATCTTTGAGACTGGAAGCTTGATCAATGGAGGGTGAAATTAAAAAAAAAATTATAGGACTACATGAAAGAGGGTATAATGTTCGATGCATAAGTTGTTTGGGAGGTCATAATAACATATGTCAAGTCTTACATACTCCACACTAGTATTGAAGGCTCTTGTGTGAAGGGTATGGCATATTTAGTGACTATATTCAATTTTTTGAGATAGATGAGTGATGGAATTTGAAAAAGAGAGACCAAAGAATTGGTTTAAGTTTCTTTCTTTTCTACAAGTTCTTGGATTGGACTAGAATGCACATAACTTTATCCATTAGGTGTCACTTACTAAAGGTATCATAGTTTCAAGCATTGGGAAGTAAATGAACAAATATGCCATTGTAGCTTGGAAGATCCTATGGTGATAAGCATGTCTTGGGCAATGATTTGGGGTGAAACTTTTTATTTTCAAGAAAGGTGATAAGCATATCTTGGGCAATGATTTGGGGTACAACTTTTTATTTTCAAGAAAGGTGGTGTTGGCATTCTATACTAGATTTGAGAAATAAACATAGGATTTTTGGTTATCTTCTTGCATATTGTTTGATGGAAATAATCTTTTTTACGCTTAGATTATATCGAGACATCTTAAAAGTGTTTATGATGTAGCATCCATATGGGCATTTCAATTTGATGGCAAGGTGACTAAACACAAGAGTTGCACTTTATTTCCTACTAGCCTTTTGATGCAACAAAAAGTAGTAGTTAAGTGTACACCATTATCTTTCAAATTGGAGGTATTGAGTTACAACATAGAAAAAGAAATAGAACTCTCACAAAGACACAACTATAGACTCTAGTAGCAATCTAGCATTGAGACTCGAGGGGCAGGCAAGCGCTGCACTTGGTTCAATGAGAGAAATGAGGGGAAACTGAGCATCAGGCCCTCTACCCATAAGGCATAATCTCACATCGACTCCCTAAAATGATACTTAAATAGATCTAGGACTTACTCTAGGAAGAGTCGTGCTTGTTGGTCCTTTTCTAAACTTTGGAAAAAGCCACCTATCTAACTAGGTCCACCTGACCATAGGATGATTTTGTTGGGAGATTGTCCACCTACCTTCCATAATTGACATTGCGTATTTTAGTGATTTAAGCATGTTACCATACTATGATGACACATAAAAATAAGTTTCTTAATTAATCTTACACAAGGTTCATTGGTATACCTTTCAATATGAACACTAAGCAATCCTTTTTGAAAACGCGGCTATTTAAATTTATTCTTTTATATACGACCCACTTTGAAGAGCCAACCAATCTCAAAAATTGGGTTGCCAATCTTGCCCTATTCATCCTGGGCCTTTCAACTCTCAACCACATTGGACTCATTTAGTTTCTCCTTCCCTATCTTAGGAATGCGATCAAGATTACAATCTCAAACTAGAGCTTCGCTTGTTCTCACCCACCGTAAGGGAAAACCTTCCTATACTAAAGACCAAATGTACCTAAGTAGCGGTTGGCCACCTTAGGTAGTATATATACACTCTGGGTGAAGAGTAATATGGGCGACCATGGGGATGGCATCACACATCATTCTTATACGGGTACTCTATTGAAGGCACAAATGTAATTAGTATAACTTTTCCATGCAACCACAATTAGTCTCTAATTTTCTAACTGTATCATTCCTTTCAGAGCAAGGATTAACCAAATTTCTAGTAAATCTAAATCTTCTAATGGGAAACTTTTCCTACATTTTTCAATTGATTACTAAGATTCCAATTCAAAAACAAAGTTTAATTCCGTACACATGAACTTGCTGTAACATACCGTACATGTGAATGCACCTTGATATTCTATTTTCATACGTGGTAGTAATTCATACACGTGAATGCATATTAAGATGATAGCAATGAAACTAAGCTAATTCTTTCGGAAGGAACTAAAAAGAATTAATTTTGCACATTTTTTCTCCACTAAATATGTAAAAAACAACACCATCTATGAAAATATCATTTTAAACACATAAATTTCAAGGTAATATGAAAAAGATATTTATTTTTAAACTCGCTATTTAATATACTAAATAGATAAGACTACTTGAAAGTAAAATATTTTAATAAAATTTTTGTATAAAAATAAAACTTTATATTTTCTAAATTCTTTTAAGAAATTAACTAAATTTTTTAATTGCAAGCACTTTTATAATTATCAATCTAATTTAACATAATATGTTTAAGTCTTGTTTCATTATTTTAAAATTAACCTTAATTATTTGGCTAATTTAATATATTTTTAACTTTAATATATTACTTTTCAAAGTTAAATATTATTTTGGCTATATTTCTTAATTTAAAAGCTATAAAATTTAAAAAAGATAAGATATAGATTAATTTATTATTTAAGAGAGTTTTTATAAAATAAAATTTAAATAATATTATTTATTTATAAAAATAAAATAAAATAGTATACATCATTTATTGTTGTATCCTCAATATTCGTACTGATTGATGGTCCCACCGTGTCAAATATGCTTGCATGGGGCCATAATGGATGGAAAGAGCCATAAAAAAGGAAGGATGGTGGTAAGGTGCCGACACACAAACTTTTGTTAACTCTTTTTTGCAAACTTCCTTGCCTCTCAGTAGATTATTTTCATTGACTCTCACTTACACACTCTCTCAAGAGTAGCATGCTTGTCATTGTGAGTTGAAAATGTGAAGGGGGAGAGATGAGGCCCTCCTTTAAATAGTTTGTAGGGAAGGAAGATTTCATGTATTTCTGGGGATTTAGCAAGGACGAATTGTTTTTGTTTTATTACATGAGAAGGGCTTTTCGTTTTTTTATTTAAGATTAGAAGAAGAGAAAATAGTAATTAATTCCATACATAAATTTTTACTTAATCTCTTTTTGTTTTTAGAAAATAGAGAGGAGGGTTGGTGTTTTTATAATAAAAATGATGGGAAGGGGGGAGGGGGGAGAGAAGTCTTGGTTTTTCTAAAATGGAAGGGGAGAAGGATTTCCTATGGTTAAAATAATACATACATACACACACATATATATATATATACTTTTAAAAGAGAGGGGTACATTCTAAAAGTTTTTTCAAGGGCTGGGAGAGGTTTTGTTAACCTCGTGAGGGGCTAAGGAGCCACTAATGGCAGCCCCTCCCCCAAGGGCCCCTTTTAAGCAATAGTCATTTCAAAGTGACAAAGTGACCATCAAGTATTGAAATATTTCCTATCACAATCTACATTCTACCCTAAAGTCTAATGTAAGTTTTTTTATTTTTTATTTTTTTGTTTTTGTATATATATTATGTATACATACATGCACAAAGACACACATGTTTTTAATTAAAAATCATAATTTTAAGTTAAAATTTTAAAAAATTTAATAAAAATATATCATAAATTAATAAAAAATATATAATATATTAGTATCTTTTGACATTTAAAAAATCAAAATTTACTTAAATTTTTAAAATAACTTATAATAATTTAAAAATAAATAATAAATGAGATATTTTATTAATAATTCTCAAAAAGCTATCAGTATTTAAGAAAACTAGTATTTAATTAATAATGATAATAAATTACCCATATTTAATATATTTTTAAAATAAATATTAAAAAATTAAAATAAAGTATTTAAATTTTAAAAACATAATTAAACCATAAAATTTTATATTGGGTTGATTAAATAGAATCCGAGAGATCACGAGGAAAAAGAAACTCCTGAACAAGGGTAATATATCAAAATATATCGATTTTTGGAGTACTTGACTAAAAGAAAATGGAAATGTCACATTCTATTCTCCGTAGAGAAATCAAGGTGCTCTAATCTCAAGAGAAACTCAAGTGTTCTTTCTAGAGAATGGGTTCCTTAATCTAGGTTGCATCTTCTTTTGGGAAGTCCTTCCATTGGATTAGGTATTCTTGTAAGATATGATTTCTCAAAGGGCTTTCCCTAATTTCTAGGATTCTCTCAAGTTGGACTTCAAGGATCCCTGGGGTTGGTATTATAACTTGTTCGTCACGTTAAGGATATGCGTAGGATTGGGAACATAAGATTTTAGCAAGCTCATGTGAAACATATTGTAGATCTTTAAATGAGGAGGTAGGGCTAGCTTGTAAGCATGTGTTCCAATACATCTTATAATTTTGTATGGCCCACAACAAGTGGGACTAAGCTTCTTCAATTTCCCAAGAGATAGAGAACTTTTCTTGGATTGAATCCTCAAGAAGACCATATCACCTTCTTTAAAGATCCGATCAATCCTCTTTGAGTGTGTGTAGGCATTTTCCCAATCTATGCTACCTTTATATGTTGATGAATTGTGTTGACTTACTCCTACATATCATCTAGCATCATTTTTTAGGCATTGTCATTTATGGTGATAGGATCAGGGAAATTTAGGGAAAATAAGCACCCCTATCACAACTAACGCTTGGAATGGATTCATCTTAATGCTTTATTGGAATGAAGTATTATAGATGTATTTTACCAATGGAAGGTATAATTCAATTCATATTTTTGTTCTCTGTTACAATAATCCCTAAATATATCTTGCAATAATACTTGATTTACTCTTTTGGTTTTTTCATTGGTTGGTGGGTGATACATTGTGTTGAAGGTGGGTGATACATTGTGTTGAAATATGGTTGAACTCTTTGATGAAGATTCTAGTGATATTAGAAGTGAGAGCAGATTTTAAAGGTCATTTTTTGAAGCGAAAAATTGCACGGGAGGTTGTAAAAAACCAATTTTTCATGCAAAATGAAACGATTGTGAACTAATGAGCTAGAGTTTTTCTACATGGAGTTTGATGCCAGGAACCCAACGCAAAGTCTCGGTTCGTCGATCGGGGTCCGCTTGACCCCCCATTTAATCTCCGCAAGGTTTTGCATAATGAAGCAGCTATGTGATTCGGGAGCCGAAATGTGCATGATGGAGGCCAGGTTTATGGATTTCGATACTATGAAGCTAGCCTGTTGGATGGATCTCAAATCCGAGCTCGTTTACCATGCCAAAATAGAAAATAACACTTTGCCAAAGTGTGAACATGAAAAAACTTGAACTAGTTTAAAGCTTAAGCTTGTTTAAGCTTATAAGAAATGAAGTGCATTTCATGAAACGTGGGGGGGAAGGGGAGGAGGGGGCGTTTTTTTCGATGCCCCCAAAATGATTAAAAAATCCAGATTTTAGTCTGGTAGAGATGCAGGGAATGCCCAAGGTCAGCAAGTTCCTCAATTTCCTCACCCTCCATCACGACAAACAAGATCTGATTTTAGTCTTTCTCTCTCCTCTTATGGGCTTGTTCTCATGGATTAGTATGTGAGAGAAGGGGGTGGGTTGAGATGGATGATTTTGAACGTGTGATGATGCACAAGTATAAACGAGCATGAATAGAGGTTGTATGGATCATCAGGGGCTATTGAAGAGTGTCAACGGGCCTCCAATTTCAAAATATGTGTGTCACAAGGTGTGATTTCATGAGTAAGTCATCGATTTCATTATTTTATGATCAATTTTGGTTCGAAACGGTTGTATTTGGTTGCCAATGTTCTAATTTATTAGTCATGTTGAAGTATTCAAGAAAAGCGAGTCATTTAAAAATTTCATGCTAAACATTGCAAAACCCAAGATTATGTGGTTTAAGGAAAATTATGTGGTTTTTTGGGTTTTTGTCATGTGTATGTTGTTCCTATGGGTTGAAATATGATAAGAAAATCATTCTCAATAAGATCAATCAATGTAAACCAATAAATCGATAAATATCAGTAATTTTCTATAAATAAATAGCAAAAAATAAGAAAAAATAAGATTTATGTTTGTGAATATATAGTTGAGCTGAAGCATGAGGTTTAGCCTCATTTCAGCCCTATCTCTATGTTAGAGTGGGTTTTTATTGCTTTCATAAAAGAAAAATACATGAAAATATGCCTTCAACCTACCAATGAATGCATAACTCTAAACAGTAGGGAGAAGGGGGTTGTTGAGTGTTTAAAGTACACTGAATTCTAATGTTTTATAATACATGTCATATAGGGTTCACTATTTTCTAAAATCAAAAGGATCTAGTAGCACAAGAAAGCTAGATACTAACCCTAAGCAATGAAGCAATCGTGTATTAGAAGAAAAGCATGAAAAGAACTATCTTTGCACTTTCACGTTGTTGATTATTAATGAATAAACTTGTTTGAGCATAGTAGCTATACACAATTGCATTGCACGCACCATATGATATCATATCCTGGATGCATAGCACCGATTTGTATGAGGGACTTACATTGAGAGTGTGAGTTATCCCAAGATGAAGGGTTAGAGATTTGATTCTTTGGAAAATATTCGATGAGTTTTATCTATTATCTCTTGGATTGATTTATTAAAAGAGTTGAGCTTATTTTGAATGTGTTTTATGTGTTCACAAGGTGTCTTGGGACCAATTCAGGAGGTGTAGGAGAGCCGTAGTAGTGGAGCCACAATGATCAGCTGAGGGGTGCTCCCTTTGAGTGTGCCTATGCGGTGCACAACACCAATATGTTTAGGGACTCCCTCTAAGGAGTGGGGGAAAATAATTATTCATTGGACTACAAATCGTATAAACACAAGGTTCTGATGCTCTTGACTGCAAGGCCATGTGGGGTAGTTTGAGGTGAGTAGTCGCCAGCGCGGCTAGTGCCTTAGAGCTAGTGTCAAGCTCGTTTTTAGATCATGACAAGAAGCTTTATGGCTTGATTTGAGTGGGATAGCATAAGCCACCTTAGTAAGCATATCTACAATCACCAGGATGGAATCATACCCTCTGTCTATAGTAAGTAGGCCCACTATAAAATCCATGCTAATATATTCCCATTTCATTTGAGTGATATCAAGAGGGTGTAATTTTCCAAGGAGCTTGACCCTTTTAGTCTTGACCATTCGACATCTTAGACATTGGCCTATATATCTAAGGATATCCACTTTCAATCTTGGCCAATAGTAGTATCTTCTGTTTGCATTTAGAGTTTTGTCTTAACATGGGTGTCTAGCTGGAGGGATGTCTTGAGCTTCCCATAAAATTTTCTACTTCAACTCTCAATTTTTGCATACATAAAGTCTTTACTAATAATACAAGTATGTTAAATAATTTCTCACCCCATTTGTATTTTTTGTATGTATATGCATGATATATAAATATCTTTTGTTCAAAATTTCTATCTATCTTGACAATATATGGACAAGATGGATATTGGCTTTGGCCAAAATCAACTAGCTTCACACTTTGACTAGCTAAATAAACTTTCATATCATAAAATGAATATTTATATACCAAGCTAGAAGTTTATGATTTTTCTAAGACCAAAGATTTAACCTTTGACCAATGGTTTGTATTTTCAAAGAAATAGACATAAATTTTATTAATAATTAAGACTTATTTGTTAGCTAAGACATAAAGTACAAAATTAGACTTAAACCACTTTATAAGAAATTTCAACACAATTAACTAATGTTATTGAAAGAATAAAAAACATTAAGTAGATTCTCTCATTTATATTGGTGGCATTTAAAAACACCAAGGTAACTACATAAAACACTTTAAATTTCTAACAAGCATATATTTCATAGCCATGCAAAATCCCTTAATGTAAGGGATATATTTACTATGGAAGTCAAAATTAGTCCATATAGAGTCATTGCCTTGTTGCATCATGTAGATTGGAAAAATACAACTTTTGTAGATAGCTGCACTACCATTTATGAAATGTTTGTGATACCCTAACTCATGAGCAAGTTGCATTGCTTCCATATCTTTGAAAGTAGAGACTAAAGGAATCTGTTTCAACTTGGATAATTGTGAGTTGTTCAATGTAAGTGACAAACGACGTAAGGCATTTGTTGAGTATGTTTGTATAATAGATGGTCATAAAGTACCAAATAGGATTTAAATCACTTTATAAGAAATTTCAACACAATTAACTAATGTTATTGAAAGAATAAAAAACATTAAGTAGATTCTCTCATTGATATTGATGGTGTTTAGAAACACTGAGATAACTACATAAAACACTCTAAATTTCTAATAAGCATATATTTCATAGCCATGAAAAAGTCTTTAATGTAAGGGATATATTTATTATGAAAGTCAAAATTAGTCTATATAGAGTCACTACCTTGTTTCATCATGTATATTGGGAAATACAACTTTTGTAGATTTTGTATAAAACGTTTACCCGTACTACCATTTATGAAATGTTTATGATATCCTAACTCATAAGAAAGTTGCATTGATTCCATATCTTTCAAAGTAGAGACAAGGAATCTGCTTCAACATGGATAATTGTGAGTTGTTCAATGTAAGAGACAGATTATGTGTGGCATTTGTTGAGGATGTTTGTATAATAGATGGTCTCTTGAAGCAAGAAGTAATTGAAGGTTGAACATATATACCATCTTTATCAATCATGGTCTCGTGTAGTGCTAATGATGATGATGAAATACCATCATTCTCTACTCTAGTCCATTCATCAATGACAACCTTGAATTGAGCATACAATTCATGTCATATTGAACTGGATTCTATCCATATCAATCAAACTTGATGACTTCACATGCATCATGGTATTTGCTTAAGTGAGTCAAGTATGGTAGAAGTTCTTTGATCAAGATAAAGTCTTCACGATCAATATCAATTTTTTTTTTGGATAAATGTAATTCTCAATAGGATTTGGACATCCTTTGTAAGGACTGTCATCTATGAGAATAGTCTTGGTATTCTGACAAACATCTCCATATTGATCCCATACATACTTCAGAGACTTGAACATTGCTTTTACTCCTATCTTATCTTGCCTATATATGATTTTGAGTCAATGTCTATGATATTGTTCTTGGCCCCAAATCATGACAAAAGGATACTTCCTTTTTACATGGATCTCCAAGCACTTAATAAATGCCATGACATTCTTATGTAAAGATGTTGACCAAACTCCCACTTGAAATCTTGCAAACAAGGCTTCAAGAAGCTCTATACATCCTGGTCGAAGAACAAGCCATTGCTTTCCCATTTGAAACCTTTGAAACCTTTTAGACTTAGCAAAGCATCGTTGTAAAAGAAGACCATTGAGATCAAGTATTACACATAATTGTGTTGCATTTCTTATCAAGGACACATCAATCACATCATCATGCTCTACTGTTGTTGAATCTATTAGATATCCAACCATAGATGTCTTAGTTGAAGTTACAAAGAAGAAAAAGAAGCACATTAGATTCATTTACTTCCTCATCATTCTTGTCACTAAATTTATTGCTTATTACACATTTTCTGTTTAATAAATTCATGTCAATAAATTAATGACTCACTTTTCTTTAAGTGTTGATGATGATCTAGCATGGCCATGAGACTAGAGACCAATATTCCTAGTGTATCACTTAATGGGGTGATCAAAGCACTATGACGGGGATATCTGGTACAGGCAATACAAGCTATGAAGGGGGAGAGAAGTGTCTGCCAAGTGTAAGAGTGTACACAAGAACCAAGGAGTTACGCATAAATGAAGATGGATTGAGTTCTAAGAAGAGGAAGTGCATTAGCATTGTGTTATATATTTATGTGTGCATCCAGGGACGCCTGGGAATGTTTTACTTGTGTGTAATGAACATTGCATTCATTTGGGGTCATCCTCTCCCCTACAAGTCAAGGTTTAAGGTCTTTTCTTTCATTAAGAAATACGAGAGAGGGAATTCTCTCACTAAGAAAGATGAGAGAATGTGATCCTCTGGAAGTGAGGAGAAAAATGATTTTCTCTTTCTAAGGTCTAAAATGACACAAGATTTTGTGTGGAATTCAATCTTAAGGTTGAGGCCCAAGGCAATCTAATGAACTCTCCTTATCTATGACTCAAAGTGGTTGCATGGACCACAAGTTAAGAGTACAGTTTAAAAAGCTGTTTTTTTGGAAAATCCATTTTTAAAATGTCTCGTGATAGAAAAACGATCTCTAAAAATGGGCCATGTAGTTATCGGAAATAGCGAGATCTACAACTTTCGTGTTGGACGTTTTTTCATCCAAAAAACGCACAAAGAGATATCTCAAAATTAGTGCTGCAAAGTGGACCAACCACATCTTGCATGAAGAACAACTCAACTCTCTCTCCAAGAAGAGAAGCTCTTGAAAGCCTATAAAAGAGGAGGCTCTCTTTGGGTGTGGGAGAGGGGTGAAGGAAGCATCACTTTGCATGTATCCAAGAGGAGAAGAGAAGTGCAAGTGATGCGGAAGCCCTGCTGAAATCAAGCGATGTGAAAGCTCTGCTGAAATCAAGTTCCAAGAGGAGAAGAGAAGGTGCAAGTGCTGCGGAAGCTCTGCTAAAATCAAGCGCCAAGAGGAGAGCCCTACACATATTGTGTAGGAGAGAAGGAGACTCAAGAAGGATCAAAAGGTGCCAACGTCCAAGTTGTGCAAGTGTTAGCCCGTTGTATACCATGCAAGAAACCGTGATCTTGTTTCCAAGATCTACAAGTAAGAACTGGCTTATGTGTAACAGAGGAGCTTGCTCCTTGTCAATAATATAACTCCACAAGGGGGAGGGGACTGGCCCATATTCCAGTCAACTGATGAAGCACCTACAAGTGAGCAATTACATGCTCAATTGACAGAGTATCGTAGCTTGTTGGAGATTCCCGAAGTACGTCAATTGATTGACAGCTTAAGGGAAAGGGAAGAAGCTACTTATGAAGGACCGAATCCTCCAAAAGATGGTGATATTGGAGGAAACACCATTGCACCAATTGATGGTGAAGATGCAAAGCATCCAATTGCTGAGAAGCTTCCTAGAAGGAAGAAGGATTCTCGGGTCAAGAAGAGTAAAAAGACTTCACCTTGAGTGAGACGGATAAGGAGGGAGTTATCTCCCTCAACCAGCTACTCCCATGATTACTCAAGTTCCTCCTCCTCATCATCATCTTCTAATTTCTACTCTCTTGGTTCTAAGTCTCGTGCAATCAAAGGCCAAAGAGAAAGTGTAGGACAAGTCATCTAATGATCGCAGCATTGTCCCTACTGAGTCCAATGTTAAGATCGAAGAGATCAATGTAATGCAGTAACTTGACTCTAATGATGATTACATACTTGCAGCTTCTTCTTTGGATGAGTCACAATAGCTGACTAATGCCTTGCCTAGTTTTACTCGTTGTTGGTTGATGGATTCAAGGGGTTTCTTTCATGTGACCCCTCATAGAGAGCGATTCCACTCCTATTGTAGTATGATTGGATCTATCTGTTTGGCAATGACTTGGCATTGCAGATAGTTGGTATTGGTGATATCCATTTGGTTCAGGCAGTATGTTTACTTTGCATAATGTTTAACATGTATTGGCTCTCACAAAGAGTCTTATCTCTATTGGCATACTAGATGATGAGGATTACTTTGTTTCCTTTGGGGATTCTTCTTGGAAGATCACCCATGGGAACCTTGTTCTGGTACATGGTGCCAAGTTTAGCACTTTATATTCTTTGGTCGTATCTCGATCCATAGATCATGTTTTATTTGTGGCTGCAGTTCCACATGTATCTCTTCAGCATTATCACCTTCCGCATGCGTCCTTAACGGGAATGAAAGTGCTTACTCATTTGTAGTATCTTCCGCCCCTTGACTATAAGTGTTTTGAGCCCTGTGATCGTTGAGTTGACTACCCCATATACCCCACCCCAAAATGGTATGGCAGAGCACATGAACATGACAATACAGGAAAGGGTCCATAGTATGCTTAGCTAGGCAGGCTTACCATAGCAATTTTGGGCTGAGGCAGTGACTACTACCATACACTTGATCAATTGATCTCCTTGCTGTACCATTGGTAGCAATTGGTCATGGGGTCACAACATCTGTATCTTCACAACACCCCCTAGAACCACCCCTAGAATAAGGAGGAGAGGAAGTCTATGGCTTTCTGAGACATCTACCACAACCACTACCTCCACCGATCAAGTAAGGCATCATTGAGCCTCTCTTTGCTAACTAGCCTAGAGTGTCGATTTCGTCTGCTAGAGATTGACGGATTGGAGCATGCCAAGGTAGAACATGCAACTCCTGGTCCACCATATCTCTGAAGTGTGGAATCTGATCCAAAGATATACATGTAAAGATCTCTTGTAGCTTCTCATATGCCATCCCTCAACTCATCCTACTCTCTAGATCGTCTACAATGACCTTCATAGCCAAATTAAGGATGTTAGCATAATCAATAGAAGGGTGAAGGTAAAGCACGATAACATATCTTTGTAAAGAAGGATATTAACTTAAAAATATGTGATAAATTATTGATAAAAGTAAATAGTTAATGAATTTGATAAGCAAATGCAAATACAATTGGTCCTATGGCTCCATGATAAGCTCTTGACATAGCTCGGCATTCATTGGAAGGTCTATGCATAGGTCCCCATTGAAATAGGAGTTTACTTTATTCTCGAAGTATTCTTGTACTCCAACCTCTTCACCTAGATTGCCCATGATTGTCTCATCCACACACTACAAGCCCTCCTTGTCCTCCACCCCCTGCAATAACGACTCTCTACCTACATACTCTCCTTGTGTACACTGGGAACATTGCTTTCATCACACACTCAAGTGCTCTGAGGTGTCGATAGCACAATATACCACCAAGAAGGTTGTTGTGGGTTTGGATAAAAGATTACATGTTCAATAATATCAAATGAGAGCTTTCTGTAAGGAATGAAAAAGCATTTGTGGCCATTTCGTATTGTGGAAAAATACAAAAAAGGTCATGCACCTATTCATAGTGATCTAGCAAGACAAGCGTGTCATGTAGATCATTCGATCTTTTCTCGGAGTCCACCTCCAAGAATCTAGAGGATCCTCATCAAACAGGTGCCCTTGCTTCTTCTAATACTACTTTAAACCATTGTACATTGAATATGATCATGGACAAGCTAAATCAATCTACTAAAAGAACACTTTGCAAGTTACCCAAATACTCCATCTCATCTACTATAATGTTCAAATCTATGGCTCTCCATTGAATTTCTTACTCAAACTTCATCATGACCCCACAGTTGGTCATAGAGCACATTTTATTCAATGTGCTCAACTCAAAAATGTCGCCCACGTGACCATGCCGCACTATAGATTTTGTACTATACATTGGAATGCCTAGGTTAGCTATTGCGTCTAATTACTAGATACAACAACAAAGACAGTAGGTGGTTACCTTTGAATTACATCCCCTCAAGGACTCCCACTCCTCCCTAGAGACTTCAACCCCTTGGAGTGAAGCTATAGTCAGGGCATCATGCAACCATCTCATAGGCATGAACTATGATATCTCCTCTATGCCCTCGATATACTGTCCTGATATTCTAATCGTGTTGCCTCACGTTCTCTTCATGCATGCTCATACCTACTGAGCTACTTCTCCATGGATGCATGGTGCAACATACAAAAACGATCCACTATCTCTTCCATGATGCCATCCATCCTCTTCTCTATTCCATTTCCAACCACCACATCTCCTGTTAGTCGATTGCCATCCTTCAACGTCCATAACATCCTCTTATTTGAATCCATTGTTAGTAGCCACTCTAAAATATACACCAATGACTTTGACAATAGCCAACCTTCAACCATATTGCCCTTTGGACAAGCTTGTTGTCACACAAAGCCTTTTAGGGTTTCATGAAGCGCTTGAAGAAGAACATCCATCCGGTCATGCAATCTCCACTTCATCCATGAGATGTCCTAAGAGGGGAGTTTGTATCATAAGCATACTTGTGGGTAAGTACTTCTCAAATAGAGACTCTCCAACCACGGCTCCTTGCCTTGCGGATTCAATGGATGATGTCTTTATCTCATTCTGTGAGATCCACTGCACTAAATTTGATAACTTATAAATTGCCAAACATATCTCTAGAGTGAGATGTCCCGCAAAAACGATTGGTAGTATGAATTGCTAAAAATTTCAATGCATTAAAAACTATAGATCGATAAAAGTAACAAAGTATTGGATATACTTACTACCAAGGCTGGGACAAACCTGGCATATCTTGTGTCAATCATGGGATTTTAGTCCTACTAGTTTGTCAACTTTAGAAAATGCAAACTTGAGAGAACACATAATACCCATTGGTGTGCTAATAAATTTGATAATTTGCTTTACTATATACTTCTCTTTATTGGATAGAACCTAAAGAGCATGAAGTAGTTGCATATGACCATTAGAGCTTGTTTATGGCCAAAGCGCCTCCATCTTCCCTACTTCCTTCAAATCCATTCATGTCATTAGAGTGTCTCTCTTTCCTGTGATATGGTCTTACAGTAAGTCTTCGGAATGTACATCAAGAGGTGGACGAGGATGAGGAAATGGTTTTTGTAGAGCTCTATAGAGAGCTTATAGCAGTAGATACTTGTGACACTTGCAATCAATGTGCTGGTGGATGAGGAGTTTGAGTAGGTGGTAGCAAGGGTATGGTCAATCGGCGCCCTTCAACATCAAGGAGGGGTGGTTCGAGTGGCTTGCACACATATGTAAGGCAGGGCTTTAGTAGCTCACATCCCATGCCTCATGATGACACCCCTCCCCTTGCCTACATAGCCACCACCTAGGAAGCCATCATTCGATGATGTTGGTAAACTCATTAGTGAGGTTGAGTATGAGTGTGTCTCATCATTCGATGCCGAGGAGTCAATGTGCATGGGATCCAGCAACAAATGGTTGATCTATAAATGGGTCTAATATGGCAACTCATAGAAAATTGAAAATCGTCACATTTTGCTTAGAAGTGACTCTTGGGACCATCTTCCACTCATACCAGCTTTAAGCATTCATTCGTATGGGAGGCCGTCCAAGGAATCCCACTCTCAAATACAACATGCCCCTGATAGACCATCTTCTTCACGATCTGCAACCTTCGGGAGTCCACCACACAATGGACACACATGATAACCCAATGCGACCAGGCCTATCACAATATCTATATCTAGTTAATACAAATATAAATGAGCCATGTGAGATGCCAACAACAAGAACAGAAGCTCATTTACCTAAGTACTCACCAGATCCCAGAAAGTCATACATGGTCCACATGGATCATATTTTACTGGACTACCTCCCAATATGCTTACTCATGTCTTCCATAGTAATCCCCTCCTCCCACAATTCTTAAGCTCATCAACTAATGGATAGAGATAAGTGTCCATATTCTTCACTTTATAGCACCCAAGAATGAGCAAGCTAAGGATTAGGTGTCCCTTCTTTGTAGAAAGTCATGGTGGGATATTGTAGTTCACAACGATTATTGGCCATACACTGTAAGAAGTCAAGTGGAGTTCAAATGGATTCACACTATCCATAACAAGACCAAGCTGAAGGCTCTCATGCAAAGCTTGGAAAGGTGGAGTCAATGTGACCTCATGCTCACAAGTTAGTTGGTATTTGTTAGATTCCATATGTGGACCTGTTTTGCGTATGCCACGTTGCCAAACTCGCCATACTTGATGTGCAAAACATGTGACAAATGTGTGGTATAAGTGAAAAGTGTTTGAGAACCTTTAGAGGGACAATTTACTCCTACAGATCTTGGCAATACTTGTGAGTGTCACACTTCGAACATATTTCCATAGACTCGTATTCTCCTTGAAAGAGCACACAATCATTGACACATGCATGAATGTTATTATAATCCATGCCAAGCTTTCACAACACTTGTAGTGCATCATCACGAGACTCAGGCATTGTGTTTTTAGATGGCATTATGTGACATTTTAGTAGCCTAAAAAATTCAAACACCTTTAAAGAAATAAAAATTATTCTTATTAATACATCAAGATAAAAGAGTATCATATGTACATGAACAACTTGGTCACACTTGCATCGCTTCATCCATACTTTATCTATATACTTAGGAGCACAAGGAGTATCCTTAAGTGAGATACTTGACACCCATCATACGATGGTATGGAGGCCTCCTCTCTTAATGGATCAAATGACCCCGTATCCATGGGTGGTAATGCATCGATCATAGCCTCCATCTCAGGCTCCAGCATTTGAGGAAGGTCCAAACAATCTCCAATGTTTCTAGTGTCGAGGGCATAGTTAGCAGAGTGCCCTCTAACGGGTTTATTGGCTTGAGAACTCCTTCCACTATATGGCCATGAACTCTTCTTATGGGCCATAATAGGTGCAGTGCTTGAGATGGACCAGCACCTCCTTGTGGTGGGATATTTCTAAGGCACATTTAATATTATTGAAGTTTATTTCAAGTAGAGTTTGATTACAAAGCATGAACGATACACACTTTGCTCACTGTTAACTCAAAGTCCAAGATCAATTAATCGATGATTTTTGATTGAAAGTCACTGAAGCATCACACGTGGTCTATAGACAAGCGATGTTTTCATTGAATTGAAAGCTTGCATTGAGTGCATGAATCTGGGATACACTGATTGAGATATGCCTCTCAATCTCAAACATCGTGGCCCTCATCGTTGTCCAATTTTTCTTAATGTCATGGCAGACAATACACTTCTCTCTTGCCTTCTCTCCATCCGCATCTTTATTTCTCTCTCCTTCTCTCTTGCCTTCTCTCCCTCCACGTTTTTATTTCTCTCCCCCTCTCTCTCTATCTCTTTATTTCTCTACCCCCATCCTTTCCTCTTTGTTTCTCTCATTCTCTCTCTACCCCCTTTCTTTGTTTCTATTTCTCTCTTCATCTTTGTTTTTATGCCCTCTCTCTATTTCTCTCTCTCTTTCTCTTTGCATATTTATTTCTCCCCCCCTCCCTTTGTTTCTCTTCCCCCTCCCTCTCTTTATCTCTCTTTTCGCCTCTTTCTTCACATCTTTATTTCTATCTCCCCCCATCTCTTTTTGTTTCTCTCCTCTCCTCCCCCTCCCTCTCTTTATCTCTCACTTCCTCTCTCTTTCTTTATTTCTCTCCCCCTACTTTTCCATTTTTATTTATATATTTTTGGTTTTATTTATCTTTCTTTTTGTTTCTTTTTCTCCCTCCCTCTATTTCTTTATTTTTCTCTCTCCCCTCTATATTTTTATTTCTCTTCTCTCATCTCTTCGCCTTCGCATCTTTATTTCTCCCTCCATCTCTTTGTTTCTTTTTCTTTCTCTCTCCTTTGCTTTCTTTATCTCTCCCTTTCCCCCATGAACCCTTTGCATCTTTATTTCTCTCTTCCCCTCCCTCTCTTTATCTCTCTTCCCCTCTCTTTGTTTCTCTCCCTTCCATCTCTTTGTTTCTATTTCTTTATCTCTCTCATTCCATCTCTCTCCCCCTCTTCGTACCTCTTTGTTTCCATACCTTCTTTCTATTTTTTCTCTCCCCCTCCCCTCTCTTCCTTTGTTTCTCTCTCCTCTCTCTTTATCTCTCCCTTCCCCCATGAACTCTTCGCATCTTTATTTCTCTCTCCCCCTCCCTCTCTTTATCTCTCTTCCCCTCTCTTTCTTTGTTTCTCTCTCTATAATTCTATTTCTGTCCCTTCCAACTCTTTGTTTCTATTTCTTTATCTCTCTCATTCCATCTCTCTCTCCCCCTCTTCGTACCTCTTTGTTTCTCTAGTCCCCCATCCCTCTTTCTTGGTTTTTCTTCCCCCTTCTCTCATTCTCTCTTAGTTCTCCCCTCTTTCTTCATCTCTCTCTCTCTCTCTCTCTCTCTCTCTCTCTCTCCTTTTCCTTCCCCTCTCTCTATTTTTCTCTCTCCCCCCTCTCTGTCCCTCTCTTTATCTCACATTCTCTTCTCCCTCCCTTTATTTCTCTCCCCCCTCTTTGTCCCTCTCTTTATCTCACTCTTATATTCTTCTCTTTATTTCTCTCTCCCTCTCTTTTTTTGAGAAGTTTAGAATGTGTACCATAGAGTTTTAACATTTTGTCTATTTAACTATTCTAAGACTAGGATGTGCAACACAACAAGTAAAGTTGTGATAATGGAGGGACATACATTTAAAAATTTTACACCAAAGTGAGAACTTTATTGATAACTTGTACATACAAAATCCAAAACTTGCATAACATGCAACGATCATGTGCAAGTAGGGAAAATGTGAGGACCAATCCACAAGAGTGCCTCTAGCTCACTCTTGCTATAAGAAGAATGGCTTAGAATGTTTCGCTCCCTAAGTTAGCATAAGTTTGACCTAGCACAATGAGTTTTTGACATTGTCCATGTGGAAAAAGAGACTCCTTTTTTTTTTGGCTTTTCCCTATAGTGTTCAACATCACAAACATTTGGTCTTGAGGCATTGCATACCTAGCTAGGTGCGGTTAGACGGGGAGCTATTGGGCTCCACCCTTGTAGCCCCATGCCCTAGTCATACCTAGCTAGTAGGGCCTGTAACCCTCTACCCCCCCCAATCACGACCAAGTACATATGCGGTGCCACTTGATAGCCCGTGTAGATGATAAACTATGGTTTGTGGATCCAATTTAACTATCCTTCAACTCAGGCTAACTATCTACACGTGCACATGAAGGGCTGGTCATCCCAAAACATCTATTCTTGGATGGCTTAAAAAATAAATAAATTAAAGACCTCTAAATGATGAACTTTTTCGGTTTAACCACCCAAGGCTGTGATGAACATAGCTTTTCCCCATGGCTATAGGATGGACCTCAGTTCCACTAGAAACTAGGTGCCACATGAGGAAAATGATTAACATGGTGATCTTTTTCTGCTCGGAGTTGCTCACGTGCGAGGGCCTTGAGGAGAAGCTCATGAATCATGATGTAGTTGGCAATTATAGTGGGAATTTGGTACGATGCTGCTCGAGGAGGTTGGCGCATGCTAAAGGAGTCGAGGAAGCTAAAAGTTAGTCCGTCAGTCTCCCAAGAGCGGAGTTAGGTGAGACTTCAGCGTCTCTCTCTCATTTACTAAAATGGCCTTCTGATTACACTGTTACTTCGGGTTTCCTCTACCCTGAGACGCTGGCTCTTCTCGAATGAGAATGTGGGTCTCTTTACCCCTCACATGGTTGCCCATACTTCTCATTATCGCCCACATTGATGCATACCCTGGTCCTGCTCTGGCAGAAGCCTCTGCTACCTACAAATTAACTTATGGCCGCACCCACGAGGTGCTGCAGCAGTGTGCGGACTATTTCACAGAGCTTTTACCAGTTAATGATGACCCATCGATGGAACAGCAGATCAAACAGGGTCTCTCTTTTTCTTATGGTGGCTGGCAGCAAGTGTCTGGGAAGGCACCATTGATGCCCTTCATATCAACACCATCCACCAGCTTCCCTGAGGGTCCAGAAGAAAGAACTGGGCCTCATCTGCAAGAAGAAGCCCATCTTGCCTCTCTTCACGTCACTGATGTTGGCTCGCGCACATTGGATTCCTCCATTGGCATGGTGAATGTATCTGCTGTCTTGCAGATTGGCATTGCTGCGCAAGGATCACATATGTTGATGTTGAACAAATCGAATGATCTCTGTATTCTTCCAGGATTCTCCCTTGTCAAGGTTTTCATGGAAGGGGTTTATGCAGAACAGCATAATGAAAGGGTACTGTGCTTGATTGGGTCTGCTAAGCTGCCTCGCCGCGGAATGAACACATCATTTCCATGGGATTGGCTTAACTTGATAAAGGAGCGGACTGGCTACATTATCCCCTCAGTTGATGATTCAAAAATAATGGCAGTTTTCCATTTTCCAAAGATCATGTCTCTGACTTCCCGGGCTGTGTCAGGAAGGCTGATGAGCTTCCATTCACCTGCAAACATGAATTATTTCAATCCTGTGGACATTTCTTCACAATTGAGTGCACATTCTAAGTATGAGTTTGTGGCAGGTGATTTAATTGACTCTGCGTGTAGCAAGCCACTGCATTTTCCAGGGGAAGTACCTGAGCCTCCAAAGTCTTATCGGGAGAGTGGCTTTTGTAGAATGGCATATGAATTCCTCCCCAACCAGTGGATGGAATTTTTACCAAACTGGAATTGTAGCCTTTCTAAGGAACTTTGTACAAAAATTAGGTCCTTTCTCAACTAGCTCAGTGACCCAGCCTATGGATGGTGGTTTTCATGGCATCCAGCTTCTGGTGCAGGATGTGCGCTGTGTTGATTATGTTGATCACCGTGGCTCCCCTTCTGCCAATCTCAGTGCAGTTTTTAGAGCTGTTTTGCCTTCTCAAGATCAAGAGCTAGCTTTTGAAAGAACAGATTTGGATGGCTTGACCCTTGCTGTGGATGGAAGATGGAGCAACTCATCCGGCCAGCTTTGCATGGTTGGATGCAAGGGTGCCAGTGCTGGTCTTGAAACCAATGGCAATATAGCCTGTGATCATAAGATATGTCTGTATTTTCCAGTAATGCTGTCTCTGAAGCAAAGAAACATTTTGCAGGGAAGCATCTCAAGTGCGCATAACATTTCTCACTACTTTTACCCTTTGTCTTTCTTCCTGCCTTTGCATTCAAGACGTCTTTTTCAAAATGATATTGAAAAGTATGTATATGAGTACACTCGAATCATTGAGGCTGGAGCCATGTTGGAGAGGTATGGACCTGTTGGGTTTGGAGAAGCAATCAGGAAGTCACTGCTCAAATATCCATCTGCGGCATCAAACTTGATGGCCTTGTTTGATGATTTATCGTTCAATACCCTGGCTTCTACAACCTCTGGATTGTTAATTGGGATTCAGTCTGTATCATTTGATATTCTGGCAATAGACGATCGTATGTCATTGGGTTGGTGGGAATTGTCTGAGGATGCAATAGTAGCACCCAGCACAGCCGTTGATGATGAAACTAGCAAGGTAGTGGAACAGAAGAATTATTACAAGCTTGCAGCTCTGTTGACTATCACAGACAGATCTGGAAACTTGTTTATGGCAGTGTCGGTTGAAGGTGAGTATGACCCCATGCTTGGCAGAATGTTTTTGGTTGGCTGCAGGGAAATCAATGCTCCCTGGAAGACTTTTCAGGAGAGTGCAGAGTTGCTTGAAGATGGTTTAGACTGCTTCGTCGAGATCAGTATGAAATATCCTCCCTCCAATGCTAGATGGTTAGTGAATCCAACTGTGATGATCAGTATAACTAGTACGCGGACTGCAGATGATCCCCTGTTCTTTCCCACCATCAAACTTCAGACATTTCCAGTTACTTACAAAACACAGAAGCAAGAGTTAATATCCAGGAAGGGTCTTGAAGGGGGGCTAACTGTCATTACATTGAGCTTTATTTTAGCATGTGTAATCAGTGAGCTTGCATATATCGAAAGCCATTCAGAGTCCACTGCTTACATATCTCTGCTCATGCTTGCAGTTCAAGTGGTGGGCTTTGGCATTCCCCTTATAACAGACATGGTGGCTTTGTTTTCTAGAACTAGCTCAAATGTAGAGAGTCAGAGGGAAATTCTTTTCACTCAGGGAAAGTGGACCTGGGGCATTGGATATGCTGTGAAGATCCTGAGTCTTGTGGTATTCCTTTCAACTCTGAGGATAATGCAGAAGGTCATCAAGTCAAGGACCTGCTTGGGCATGCAGTATCCAAATGAGCCTTGGAGAGTGCCAAGTGACAAGAGAGTCCTAGCAATTTGCACTTCTATTCATGGTACTGGGTTCATTATTGTCCTTGTTGTACGGTCCATAAAATTAAGTCGGCATGCTATCCTGTCATCTATGTACATGAATGGGAGTGGGAGTCTGCGTAAACAGGATGACTGGAAAAGGGTGATGGGAGAATACTATGGTTTAGTACAAGACCTTTTTCTGCTTCCTCAAGTAGTGGGATATCACTTGTGGGAGGTGAAGGGTAAGCCACTCAGAAAGCTCTTTTATATAGGAATAACAATTTCAAGGTTATTGCCTCATGTGTATGATTGGCTCAGGGCACCAGTCTTCAATTCCTATTTCTCAGAAGAGTATGGGTATGCTAATCCAATCTCAGATTTTTACTCTGAGGCAGGGGACATAGCTCTGCCACTCCTGGCAGTGCTGCTAGCAATCATCATCTATATTCAACAAAGGTGGAATGGGTGGACATTAGATGCTGTCTTGCAGCATGGGTCGCGCAAGCTCATGCACATGGGTTCCAAAATGTATGAAAGGGTTCCTTCAAAGACTATGGAGACTGAGATGATTGAATCTGGGTCTGGCACTTAATGATGTACAGAGAATGGTCACAAGGCAATTGTGGAGGCTAACAATTGTGTAACATTTTTCAGGCCATGTGCCCTTTTATCAGCTGAGATGCCAGCACTGTGTTTGAGCTCTGGAATTGTGTTCGGGCCATACGCCCCTTTATCAGCTGGGATGCAAGCAGTGCGCTCAATCAATGAAGTGGTGTTCTAAGGTGTGAGAGTAGTTTTCTAAGACGGGAGGTGGTGCTCTCATGGATTTCAATTTGGTTGGGCTCCAAGCTAACTCTATGAGACTAAATCCAACACAAATCCAATGCCATTTGCAGGAAAAGTTTGGGCATTTGATCTTTCCTTTGAATAGCTAATGCAACATCAAGTGTCATTGTACTTTGTAAATTACCTGCTGGACTGGTTATGGAGAGGCTATTAAGGAGACTTGAGAGGATATTACTGGTGGGCATGCTATTGCTATAATGCCAAAAGGATACTGCAGCACATAGCATGGGGAATGCATGTATGCAGCTGGAGATTGAATGCAAGAAAGTGTGTAGTGAAGTATACAGACGCAGGATAACAAATGGTGATTATGGCTGAGTGCTCGTCCTGAAAGCAGCAGTCTCTTTGAGTGCCTGAGAGTGGTGATGAACTGAATTTGCTAAGCACCACAGGTTAGCATCCTTGTATGTACCTCCTTTAGTACCATGTCTATTTGCCTGCTGAATACTGTAAATACATGAGGTCAAAGTATAAAATTTGTTATTTCAATCACTCATAGTCATTTGCACAAGATGTGGATGTGTGTCTTAAGGATTTTGCTTCTGTAAGTCACTCACATATCATAATGTAGTATGCAAAGAGAAGCAATGACTAATTTATTGAACACGGTGTATGCTTGGTACTCATTAATAGTCACTGAGGGTTTCGCACACTTAAACCAAAAATTGAGACCAGCAGAAGAGTTGCATCAGATGCCTTCGGACTTTGGAGGACATTACATGCAGCAAGAGATGTCTGAATGATTGCATCCGACTTCCAAGAACTTAAGTAGTGCATAGTGTGTATGAACCAGTACTTGGTCCATGGATGGTCTCAATTGGCAGGATGACTGTGTGATTACTGAGGAGAGGGAAATTGGCGTGTAGGTGTCAGCTGATGCTTGTACTTCTCCAACTTAAGTTCAGTGTGTATGAACCAGTACTTGGTCCATGGATGGTCTCAATTGGCAGGATGACTGTGTGATTACTGAGGAGAGGGAAATTGGCGTGTAGGTGTCAGCTGATGCTTGTACTTCTCCAACTTAAGTTCATGAAGTGACCATGCTGAGGATGTCCTTGACAATGTGATCTTCATGGGATAATGCCTCCATTGGCATTGCCCATGTGGAAAATCAACACGGAGGCTTAAAATTAACCTTGCACTAGACAGGATATGCTAGAAACATGGCACAAGTCAAGAAGCTTAAGGCTCGCCAAGAAGCATAATCAACCCTTTTAGAGGGCTTATAAAAGCACATGAGTAGACTAAACAAACTAGACATGGATATTAGTCCTCATTCCAATGATGTTCCTTACCAAGAGGGCATGGCTTAGCATCTCAAGGGAGCAGAGGTAGGGTGATCATTAGAGGAGGAGAGGTGGAAATCATGACACACACATTGGCAAGATGTCTATGAGAAGAGAGGAAGGTGTTAGTAGTCATGATTGTCATGCTTTTTCATCTCTTGCCTATGAGCCTCAGTCTGAGCCAGATGAAGACTTTAGGATCTGTGACATGTTTGGCATTTGTTTTGGCAGAGGCTGTAGCTCCCTCTACAGCAGCCATTTCATTGCATTTCCTCCTTTAGTCGGGTTTCTATGTGTATTTCCTGGGCAGTTTCTGCATTTTCCAATTTACCTTCACCTGTTGGACATTGTATTCAGCATGTAGGGACTGACTGATCAGTTCTCTTCTTGTATTCAGCATTCTTCCCTTGTTCAATGCAGATTTCTTTTCTTCTTTTCTTGCAGAGTTGCTCTCTTTCTTTGTCTTTGTTCTTGTTCCTTCTTCTATTGCGCACTCTCACATGGTATTAGAGCCTTACAAGAGGACAAAGTGGAGATTGTTGTAGAGATTTGGTCACCCTAGGCTGAAAAGCAAGTGTTTGTATTTGCGTTTGCTGCAAATGCAGCATCCTTTGCATTAGGTGACCCCTTCTGGCTGTAGATGACAACACTTCTACACTAGGTGACAAGGTTTTTGGGCAGGTGACATCATATCTTGGCCAAGTGGAGCATCTACATAGTGATTGTAGCTGATTTCTCTTGTCTATTGTAGGTTTCGGGCTTTGTGGGTGTCTTATGTCTTATAACTAGTTTCAAGGCTTTGATGGTTCAGAGGAGCATTCTCATCACTCCTTGGAACGACGGTGGGATTATCGTGAAGACTATTGTGAAGAGCGTATAGAGGTACCACTTGACAATAATTGTGAAGGAGGACAAAGGTCCCCTGGCTATTTGTACGGGATCCATGTCGTTCCTGTTCTCTCCATGTTTCATAGAAGGCCCGTTCTTCTAGCCTCAAAATGCCACCTATGGCACCCTCTATGCAGGTGTCTATACTCCCTTCTTTGCCCAAAGAAGACCGGCTTGATGATTAAAACTATTCGTTGTGTAAGGTGGAGTATATCCTTAATACCTTTGATCTTTGGGAGTTTGTTATCCACCCTATTCCTCGTATAGTAGAGGATCCCAAAGTGGGATCATTGATGGATCGTGCAGCCCTATGGAATCGGCTCAACTCTAGAGCTCAATATTTCTTCTTTATGAGCTTACAAGATTCTACTCTTGTGCATGTATGCAAGTTGTGGCAAGTAGTGGAGGTGTGGACAAAGCTTGCTTCTTTGTACCACTAGAAGACTTTTGTCCATTGGATTACTCTTGAGAAGAAATTACGAATGCTTGTTGATGACTCTTTCACAATGAAGGACCACATCAATAGGTTGGAGGATATGAGGGATGAGCTTGTATCCCATGGCAGGATGATATCTTTAGAGGATATGCTCATGATTCTTTTGACTCAACTGTCATCTCCTTGGTTTGATGTCTTCTACACCAACCTTCTTACATTGAGAACTTGTGAGAAGTTTTTGTGGGTGGAGCTTGTGCCACTTGTTTTGAAGCATGGAAAGCGTGCCAAAGAGGTAGCCAGTGGATCCAACTCCACCAAAGCTTATATTGTAGGTTTAGGAGGGGGGAAGAAGAAGAAAGGGAAGTTAAATGCTAAACAACGGGAGAGTTTTTTAGGCCTCAGAGAAGCCTAAATGCCCCTATTGTAGGAAGGGGACACAGCTAGAGGAGGAACGTTGGAAGAAGTATCTTTGACTTTGATTGGAAGTGAAGGATGGAGCTAAATCATCGGAGCCTTCCTTTACCTCTACACTAGTTGTTACTCATGAGTGCATGTTGCTTCATATTCATGTGTTGAAAGATCCTTCTTCAATGGTTGACTCGTCTTGGTTTCTTGACAGTGGTGCTTTGAGTCATATGACTCCACGAGGAGATTTGCTGTAGGATCTTAGCCCATCTGAGGATTTAGTCATTGTTGGTGACATTTCTTCGGTGCCTATTAGTGGTGTTGGCACTTTGTCGTTATTGCTAGACCATACCTCGCACTCCCTTTCAGAAGTCCTACATGTTCTAGACTTGGGCTCTCCACTTCTCTTAGTTGATGGCCTGACTAGACTTGGTATCTGGTTTGTCTTCATGGAGAAGGCTGTGTTTATTGAGGATTCTTCTTCAGGAGTTGTTTTAGCAACAAGTTGTTCGGAGAGTGGGCTTTACAGGCTCCATTCCCCTTCTCTTATGCAGGGTTCTTTGCGACAATTGTCTATTATTGCACCTATTCTCGCTTGTGCGCTATCTACTCCACAGGTTCATTTTCATCTCCCACCCTTTCCTTCGGTGGTTTCCTTGTATCCCCTATCCCTTTTTGAGGGGGACAATCCTGATGATGCAATTGTGGATTTCTTGGCACCTAGTGTTTTCAACGTTTAGACAGACTTCCCAAGGTTGTGAGGAGCTTCTTTATCAACGTTTAGACGAACTTCATCAACACTGGCATTCTTCTTGCCAACCCAGGATCCATTTCTTCTTTGTCCTTTTGCCATATCTAGGATCTAAGAGGGGGTGTTAACAGTCATGATTGTCATGCTTTGTCATCTCTTGCTTGTGAGCCTTAGTTTGAGCCAAATGAGGACTTTAGGAGCTCTGACATGTTTGTCATTTGTTTTGATGAAGGTGGTAGCTCACTTTAGAGCATCCATTTCATTGCGTTTTTGTGTATTTCCTCCTTTAGTCTGGTTTCTTTGGCTATTTTTGCATTTTCCAGTTTGCCTTCACTTGTCGAACTTTGTTCATCCTTGTCAAGATTTTTCTTGCCCTTTAGTGCCACGTCAGCATATTGTGACTGCATTTAATGCAATCAAATGTAGTTAGCTCACATATTGGGTCCCCAGGTCTAGGTCGACCAACATTTAGAGATTTAGACCATTTGTAGCCCCCAGTTGATTTGTCATTATCATCTTATTGTTTTCCACGTGGCAAGCACACACTTTGACTTTGATATTTTGCTTGGTCTCCAGTGTCATCTTCATTCTCAACTTGATCTAGTGCCCTCATTGTTGTTGTGGGTTGCATGTAGGGATTGATTACTCTTCTTGTATTCATCATGCCTTCCTTATTCAATGCAGATTTCTTTTCTTCTTTTCTTGCAGAGTTGCTCTATTTGTTTGTCTATGTTCTTGTTCCTTCTTCCATTGGGCACTCTCATAGAAGGGCCTTTTTGAGTTTCTTCTCACATAGTGGAAAAGATGGACTTTTCCCATGTTGCCTTGCAGTTGTTGGAGCATAAAAGAGTCTACACAAGGGGAGTTTTGAAAATTCAAGTCTGGAGTCACACATGAGCCATGTGAGACTCCAAAAACAACTTGAAATTTTAAAGAATATCCAAGTGAGTGAAAAAGAGATACATCTAATTTTCCTAAACAAAGCTTGAGATGCCACCAACCTAGTGTACGAGTATTTTCCATTGCCTATGCAAGGCATTAAAATTAGGATAAGTCACGAAGTTAACTATCCTATTTGCCATGATGATGATGATAAGACAATGGGACGTATCAAATAATGAGTCCATAGTTAATGAGACATCTGGCCTCATAAATCACATCAATTGGCCATGTTTAGGGAGTACATGCAAGTCGATGCACAGAAACTTGCTTGCAAAGCCATTCATAGAGCAAGCATGAGCGAAGGAGACGGTGTCATGTGGGAAAACATAAGCAAGAACACAATTGATGACAACACCACCTCTATTGAGCCAATCAAGACATGTCAGTAGAAGCGAAAGCCTAAGGAGCATGAAGATGTGAGAGTGGGTAACAGAAAGAGAAAAGTGAACACGGAGAGGAGACAAAGAGAGAATGCATGAGAGAGAAGGAACAATGTGATTGTGATAGTTGAAGGTACAAGGCTGCAAACATTTAGCCCCAACACGTAGCTCTACACATCAGTGTGAGCATCAAACGGTAGCAGGGGGATGAGAGAATGAGGAGGGTTGGTTGATCACGAAGGATCAATGATGGATAATGGATAATGAAAGTGGGAGGATAGGTTGCTTATATATAGGTGAAAAAGAGGAAAAACCCTAAATGTGGTCAAACCCCTAAAAAGTAGCCAAAAAATGTACAAAAGGAAATGCACTAATGTGCCCTCCATCTAAAGTGTCTAGAATACATAAAATGACAGACAAAGACAATGTTAGAGCTCCTAATGTCCTCATTTGACTTAGATTGAGGATCAGAGGCCGGAGAGGACCACACAAGACACACGACTGCTAACAAAAGAAAGCGATGAGGAGAAGGTTAAGGTAGAGAAGAAAGATACCCAAGGTGCAGAGTCGATTGACTTACGTGAGGATTGGTGCGAGGAGGAGCATGAAGGAAGTAGTGAGGAGAAGGTCAAGGTAGAGAAGGAAGATACCCAAGGTGTAGAGTCAATTGACTTAAGTGAGGACTATAAGCTTTGTCTTAAAGCCAATCTCCAATTAGTGGCATATGAACTGGCTCCAACTCAGTAGAAGAATATGGAGGAAGCTTCGATTGGAATGGCCAAGAAGATCACCTTGGATGTAGACCGCAAATGTAGTTTGGTTCAACAAGAGGGCACATCTTGTGTTTTCCATAGGCAAATCACATAAGCCTATGGAGGCAACTGCCTGGTTCGACATCATTTTGGGGAGTAATGGCTTAGTTGAATAGATCTATTATGAAGGGTTTTTTTTGAGGTGCTATTTAATACCACAGAGGTAGCAAAGAAGGTTAGGGCCCAATGCATTTATTTTTGGGGCCTTGATCTAGTGTACATCATGGATTGGCAACCAGTGGAGTTGGCTCGAGACACAATAAAAAAGGATTGTCTAGTATGGGTTGAGCTCTTGGAGCTACCCACCTATCTCTAGGATATGTTGCTAGACATTGCCAAGGGATTGGGCAAACCACTTTACATCCCTCCTTTGTGTTGAGATTCAAGCTGATGTACCTTTGGTGTGGTTTGTTTACCTTAGTTGAATAAGGTTTGGGTCACACTGACTCAACCATGGTTACATCTAGGTTACCTTACTTCTATATGTTTTGGTTGTATATACACACTGTGTGAGAGTGTGGAAGATAATGGATGTTGGATAGAGAGCATGGCTGCTCTCCTTCTTGCCTGACCTTTGTCCCCCCCTCTCTCTGATTTCTTTCATGGTATTAGAGCTTCAAAATTAGGAGTATTTGGATGAAGTCCTAGCTCTAGTATCTTTCATATCCTTCCTAATAAACCCTCTTTTGCATGATCTTGGTGTGACTCAGATATATTGTCTTTATCAGTGTACTCTTTGATCAGATCATCAGCATCCACAAGAAACGCCTCAACCTTTCCTGTATTTTTTGGTGCCATAAGTCTCATCATCTGCACTAGTATCTTCTTCAGTACTAAGATCATCTTCATCTTCATCTTCCTAGCTTGAAGAAGAGCCCTGGTTTGTTGGGGATTGGCGTGATCTGAGCCCTTTACAATCGACCCGCAGGCACATACTTGGGAACAAAGCACATGTATTGGCCGAGAATGCAATAGTGTTTATTGTTGCAAATTTTTAGTAAAAAATGATTGCACTACAGGTCATTGAAGTGCATTGCTTGCTGGCATTTTGTTGTAATTGACTCTACACATCAAATCTTGTTTTGCAAAGCTGAAGACTTTGGAATGGCAAACACAGGAGATAAGGATACTATCACCCAGATAGTAGGTGAAAAGCTGGACTACAATAACTTTGTTTTATGGAAATTCAGGATGTCAAACTTCTTAATTGGAAGAGGCTATTGGGATCTAGTCATAGGTCTTGAAGATGAGCCCAAGCTACTGGAGGATAGACCTCCAACACGAGATCAATTGAAGACATATAAGACATGGTTGGAAAAAGCTAGCAAGGTCTTGCATTGGCTGTCCTTATGTGTGTCAAATACAAAAGCTATGCAAATTGCAAATTGTACATCACCAAAAGCCGCTTGGGACTTGTTGATGAAGAATTATGGCCATGTCACTCATGTAATAAAGACATAATTGAAGCAAAAATTCAGCCACATATTCAGGAATGGAAGGTCTATTGAAGACTATGTGAGTGAGATTAGAACCATTGCAGAGCAACTAGTCTCAATTGGAGCTGAAGTTGAGAATGATGATTTGGTGGCCACTACCCTCCATGGTCTTGGAGAGGAGTACAAGCAGTTTGACACTTCCATATCAATGCATTGGGAGCGGCCTGGCTTTGATGAACTTGTGGCACTTCTTTTGCATGAAGAAGTGAAGCTTGCACTCAATACAAGTTCCAGCGGGCCTAAGAACAATAGGGACAATGTCTTCTACTCAAATCAAATGGTAAAAGATGGAAGAGCAAGGTCAAACTTTAGAGGAAGAGGGGCTGGAAATGCATATGCAGCCCATAGACAGCAAGGTACTGGATAGCAAAATAGGAAGCCTCAAGCAAATAGAGGTGCCTCTAATACTCATGGAAGAGAGGGTTACTCATCTAGAGTGGGAATGTAGCTAAAAATTGCTATAAGAAGTAGAATGATCAGAGAGTAAGAGAAAGGCAACATGGTAATTATGCCTCTTCTAGTGGTATGTAGGAGGATGACAGGTTGTTTGCTATGCAACATGTGAAGAAGGGGTTGCCTACACAAGGCAAAGCAGATGATGTATGGTATATAGACTCAAGGGCATTTAACCACATGACTCCTCATGAAGAGTGGTTTGACACATTGTTAGAAGGTGCTCATGGATATGTTTGCACAGGGGATGATACATAGCATGAAATTAAGCATATAGGTACCATTCCCTTGATGATGTACGGTTATAAGAAAAAGAATCTATATGATGTGCTACATGTACCCTCTGTCAAAAGATGACGTACCAGCGAGACAATAGGATTTGCGGGGAGGAACACGGAGTGAACTTGGCAAACATGGAGAAGAGAAGAGAAATAAACTCTGATGAATGGAATGATGAAGTTCTGAATCATTGAGTGAATGTGATACAAGGGAACAAGGGTGTTGTAGCATAAGGAAGATGATGAAGACAGCCCCGAACCATGAATCACAATGTCATCTTGAAGGGGTGTGAGGGTAGTGGAGAGGTTGGAGAGAAGAGGTGACGGACTGAATGAATCAACCATAAGGAATGAATGGGAGAGGGGCCTATAAATAGGCACAATTGGTCTAGGATAGTACCCCAGACACCATGATACCGATGTGGTAAACAAAATAAGGGAGGCTAGGAGGGAGAAAAATGATATCTCCCAATGCGTAGCGGAAATGATAGAGAAATGTTCATGCTGAACCCACCATCGGTCTTTGTCTTCTTTGATGAGGAGGATCTTTGTGGGCACTAGCAAACGCAAGGAAGGATGGATCTGATGCATACGATAGTGCATGAGAGAGAAAGACTAAAAACACAGGTAAGGAGAGAAATACTAAAAATGTAGGCTACAGGAGAGAGTCTAAAAATGCAAGTGAGAAGAGAGAAAGACTAAAAATGTAGGTGAGGAGAGAAAGACAAGATATAGGTGAGGAGAGAGAAAGACTAAAAACTCAGACTGTAGGAGAGAAAGTCTAAAAACTCAAGCTATAGGAGAGAGAAAGACTAAAAATGCAAGAAAAAATCAGCATTAGTTGTCGGCATGCTAAAATTAGCTCCAAACAGTGTGTGATAGGCTGGAAACAGGTGCCTGACTGTTGTAGAAAGCAATGGCTAGCTTGGACCGCGATGTCCTCCACATCCGGGGTGTAGGCAGCAAGTTGAAATACTTGAAATTTGCAAAAACGAGATTGTTTTTTGAATGGGAAGTGATCAACAACAGTTGTGCTGTTGTAAACAGTTGCAAATTGCGGGTGGAAGATTGGAAACATGCACCAAATTGTAGATAATAGCAAGGAACAACTGAAACTACGGGTGGAAGACTGAAAATATGCGCTAGACTGTAGATGATAGCAAGGGACAACTAAGACTGCAATGTCCTCTGCGAAAGGGGTGTGGGCAACAAGCTGAAAACACCTGAAACCTGCAAAAACGAGATTTTGATGTAGCAGTAGAAGAAGAAAAGTGGATGACGAACCCGCCACTGGAGTAGAGGATCTTTGCCACTGTTTGAGCAAATCTAGATCTAATACCATGTCAAAAGATGACGTACTAGCGGGATAGTAGGGTTTGCGAGGAGGAATATGGAGTGAACTTGACAAACATGGAGAAGAGAAGAGAAGAGAGAAGAAACTCTGATGATGGAATGATGAAGTTTGTAATTCATGGAGTGAATGTGATACAAGGGAACAAGGGTGCTGTAGCACAAGGAAGGTGATGAAGACAGGCACGAACCAAGAACCACAATGTCCTCCTGAAGGGGTGTGAGGGTAGTGGAGAGGCTCGAGAGAAGAGTTGACAGATTGAATGAATCAGTCGTAAGGAATGAATGAGAGAGTGGCCTATAAATAGGGACAGTCAGTCTAGGATGATGCCCCTTTTTGGGGTTGCAAACCCTAGATGCAAAACGCAGAAACACAAAAACACAAACTACGGGTGAAGGGTTTCTCTACACCCTCCATTACCAAAAACTTGCTTTCTGTGGGAGAAATGACTCAAGAGAATCTACAAGTTAGATTCGATAGAGATGGATGCTACATTCAAGAGTATGGTCAAGGATGCAAACTCATTGCTAAAGGCAAAATAAATGGTAGGATGTTTACATTGGATACAAAAATTCCAGCCTTGAATGCTGCTATGTATTCACATGACAATGTTGCAATAAGGGACATTGAGATATGGCATAAAAGGAATAGTCATGTAAATGTTCAAAAGTTGAAAAATATGCAGCATAAGCAAGTTGTACTTGGACTTCTTAAGTTTAAGCATATGAAATCAGGACATGTATATCAATCATGTCAATTTGGGAAGCAATCAAGGCTTCCATTTATGAGGCATGTAAGCATCACTACTAGACCATTATAGCTTGTACATTCTAATGTATGGGGACCCTCACAGAATGCATCTCTTGGGGGATCACGCTAATATTTGTCATTCATAGATGACTATAGTAGGTGCACATGGTTGTATGTGCTGAAGCACATGAGTGGTGTCATGGATGCTTTTCAGGACTTCAAGAGATGTGTGGAGAAAGAATTGGCTTGTTACATCTCATGCTTGAGATTTGATAGTGGTGGAGAATATGTCTCTAAAGACTTTGATCACTTCATGGCAGCCCATGGGATAAAGAGGCAATTCACATGCAGGTACACACCACAACAAAATGGTGTGGCAGAAAGGAAAAACAGGGTGATCATGGAATTGGCTAGAGCCATGTTGAATGAGAAGAGCCTATCAAATGCATATTGGGCCAAGGTAATGACTGCAGTGTATGTCATGAATCGTACACCAACAATAGGGAGACATGAGGTGACTCCTCATGAGAGGCTTTATGGGATAAAGCCTGACATTAGCCATCTTAAGGTCTTTGGATGTTTGGCATATGCACATGTTATAGATGAGAAGAGGAAGAAGCTTGATCCAAAGGTAGAAAAGGCCATCTTTATTGGGTGTACACAAGATAGGAAGGCTTACAAATGCTACAATCCTTCTACTCATGAGACATTGGTCTCAAGAGATGCAATATTTGATGAGCTGAATTCATGGCATGAGAAGAAGACCATCTTGATGGATGATGATGATGTTTGTCAGGAGACTTATGTACATGTAGGTACAAATGAGAGTGCAAAAATTTTTGGGCCTTCTAAAGATGCTACTACATCAGTTAGTCCTTGGATAGGTAGATTGAGGAGATTAGCATCTTTATCCACTGACATGGATATGTCAGTGAGGGGGAGAAATATGGATAAAGCCAAAGGCAAACTTGATAATGTTACAGGGCCACTCACTTCTGGTTATGTGAAGAATGCTTTCCTCAATGGGGATTTGGTTGAGGAAGTATACATGGATTAGCCCGAGGGCTATGTACATCCTGATTTTCCTACACGTGTGTGTAGATTGAAGAAAGCATTATATGGGTTGAAGCAAGCACCTAGAGCTTGGAATGCTAAGATAAGTGCATGCTTACAAAAGCTTGGTTTCACTATGGGACAAGGCTGATCATAGCCTATTCACAAAGAATACAAGGGCTGATTATGTGATATTAGTAATCTACGCAGATGATTGATCGTTACAAGTGATGATGCCATGGGAATTGGAGAGATAAAGAAAATGTTACATGTTGAATTTCAGGTCAAAGATTTGGGTGAACTGAAGTATTTCCTTGGGATTGAAGTTGTTTCATGTTAATCAAGTATGGTATGGTATGTTGGATTGCAAGACATGTTAATCAAGTATGGTATGTTGGATTGCAAGTCTTTGAGCACTTCATTGGAACAAAATATTAAGTTACTTGCAGATGTTGGGCATGAGATTGTCACTATGTACAAACAGATAGTGGGTAGCCTGATTTACCTTACCATTACTAGACCGGACCTTAGCTATTCAGTTGGACTGATTAGCCAATTCATGCAGAAGCCTAGGAAGTCTCACTTGGATGCAGTGAGGAGGATCTTGAGATATGTGAAGGCTACATTAGATTATGGTCTATTCTATGAGCATGGCGAGCCTTCGGAGCTTACATGATATACAAATGTTGATTGGGTAGGAAGTGCCTATGATAGGAGATCTACTAGTGGGTATGCATTTTCCCTTGGTAGTAGTATGGTCAGTTGGAGCAGTAAGAAGCAACCTACAATTGCACTCTCTAATACTGAGGCAAAGTATAGAGGTGTTGCACTTGCTGCATGTGAGGCAACATGGCTCATGAAGCTTCTTGATGATTTGGGCATGTAGGTAGTCAAGCCTATCACACTCTATTGTGACAACATGAGTAGTGTGCTCCTAGCCAATAATCTTGTCTATCATGCTAGGACTAGCACATTGAGGTACATTATCACTTTATCAGAGAAAAAGTGATTGCAGGTGATATTGATTTGGTCCATGTGAGGACAGAAGACCAAGTTGCAGATATCTGTACCAAGTCATTGGGTAAAGATAAGTTTGTGCATTTCAAAGAGCTACTTGGAGTGAACTACCACACTTGAGCTTGAGGGGGAGTGTTGAGATTCAAGCTCATGTATCTTTGGTGTGGCTTGTTTACCTTAGTTGAATAAGGTTTGGGTTACTCTGACTCAATCACAGTTACATCTAGGTTACCTTACTTCTGTACGTTTTGGTTGCATGTATACACTATGTGAGAGTGTGGAAGATAATGGATGTTGGATAAAGGACATGGTTGCTCTCCTTCTTGCTTGACCTTTGTTCCTCTCTCTCTCTCTGATTTCTTTCACTTTGGCTAGTCCATTTCGTAATAGGGTTTGCCTTTTATGGGATACTTAGGAGGCAAAGCTAGATATGGTGGAATTGTACATACCCTATCTTAGGCTCAAGCTTATATGGAGTCGATTTGTAGACACCTGATATAGTTGTGGTATGTAGGGGTACTATTTCAAAGAATGCTCAAAAAATACTGACGATAATGAAGAATATGAAGCAATTGTTCTCAATCAATTGTGGATAGAGGTGGTTTAAGATAACCTTGGATTGCGTGGGAAGGCAACATGGCAACATCTACGGAAGGCAAAGGAGGTGTAGAGGAGGGCTGGCATATAGTTAGAAACATCAAATCCAAAGGCTAGGTTAGCAAAAAAAAGGCAGAGGTTCCTTCATCCTTGAGTGTTAAACCGCCCCCCATTAAAAACTTTTGGTCCAAGGCTATGATTCTTAAGGTAGCAGAAGCATAGCAAGCTTGTTCGCCAATCTCAATAGAGTTTCACTTGAGCATTTGGATAGGGAACATCTAGGATCAACTCAAAAATCCATATGGCATTTGCAACAAGCTCCCAGCTTCAACAAAACTCAATTCTTATAGAGCTGTTTGTAGTATGCATAAGAGTGGAAGGTGGTGCCAAGATTGAAATGGTTCATAAACAATGGCTCAAGGAGCATGATGACAATGGCCAAAATAACATGGCAAATAGAACTTAGAATGGCTATCTTGAATGTGAAAGATATCAACCGCTGTAAACGCCCCGAACAACGTAGTATGCTTAACAATTATGATATTCACTTGTTTTCGAGATTTAATATAAAACAGAATGAACACTTAAATCTGAAAATGAAAATTACTCACAAAATTACAGCCATGAAAATGTAAAAGTAATGGAGACAAGATTGAGGGTTGAAGATGGGCAACCCCTCCGAAGGAATGCATTTCTGCTCAACCCAAGTCCCTTAGGGAAGAGCTCAGTTACAATCAACCTGAGAGTGAGAAGAAGTAATTCTCACTCTCACAAGATCATGCAAAGATGTACAAACACACATGCATTATCTATTATGCAATGATAAGAACTGATTTCTTTATAGTATGAGAGAAGAAAAGGGAAAATCAGCCTTCTCCATCGTTGAACAGTAGTACATGGATAGGGCTTGCTTCTTGTTTGCTAAAATGGAAGAAAGAGCTTGAAAAGGAGGTGCTGTAATGAATTTACAGGCTTGCTGTCTTGTAAAACAGCAGTGATAGAAGAGGGAATATGGAGGAATTTGATAATGGAGAAGTGGGGGATGATGATGGGGATGGATGGGGCCAGTTTCTAGCTATCTGTGGGTGCTGTACATGAGTTTATAGCAAAGAAAAATGATGTTGAATGAAGAAAAACGAGCTCTTATTTATAGGAGAGGGGAGAGCTAGTACAAAAGGGGAAAGTGGAGTAGCACAAGACAAGTGTCCAACCACATGTCATGAGATGTGACAAGTGGTGGGACACTTGGAAACTTGTGTGACAAGTGTCTTGACACTTGTCTATTCTCTATGGCCTTCCTTTTTGGGTTGAATACTGTCAAGAATAGAAACAACCAAATTTAGTAAGCACAGTCAGAGTACAGAACTTACTATTTTTAGAATGATATCCCTATTTTTTAGGACTAGCATTTTTAGGCTAATTCGAGGCTCCTAAAATTTAGGGACCTCCTAAATTTTAAGGATCTTCTAAAATTTAGGGACCCCCCCAATATGGGTGTCATATGAAAGCTTTTTCCGTGTACATTGCAAAAATGGTATCCGAATCTTCATGTGACTTTCCTATGCAAAGAAATGTGCATTTCAAGCTTTCAGCCCACATATGCACATTATACAAGCATTTCATGATCATGCCATCTTGTTGATTGTAACTGTCTGTTTTGGTGGATCTAGCCCACACTTCAAGGTATCAATCCTTTCTGTGTGCGAGTCTAACCCTGATATGCGTGAGTTCTAGTCACAGGCGCCCAATCGGGCCATATAGGTAGAAGTGTGAACTATCTTTTCTCTAACCCACCGCGTGGGTCCACCATAACCTGTGACCACTCATCAGTGGCCAGCTCCAATGCACTTCTCTTTATATCTAATTAGTGCAAAGGAAATAAATTTAATAAATCATTATATAGACAAATTAATGAAAAAGGATACAAATTCTGTTCCTATAGAGTTGTGACAGCCCTCTGGCTTTTATTCAGCTGTCCTCAGCTGAAAAGCTTCTTGATATTGCTGTAGAATATTTAGGTAATCCTTCATGAATTTTTCATCTACCCACTGTGCATCTGTTGTGGGTAGATTCTTGAATTTTAGTAAGAATTTTCGTGTCACAAGGCCACTTCTCGTGGTTCGATCCTTGAGAAACAAAATCTTTTCAGGTTCCAAGAGTTGCTCTGTTTCTTCAACTTCTGGGGGATCTTTAGTAATGGGTTCCTTTGGTTTTGGTCCTATGTAAGGTTTTAGCAAACTTACATGAAAAGCGTTGTGTATTTTCCAATGAGTAGGAAGCTCAAGTCGATAAGAAACTTCATTTATTTTCTCAATCACTTTGAAGGGTCCAAAGTATCTACTGGAGAGCTTTGGAAAAGATGAATTTTGACCAAAACCTTGTTTGAGCCTGCTTTAATCAAACTTTAGCAAGACATATTGACCTTTTTCAAAATCCAAAGGTCTTCTTTATTTATCTGCTTGCTTCTTTTGTTGCTCTTGGGCAACTTTGATAGTGGCTCGAACTTGATCCATTGTGGTTTTTAAATCTGAAGCAAACTCATCAGCATCAAAAATCTTATCTTTAGTGCGAATAATTGGAGGAGGAATCACTTTACCTTGTACTATTTCATTTGGAGCTTTCCCTGTGGATGAGTGCACTGTATTGTTGTAAGCAAACTCCAATAATGGAAGATATTTCTCCCATTGTGACTTATGTTCACTAACATAAGCTTTCAACATATCCAAAAGAGTGAGATTCATCACCTCTGTTTGGCCGTCAGTTTGAGGATGAAAAGCTGAGGAGAACTTTAAAGTGGTTCCCAAATTCTCAAATAAAGCACGCCAAAAGTTACTTGTGAATTTGGAGTCTCTATCTGAAATGATCTCAGAAGGCATACCATGTTATATGAAGATATGTTGAATGAAAAGTCTTGCAGCTTGTGCGGATTTCAATGTTTTATGACATGGAATAAAATGTGATTGTTTGCTGAATCTATCAATTATGACCCAAATCATATCATGACCTTGAGGTGTTCTTGGAATACCTGAGATGAAATCCATTGTGATAGATTCCCATGGATCTTTGGGCACTGGAAGAGATTGCAACAATCCTGGAATCTTCTGCCTATCATATTTGGATTTTTGGCATACCAGACAAGCCTCAATGAAGTTATGGGTATCTTTTTGTAATGTTGGCCAATAAAAGTAGCGCTCAATTGCACTTAGAGTTGCTGCCCTCCCTCTATGCCCTGCATAAGGGGGTTCATGACTTTCTTTAAGCACCTTTTGTCGAATATGAAGAGTAACACAAAGGCGATTGTTCATGAGAAGGTAACCGTCTTTGATGGAATAATCTGGATGAGAACCTCCTTGCTGTAAATTTGACCAAATTGCTGCAAAATCAGTATCTTCATCATAAGTATTCTTCATCGTTTGAAAATCTTCATGATGAGCCACTGTAATAGTTGCAATGTGAGGCACTCTAGAAAGTGCATCATCACAACTACATTTTGTTTCCCTGGAGTGTACATAATTTAAAAATGAAACATAGATAAAAATTTTTCCCATCTTGCATGTTTCTCCTGCAAATGCTTTTGAGTCTTGAAATACTTCAAGCTTTGATGATCGGTTTTAATAAGGAATTCATTGCCTAAAAGATAATGTTTCCATATCTTTAAAGCATGAACCACTGCTAAGAGCTCCTTTTCATAAATGTCATACCTTTTCTCCACATCATTTAGATGGCGGCTTTCAAAAGCTACGGCATGGCCTTCTTGATTTAGCACTGCACCAATACAATCACCGCAAGCATCTGCTTCCACTACAAATGGTTTTACCAGATCTGGAATGATAAGAACAGGTCCAGAAGTAAGAGCTGTTTTCAGCCTTGTGAAGGCTGCCTTCTCTTTTTCCTTCCATTGGAAAGAGATCTTCTTCTTTGTAAGGTCATGAAGTGGAGAAGCCATATGTGCAAAATGCTTGATGAAGCGGCGGTAATAAGAGCATAAGCCAAGAAACGATCGCACCTCATGTACATCATGAAGATGAGGCCATTCTTGGATTATCCTGATCTTTTCAGGATCCATTTGAATCCCTTCAGAAGAGATGACATGCCCAAGGTAATTTATTTTATGCATGAAAAATTCACTCTTTTTACCATTTACCAAGAGTTGATTTTGTTGTAGTAATTGTAGAACAATTTCCAAGTGTTGATGATGCTCCTCTTCATTCTTACTAAAGACAAGAATATCATCAAAGAAAGTACCGACATATTGTCGATGCGCTCTCTAAAGATGCGCTCCATCATTCGATTAAAGGTGGCTGGTGCATTGGTTAATCCGAAAGGAACCACCAAGAATTCATAAAGACCGTATGAAGTGCGGAAAGCAATTTTGTGTACATCTTGTGATATTATCCTAATTCGATGATAACCACTCTTTAGATCAATGCGACTGAAAACCTTTGAGCCTCCTAGACGATCCAAAATGTCATCAATTCTAGGAATAGGAAATCGATTCTTCACAGTGATTTTGTTGAGGGCTCGATAATCAATGCACATCCTGAATGTGCCATCTTTCTTTTGAACAAGAAGAACCGGTGAACTAAATGGTGAGCTACTTGGCCTGATTAGCCCACGGTTGAGTAGGTCTTTGACTTGCTTTCTGATTTCTTCTTGTTGAGGACGGCTCACACGGTATGGTGCTATATTAGGAGGATAACTGCTCGGGATAATATCAATATGATGGTCTTCTGGCCTTTCTGGGGGAAGCTGATAAGGAAGATTTTCCAAAAAACAATCTTTATACTTTTCCAAGAGCTGAAGTTGCTCTTGGTTTTCAGCATTCATATTATCTTTTACATCAGTGACATAAAGCAGACAACATTGAACACAATCCTTAATTGCTCTAGAGACTTGCATATGGCTTACCATATGTATGGTGTCTCCAGAAACTCCAGCTTGGATCTCGTACTTCTTGCCTTTGTTGGTGAGTTCTACCTTCTTTTTCTGAGAGAAGATGGTTGAATCTACTCTATGATTCCAGGGCATGCCAAGAATCACATCGCAACCATCAAGGTCTCCGATACAGAAGGTATCTTCGTCACTGTAGCCTTGAATTTGAAACTTGAGCTTGCCAATGTAGGGTATCACAGTCTTCACTGTGTCACCTTCATCAGCATTTAAAGCTTGGCAAACTTCTGCTGGAGTGTCCATCTCTTCATTCTTTAATCCAAGCTCTTTAGCTAATTGCAAGGAAATGATATTTTCATTCGTCCCAAGATCTATCAAGAATAGTGCTTGCTTACCTTGCAACTGTCCCCAAGCTTTTAATAATTTGTGCGTCTCTGGAGTGTGAGTTGTGTTTGCAACTACATCACTGATAGCATTGATTTTCACTGGCGACTTAGGCTTGTTGTCAGAAACCTTGCTTTGTCCCTTGTTTGGACATTGCTTCGCTATGTGGCCTGTTTGTCCACATTTAAAGCACTTCCCTTCTTTCATGAAGCATTGCTTTTCTTCTTCGGAAAGTTACTTTGCTTGTGGATATAGATTGGAGCGAAATTGAGGAGCATTAGGAGGTGCATAGGGCTTCATCTTCTTTTGATTTGATGGCTGCTTTTGCCGCTGTTTTTGTCCTTCATTTGGGGCTGAATACTCCTCATCGTCAGCTACTCTCTTGTTATCATTCTTTTGGAATGATTTGTTGCTATTGTGCTCCATTTCCCATGTCTCAGCATGGTCAATGAGTTCCCTGAGACTAGAACAATGATAATGATTAAGAGCAGTACGAAGTTTAAAATGCAAACCTCCTTGAAACTTCCTAAGCTTTTCCGAACTGCTGATCTTCTTGAAATGTTGGACCTTCAAAAGTAGCTCCCAAAATCTCTTGGTATAGTCACCAAGTGACTCATTTTTCTTTTGCCAAAGCCGATCCCATTCCATTTTAACATCTCTTTTGAAATGAACAGGAAGAAATTGGCTTTGTATCATGCGAACAAAGGACCGCCATGATTTTGGGGCAGCATGATCATATTCCAACCCCGTCCACCAAGTATGGGCTAAATCGATTAAATGTAAAGCTGCAAACTTAATCTTTTCTTTTTTTTTATACTTGTCACGACCATACAAAATTTGAAATTGACGAATAAACTTCAGAAGAAGATCAGGATTTCGGGAACCATCATACATACTGAACTTGATCTTCTTTTTAAGTTGAGATAGTGACTTAGTCTTCTTCTTCTTCTTATGCCGTCGTACATGCTCGGATCTTGAGGTTGAAGATGATGAAGTGCTTGATGGGGATGAAGATAGAGACGAGGGTGAAGAATGTCGACGCCTTTGACGATGATGAGGTCTTCCACGAGAAGGGTGTGACTCTTCATTACTAGAAGAGGATCCATCAGAATAGGCGCCAGATGACTTTGAAGAAGAGGATGAGCTTCGACGCGATCTCTTTCTTTGTCTTGAAGTAGAATGGGACTGCCTCTTAGAAGTAGTTGGACTTCTTGATCGGCTCCTTTCATTGGTATGGCTTTGTCTCCTTGAAGTAGATGGGCTTCTTTCCTTGAATTCTTTGGGATTCTCAACTTTTTCTAGTTTGAGAAGTTGCTCACGAATTTGTTGATTCTCCTCTCTAAGACTTTGAATGGCTTGAAGGATAGCACTCGATTGATCCATTGAGACTAAAGAAAAAAAATATGCTCAAGCACTCAATGCAAGGGCTGAAAACAAACAAACTTATAATTGTAAGCACTACCAGTGTTGGGGGTGAGGATCGAGCCAAAGCTCTGATACCACTGTAAACGCCCCGAACAACGTAGTATGCTTAACAATTATGATATTCACTTGTTTTTGAGATTTAATATAAAAGAGAATGAACACTTAAAGCTGAAAATGAAAATTACTCACAAAATTACAGCCATGAAAATGTAAAAGTAATGGAGACAAGATTGAGGGTTGAAGATGGGCAACCCCCCCCGAAGAAATGTATTTCTGCTCAACCCAAGTCCCTTAGGGAAGAGCTCAGTTACAATCAACCTGAGAGTGAGAAGAAGTAATTCTCACTCACAAGATCATGCAAAGATGTACAAACACACATGCATTATCTATTATGCAATGATAATAACTGATTTCTTTACAGTATGAGAGAAGAAAAGGGAAAATCAGCCTTCTTCATCGTTGAACAGTAGTACATGGATAGGGCTTGCTTCTTGTTGCTAAAATGGAAGAAAGAGCTTGAAAAGGAGGTGCTGTAATGAATTTACAGGCTTGCTGTCCTGTAAAACAGTAGTGATAGAAGAGGGAATATGGAGGAATTCGATAATGGAGAAGTGGGGGATGATAATGGGGATGGATGGGGCCAGTTTCTAGCTATCTGTGGGTGATGTACATGAGTTTACAACAAAGAAAAATGATGTTGAATGAAGAAAAACGAGCTCTTATTTATAGGAGAGGGGAGAGCTAGTACAAAAGGGGAAAGTGGAGTAGCACAAGACAAGTGTCCAGCCACATGTCATGAGATGTGACAAGTGGTGGGACACTTGGAAACTTGTGTGACAAGTGTCTTGACACTTGTCTCTTCTCTATGGCCTTCCTTTTTCGGTTGAATACTGTCAAGAATAGAAACAACCAAATTTAGTAAGCACAGTCAGAGTACAAAACTTACTATTTTTAGAATGACATCCCTATTTTTTAGGACTAGCATTTTTAGGCTAATTCGAGGCTCCTAAAATTTAGGGATCTCCTAAAATTTAGGGACCCCCCCAATATGGGTGTCATATGAAAGCTTTTTCCGTGTACATTGCAAAAATGGTATTCGAATCTTCATGTGACTTTCCTATGCAAAGAAATGTGCATTTCAAGCTTTCAGCCCACATATGCACATTATACAAGCATTTCATGATCATGCCATCTTGTTGATTGTAACTGTCTGTTCTGGTGGATCTAGCCCACACTTCAAGGCATCAATCCTTTCTGTGTGCGAGTCTAACCCTGATATGCGTGAGTTCTAGTCACAGGCGCCCAATCGGGCCATATAGGTGGAAGTGTGAACTATCTTTTCTCTAACCCACCGCGTGGGTCCACCATAACTTGTGACCACTCATCAGTGGCCAGCTCCAATGCACTTTTCTTTATATCTAATTAGTGCAAAGGAAATAAATTTAATAAATCATTATATAGACAAATTAATGAAAAATGATACAAATTCTGTTTCTATAGAGTTGTGACAACCGTAGTGTCAAGCATTGTTTGCTGTGGATCTTGATTGATAAAAATAAATTGGATATGGCTATCATATAGGAGTATAAGTTCCACGGTTTCAGTGGCACTACTTTTAGTCATGGTGAATATTGTTAGTAGTCATGTGTGTCTTCTGTGGTCGGATCCTACCCCGTGAGCCTTAGTTTGAGTCGGATGAGGACATTAGGACCTTTGACATTGTCTTTGTTTGTCATTTTATGTGTTTTAGATACTTTAGATGGAGGGCACATTAGTGCAGTTTTTTGTGTGCACATTTGGCTATTTTTTAGTGGGTTGACCATATTTACCGAAGAGTACGAGAGGAAGCACTCATGAAATGTGCGATCAAATCTCTGTATAGGTCTCCTTACATGTGTAGACCTTCTTACCCAATGATCTGTGTTATCAGGGAATGGATCCATATCCAAAGGAATGTCAATGACCTCATTACTTAACTAATGAACTATATGTTTAGGTTGATGTAATACATTTTCAGGCTGCTATAATTCATTTTTAGCATGTTGATTTTGTTGTCCAAATTGATTTTCAACATCCTTTTGCTCTGCCAACTTTCATTTGGCTCAATAATGATATGCTGATTATCATAACCAGCATCAAATGGAGCTGATTTCAGTGGTGGCTGATGGCTATTCAAGTGGTTGATCATGCTGAAATTTCACTTTCTTTTTATCCAAGTCATTAGATGTGACATTTTTCAGTAGCTTTGACTCATTAAATACCATATCTCAGCTGCGTAGCACTTTATTCATGCTTGGAACCCAAACTTGATAGCCCATTTCACCTTCATCTCCATAACCCATGAAGATGCCTTTATGGGATCTCATGTGAAGTTTGGTTTTGCTATCAATAGGTACATATACATAGCATTCATAGCCAAAGATCCTTAAGTGGTAATATGAAGCAAATTTGCTAGACCAAACCTCTTCAAGGATGTCACTTTCAAGTGGATGTTGTGGAGTTGGTTGCAAATATGCACCGCGGTTTTAAGTGCCACTCCCCAAAATGATTGTGGGAGATTAGTTATGTACAACATGCACCAAATATTCTCACATAAAGTGTGATTCATTCGCTCAGCCACACCATTAGATGACAGATTATAAGGAGCCGCAAGCTATTGTTTTATCCTATTGACATCACAAAACTTATTGAATTCTTTAGATACATACTCTTCCCCATTGTTTGTTCTTATGCATTTTAATTTTAAGCCCTTTTGGGTACTAACAAATATATAAAACTTTTTAAAGGCATCCAATGCCTCGCTTTTCTCCTTTTTATGAGGCATAGCTTTTTTGCTTAAGCAAGTAAACTCATAGCTTTCTAGAATGGACATTAATAATAGAAAAAATAATGAAAATCACTATGAGTTTTTATTGGCATGGTACATACATCATAATGGACTAAATCCAAGATACATGCCTTCCTAGAGGCTCCATGAGAGTATGAACTCTTTACATGTTTTCCCAAAACACAGTCATTCACAAAAGTGAAGTTTTGTGTTTTTCAGATCAACTCTTCCAAGTGAAGAAAGTGTTTGTAAAACCTTTTGGCTCATGTGTCCAAGATGCTTGTGCCATGACTCCATATGTGACTGTACTTCAGCAACAACTATAACAAACTTTCTAGTAAGTGTCTTGTAGTGAAAATAATATAGAGTTCTTTTTTACCACCTCTAGTGACTAGCATAGACCCTTTCTGCATCTTCCATATTTCACCAAAGGTAGTAAAGTAACCCCTACTGTCTAGTTTCCCAATAGAAAACAAGCTCTTCTTAATGCCAAGTATATACCTAACATAATGAAGGATCAATTTTTGACCATTTTCAAGAGCCAAGTGTATGGTGCCCATTTCTTTAATATCACATGCATGGTTGTCTAGATAGACTTTTCCAAGGTTACCTTCTGTATAAGAAGGAAAAACACTCCAAGGATGGAGTTACATGAAATGAAGAACTACTGTCAACAATCTACGATTGCAAAAAACCATCATGAGCAAACAATAAGACATCTATCATATCCGTTTTAGTGATATACACGTCTTTCATTGTCATGACATGTGGATTGAAGACACAACCAATAAAGCATCACCTTTATCTTCTTCTATCTTCTCAATAACAACATTAGATACCACATTTGCCTTTTTTGTTTTTTTAGGGGTAGAGCTACTATCCTTCTCATTCTTTTTGCCTTTTGTACTAGCATGTTTCTTACATTCTTGCTCCTTTTTTTAGTAAATGCAATTGGGCTTTTTATGTCCTTTTAATCCACAGTGATAGTAAGTGACATATTATTGTTTTTCCTTGCTTTTGTTGCAAATTTTGTTCTTATTTGCAACATTTAACCTCTTTTCAGTTTGTCCTCTTACATTGTAGGCTGATCCATTGTTTTTCTCACTTGCCTTGCATCTAATCTCCTCATTAAGAATAGAATCACACACACCATTAAATATCAAGTTGGAGTTGTTGCTCAATAACACAACCAATGCTTCCCATAATTCAAGCAATTTCATCAGCAAAAAGGAGATAGCACTCATCTTAGGATCAAAAGCTGGCAAGCTTGCATCCTGTAACTGACTCAAAATACAAGTGAATGCATTTAAATGCTCTGAGGCAGGCTTAGACTCATCAAGCTTCAAGTTGTCTAACTTTCGCATGAGAGATGTACTTGATTGATATGAGTTGTATTCTCATATATAGCCTTGAGTTTCTCCCAAATTGCATAAGCAGTGGTATGTCCCTTGATATCAATCAAGATATCATCTGTGACAGTCATTTTAATGTAAGTAATGGCTTTCTTATTCATTTTAGCACAATCCTCATCTAACAAAGTAACAAGCTTATGTTCTGTCAAAGCATCATTACAATACTTCAAAAAAAAGTGATGCCAGGAGACATAGTCACGATGGATTCCGTGAGATTTTATGGTGGATTCTGTAAAATTTATTTGTTGACTGGGCTCGTACATAAGGTGCAATCCTTGTGCGAGAAGTTGACGGAGACGCTTGTTCTTCTTGAGTGTTTTATTAATTAATGTGCACGTGGCTGATTCTGTAAAATTCATATTAATTAATTAAGCTTTTACAAGTTTAGAGTGTGCACTCAAATTAAATTAAGGTTAGGATAGAGTTTCAATCTATTTTAATCATTTAGCTAAAGACTGCTAGGTATTCACTATTGTTTGTTTATTTTATTTATAAACAATTGTAAATACTTCAGTTGATGTGTAAAGCAAGTAGCAGTGGCTTTGGGTAGCACTGGACATTAGCGTAAGTCCAAGCGTAAATTTCATAATTATGATTAGTTATCTTAAGTATAATATATAATATCATGTATTTACATAATATTGTATTATTAAAATTATTACTCTATTTGTAAGTTATAAGTTTAAACTGCTTTAGTAATAATTAGATCATTGTTCTTAGTACTATTAATTTATTTGTTATTAATATAGATTATTTTAGAATATGAGATTTAAGATATGCTTTTATTGAAATAAGATTTCTTTATGGAATACCTTGCTATTTTCTTAATGTGGTTAAGTTTTAGAAGGCTTTTCTAGCTTTCTTTATAAAAGCAGCATGATCGCGCGCAAAATAGGAGAACATGGTGAAAACTAAGTTTTTTTGTTTGTTCCTCATTCGGAATCAGAATTTAGAGATTTAAGAGTCATTTTGGGGGTTTTGATACGCTCTGGATGCGATGCTGATGACAAAACGTCAAGATTCAAAGCACAAAATGTTTTGCAACAACTGCAGCATGTTACAGGATACCTCTTGACTCTTAAAACTCTGTATTTCAATTGATATTTGTACTTTCTTTGTAATTATATGTAAGATATGAATGCAAATATCCATGTAAAATAATGATGGCAAACCATGGCTTTTGCTATGGGGAAGATTGGGCCTAATCGTGTGTTTTTCTCTTGTCTTTCTTAATCTATTGAGTTATTCAAATCCTCTTATGTATTATAATGTTGTTTGTATTTAATAGTTGAGATGTTTGATTTGTTAGATTTTTCCACTAAGTTTTATTATGTGTGTTATAAAGTTATTTATGATTGAGATTTGATTTGTTAGATTTGTTACGTGTTCCGCTTCTATACCTTGTATACGATCTTTTGAGAGATCAAAGCCATTGCCTTCAAATTTACGAATCTAAAAAAGATTCTTTGTTTTAGATGTAGAATCACTGCCAGCCATCTTCAGCAATAAAAGATTGCAATAACATGTTGAATACCTTCAGCCAATTGCAAGGTTGCTGAATATAACAAGTACACACACTTGTATTTTAAAGGTGTCCAAGAAGTAGATGTTTTGTTGCAATTTCAATCCCAAGTTTTGATTACAATATGTGCATGAATCAAATTTGATACATTTACATAAAAGACAGCTCTCACTTCAATAATACATCACCAGAATTTCCAAATACAATATCCCAAGTGCTGTATATACCATTTTTTTACTGCATAATGAGCACTTAACAATACATGTACTAAGAGAAGCTACTCTCTTATAACATCTGATACATCCTAAGTCAACTTTCTCCCACTTAGCAGTGAATTTGATGTAATTTCAATGTCAAGGCACAAATTGTCTTAAAATGCATCACCAATGTAAATAGCCCCAAAATTTTTACAGTAAATTTGTCCCAATGGCATTCATTCATCATCACGTGTATCAAATATGGGCAAATGTTGCAGAATTTTCACAAATTTTTCAAAACCCAAATTTTGGGATCCAAAGGAGTACAATTTACTGTGAATTTGGCTCAACTGAGCAAAATTTCACTTGTGTAAGAAAAGCCCTAAAATTTTGAGGCATTTCACATAATATTTGCAATTTTTGGGCTATATGTCACTATTTTGCATGAGCAGCATCAAATTCGAAAAAAGCCCTAAATTTTCAAGTATAAATCAATACAGATTTGTGGTCTATGCTTGTGCAAGTGAGCCCCTATTAATAAATAAGGGACCTGCTTGTCAGAGAGAACTAAAAAAGATTAAAAATGCCAAAAAATTAATGAATGGCCCAATCATTGACTTGTTTACATGCCACGTGTCATCGCTGTTGTTCGCCCTGTGCATGCAATCGATGCCACCAACTTGTCGCTTATCTCGCTAGCCAATCGCTAGTCTCGCCAGTTGCAATTTGTAGCTATCGGCTGCTCTCAACAATTGATGCCTGTAGAAACCTACCACACTTGTTGTCGCTCTATGCTTGCTGGTCATGAGTGCCACACCTACTGGTTAGACTTTGACAATGATTGCTTGTCATGGTCCTCAAGAATGCAAATACATTTATGAATGCTCTAATACTAGTTTGAAGAGTAGGAGAGCAAGCACTTAGGAAATGTTCGTGTGAATCGAGGTGTGTGCAACTATTCAGTACAGTGAGAGAAGAGTTGAGAGATGGGTGTGTACTAGTGTGGTATATACAAAGAATAAAAGAATGGATTTAAACTTAGGATATGGTACACTTACATCCACAAGGGTGTTTTCACATGTGTAAATTAATATATACATGAGAGTAGCGTAAGGACCTTTACACCCAACATTTAGGGCTTTCCCTCTTTTTCACCTATATATAGGTAGCCTACCCTTCCACTTTTCATTATCCATTATCCATCATTGATACTTCATGATCATCCATCCATTCTCATTCTCTCAACTCCTTGCTACTGTCTAGTGCCCACACAGACACGTAGAGTTGTGTATTGGGGTTGATTGTTATAGCATTGTACCTTCAGCCATTATAGTCACATCATTTCTTCTCTTTCTTGCGTTCTCTCTTTGTCTCCTCTCTGTGTTCACTTTTCTCTTTTCCTTGCACACTCTCACATGGTATTAGAGCCATGCGTGGGGAGCCAAAGATCTCAAAGAGCGTGTTGTTCACTACAAAACATGCCATGTGTCATCCTTATGTGTTGCAGACCTTGTGCTTGGAGTGAAATAGGGTAGGGCAGCTCGTTTCTAGCCCTGTTTTAGGTTGTGTTTACTAAGGTAGATTTGCTTTTTACTCTTGGGTGGCCTCTACTAGGCTGGGTAGTACCATTACTACACTTGGACGGTATCAAACAGGCTGGGTGGCCATTCTATTTGATGGGTGATACCAAAACAGACATGCATTTTTTGAAGGTAGCTCCCATCACGCGTGTTACAAAACCAGGCCTTGCATTAGCCGCGTTTTTGTACAGGCAGTCCTTGTATCTTTGGATTTTGTGTAAGTAGGTCATTGGTCCTTCTAGGTGGTATATTTGCAAGTTGGGCGGTACTTGTTCTCTATTGGGCAGCTTGACATATTTCTTTCTTTGTTGTGTTCTCATACTACTTGGTCTTTGCTAACTAGGGTGACTTCTTTTTTGTGTTGGGTGGTGTCCATTGTAGACCCACATTAGGGCAGATTTGTGTTTATTGCAGGGACTCACTTCTCGGGCACTCTTGGTCCTCGATCAATCCTTGGATTAGCTGCAGTCATGAGGACATATATTTTTGAAACCTCACTTGATATGTGGATTAATTTTTAATCGCATGGTTAATTAAATATTGCACATGTGAGGTGTAACTGAGGTTAGAGTAAATTTACGAGCCCAAGAGTCGAAGAAATCACGAGATGTCAAGGCAAAAGTTGTTATAAGTTATGCCGCACATGTACTTGGTAGTATCTAGTGCTAGTTGTTGGCCTAGGTCATTCATTTGGCCATAAGTGTTAGTTGGTGACACTAGAGAAGTGGTGTTTATTGGTACCTAACGCCAATGTGATGGTAAAAGATGGTGTAGAGACACTCGAGAATGGACGTTGCCTAGACAATTTAATTATTTGGCAAGTCAGATCATTTTTCAGGGCACCGAAATAATTATTAGATTAATTTTTAGCATTTAAAGATTAAAGATTAATATTTAATTATGACTAATGCTGAAAAAACCATTTGGAAAGGCTACCACTTGTCAAAAATGCCCATTCAAGTTGTCTTTAAAGGCTAGAGAGATGCATTTTTAGTATATTCAGCCTATAGCAAGAGAAAGGGAGGAGATGCTGTTGGTCTGATTTGTAGCCATTGGAGGATCTTTTGAGGTAGCTAGGGGCAGGAGAAGACCAATCAATAGCAGGCGACATCATCTACAAGCTGTTGAGACATGGTAGTAGCAATAAATGATTGATTTCCTTTAGTTCTTTGCATCTACAAGCTATTGTGGCAAGGTAGTAGCTGCATTTGACTGATTTTCAGTCATTCTTCACCACAAAACTCTGAATTTTCTCTCTACAGCTTTCTCTCTCATCTCCTAGCCATTTCACAACCTTGCTCTGAATATCTCAATACTTGGACCCTTGGAGGCTGAGAAATTGCAAATTTCTCTGTTGTAAACCCTAATTTACAATAGAAATTAGGGTTTAGCAGCAACCTTGGAAAGTGTGCGAGAAATTGGAAGCTCTAAGACTTGGATTCAACATGGCTGAGGGTGAATTTTAGCTAAATTCAAGTGGAGGACTAGCCACCCATTGAATTTGGGGCATTTCCATTGTCTATGAAGTGGGTGAAGGCCAATTAAGTGCCCAAATCAAGGGGCAAAATAGATTGAAGACTTGCTGGTCACTTTGGATAGCAAGGGGAGTTTGGATTGCAAAGGGGATCGGGAGAATCCCATTGTAAATCAACTTTTTCTTCAATAAAGATAAAGAAATACCGAAAGGGGCACCAATTTTGGGGCCAATCGGGTGTGCATTGTCCAAGATCAATAGATAAATTTGTAGTTTTAGATTTTCATTAATCGTTTTTTGCTGTAATTAAGTTGTAATCATGGATTTATCACCCATCCACGGAAGGAAGGCTGGTTACATTGATTGTGTTTAAAGGTTGAAGATTTGTTTTCCTCTACATTCATTGTTTCCTTTCTCTACTTGGCATTGTGTGTTCCCTTTGGTATCGGATACTCCCTGTCTACCTTGCCTCAGCCAGTTTTCTTTTGTATCATGGCTCAACAGACTCCAATTATCTTGAGGACACCTCTTATTGGTTACCTTGATTCCAATGGCAACACCTTCTTTGTTTTCTTGCAGGTACTTTATTGAAGGACATTTATGACCGATGCGTATGCTATGGGGGGATCACGTGGTTTGGAATCATTCGGACTGACCACCATCTTATTACTCTTTCTCAATGTATTCTTTTTAGGCTTTCTAGTCCTCGATTAGCATTGATGGCATCTCTTGAGCAGGTGCTAGTCTTAGCCTCTCTCTTTGCATCTGACAAGTTGGATGGGATGAACTATCCTCTATGGTCATGCCACATGGAGTGTATTGTCAATGACTATGACCTTTGGGATTTTGTATTTGTCCCTATTCCTCGACCTATCGTGGATAGGTTAATAGAGAAGCAGATATTAACCACCTTCTTCTTAATACTTGACCTCATCAAATGATTATTGATGGATTGTATAGACTAGGGTAATATGGCCTCTTGAGAAAATAATATATGTGAGTATGAGATGGAGGATGTGCTTCAAGAAGCACACAAAAAGATAGCAAGAAACCACTTTGATGCTGGCATTAGAGTTAGAAAAGTGCTATAATGACAACTGTAGTGGCCTACCTTGTATAGATATGAGATATGATTTGTTAAGCATTGTGATGAGTACAAAAGCACCAATGTGTTGATCGGTAGGACAAAGTGAAACTCAAACAGATCATCACTCGTCACCCATTCAAAAAATGAAAAATAATTTCACTATTGTCATGAGTGCATGAGAATCAAGACAAATACAATGGTTTCTCAGTAGAAAGAGAGAGTGAGGAAAAGAGAGCACAACACTCAATGTGTGGGTACAATGACAAGATGTACCACTTTAGGTTTTGATAATATATATAAAGTACATATGTAAGGGTGCATGCACACTTGAACACCGTAAAAAGGCATGATGAGCCTTTATTCCTAACAATCTTCCACCTAAAGGCAATGTGCTTGAAGGTAGAGCAAAGAATCAACTAAGTCTATGTATGTACAAAGCTGAAATACACATATACTATCCAACCCCCATCATCTGGCAGCAATGACCAAACCACTCTGTTGGAAGACCCTTCGTGAGAAGATTTGCAGGGCTATCATCTATATGTACCACGACAAGCTCAATGCTCTTGTTGTCAAGTACATCCATGATAAAATGATACTTCACCTGTATGTGCTTTGTCTTTGCATGAAAGATAGGATTCTGTGCTAGCATGATAGCACTTTGACTATCACAGTGGAAGATAGGAACCTCTATAATGCCAAGTTCTCTCACTAGACATGAAAGCCATAAAGCCTCTTTGCATAACCTAGTGGCAGCCACATACTCTACCTTTGTAGTAGACAATGCAACACACTTTTGTAGCTTGGATATCCAAGAGATTGCTCCCCCTATGAACGTGAATACATATCCTAAAGTCGGGATGACTAGCATAGTCTGCATCTGTGAAGTCAACAATAGACAACTTTTGCTTACCAAAGCAGATGCACAAATCCTTTGTGCCCTTAAGGTATCTCATGATACCCTTCACTGCTTTCCAATGCTTTGGAATCTTGGCCATCCCAGCCTTTTCATCATCGGATGTAGGGTGTCATTTGCACTAAGTTTCACATATGGAGGCAATGGCACACCAATGACTTTCTCCCCCTCTATATTGAAACGCTGCCTTACTAACATACTCCTACTGTGGTAGATAGAGAAGACCCTTCGATTTGTCCCTGAGTATACGTATGTCAAGAATGTAATTGGCCTCACCAAGATTCTTCATATCAAAGCTATTGTATAAGCTTTGCTTCAAGGAGTCCAAGGCATAAACATCCCTTCCTGCAATCAGTATGTCATCCACATACAAAACCAAGAGAATAAGGCTGCTATCTGCTTACTTCTTGGTGTATAAGCAGTGATCAACTTGAGAGCAATGGAATCCTTGAGATTGCATAAATGTATAAAATTAATGATACCATTCTCCTCATGCCTGTTTCAACCCATACAAACTCTTGTTGAGTGTACGTACCATGAGCTCTTTCCCCTTTGTAACAAAACCCTCAAGCTGTTGCATATAGATCTCCTCATGCAAATCACCATGTAAGAAGGCTATCTTGATATCCATTTGCATGAGTTCCATATCTTCAGATGCAACCAAGCCCAAAATGGTTCGCAAAGTAGTCATTTTGACTATAAGAGAAAATATTTCATCAAAATCAATTCCATGTTCTTGCTTGTACCCTTTAGCAACTAGTCATGCCTTGTACTTTGGCAAAAAACCATAAGTGACTTTCATTTTGTAAACCCATTTGCATGGTAGCACTTTTTTCCCTTTAAGCAAATGCACCAAATCCCAAGTGCCATTTTTCATGAGAGATTCCATCTCTGACAGCATGGCCTTATGCCATTTCTTGCTATCTTTTCTGTCCATTACTTCTTGGAAGCATGTCGGCTCATCACAATCAGTCAACATGACATAATCAGCCACATAATTGACACCAAGAACAAACCTATCTGGCTATCTTTGCACTCTGGTCGACCTACAAATCCAATGATCAAGATTTGCTGGCTGTTCAACCTGCAAATCTGCATTAACAACTTGCTATTTTGTAGGTTTAGCATGTTGTACAGCTGGTTCTGGTTGTGCCAAAGGCATATCTTCTTGTTGAATTTGTGATACATTATGGGCAATATCTTGTTGATCATTTCCAACATTATTCATTGCATTTTTTAGGGACATTTACAACAGGTATTTGCTGCTGTCTAGTGGACATCCTTTGTTATCCTATCGGTACATCCTTCTGGAATACAACCCTTTTGACCTCCATCTTTTTGCGTTGTTGTGAGTGCGATCTTCCTAGAAGATAATATCATTGTTGCGTACTAATTTTCGTTTCTCGGGATCCCATAATCAATATCCCATTTCACCTTCATCACCATATATTAGGAAAATACATTTACATGACTTTGGCTTAAGTTTGCTGCATTCTTCCTTGTGAATGTGCACAAATGCCTTGCAGCCAAACACTCTCAAGTGAGCATATAAGGTGGCTTGCCTAACCATGCTTCTTGAGGGGACCCCCCCTCCTCCAAAGACATGTTTGGTGATCCATTAATCAAGTGTACGACTGTCATAACAACCTACCTCTGCCCAAAATCCATGAGGTAAAGCAGCATGTGACAACATTGTATGGGATTTATCTTAAACAATCATGTTCATATACTCAGCAACATAATTTTGGGGTGGATTGTGAGGGGCGGTGAGCTCCCTTTTAATCCCTTTGCTGTCACAAAATTCCTAAAAGGCTTTGGACACATATTACCCACTATTGTTAGAGCGAAGACATTGTAAGGTCTTGCTGGTTTGATTTTCAGCAAGTGCTAGAAAAGTTTTAAATTTATCCAATGTCTCATCTTTACGACAGATTGGATAAACCCATACTTTGCATGTGGCATCATCAACAAAAGTAATGAAATACTTCTTTCCCCCTAGCAATAACCCTAGCATTTGACATACATTTGAATGTACCAACTCTAAGGGTGAAGACTTTAGAGAAAGAGATTTCTTATGTAACGTTTGAATATACTTACCATAAATACAATGATTACACTGTTCAAAATCAGTATACCTCAAAGACGGAAAATTACCCAAGCGAGAGAGCACTTTCATTCCAGCTTGACTCATGTGTCCCAACTGGCTATACCATAAAGGAATACTTTGTTGCTCCATTATGGTGACTACATGGTTACGTATGCTAGATACATGTAAAGGATACAAAGTATCACTTTTGGAGCCCTTGGCAATAATGTGAGAGCCCTTGCAAATTTTCCATTTGCTATCCCCAAAGGTGGTATGATAGCCTTCATCATCTAGATGCCCTGTGCTTATCGAGCTCTTCTTAACTTGAGATACATGTCTCACATTATGCAAAACAAACATAAAGCTATGCTAAAATTTCAATTTCACATTGCCAACGCCTACAATTTTATATGCATAGTTATCCCCCCAGTGGATAACACCATGTGCACCACCATTATAGTCAGAAAACCACTTATGATGTGGTGTAACATGAAAAGATGCACCTGAATCAAGTATCCAAGTGTGCATGTCATCCTCAGAATCTGCAATCAATGCATGTGCACTCAAAGAAGAAGCAAGAAGTACATCACCGTCACTGTTATTCTCATGAGTGACTACATTTACCTCTTCTATCTTCACACTACTCTTCTTTGCAGGTTGGCTGTCCTTTTTCTCAACCTTGTTGTCTTTAGTGTTTTTCTTTTTTTCTTTCTTTTTCTTCAATTGAAAACAATCTCGTTTGTAGTGCCCTTTCTTGCCACAATGATGACACTTCACATTTTTGCCAGAGACTTGCTGCGTGTTCTATTTTCAAAATTGCCCTTTTGTTGAAATCGGCCTCTAGTGTGCAATGCATTAGAAGACTTGTTTGCTAAATTATTTTGCTTGTTGAGTTCTTCCATCAACAAAAAACTCTCCATGTCAGAATATAATAGTTGACCATTTGAGTTACTCAAAGATGTCCTGAAAGGATCCCAACTTTCAGGCAAAGTGTATAGCAAGAAAGTAGCTTTTAACTCATAATCAATATGGAGGTCCGAAGCAATCAATTGATTGAAAATGGAATTGAACTCATTCAAATGTATAGACATGAGTGTACCTTCCCTCGTGCAAAAGTGCATTAACTTTTTTAGCCAATAAACCTTGCTAGCTACACTTTTTTGAGCATAGAATTCTTCAATTCTTTGCCACATTGCATATGCTGAATTTGGCTTCTTAATGTTAAAGATCAAGTTGTTTGACACTGGGATCTTAATGGTAGAGCGTGCAAGCTCATCTAAATCATTCCAATCTTCTTGTTCCATACATGTTGGTTTCATTCCCTTCGCTTTGATGGGCTTCACCTATTTCTTTTGCACCAAGACATTGTAGCATTATTTTTGCCATATTGCAAACTTATGTGCACCCTCAAGCTTCTTGATGTGCAAAATATTGTTGTTGTCATTGTTTCCAACCATAATTTGTAGCACTAAATTGACTCAAGTGTCACCAAATGCAAGTCCAAATGTCACAAAAGTGACCATGGTACACTGCAAGTATCAACCAATAGTGAAAATCAAGAGATTGCTGAAATTTCAGATTTGCAAATAGATTTTCAGAATTAGAGTGTCTATTGCTACACTTCACAAGCAATTATAGCCACATTCAGAGGCTAAGGCACCGATTTCATGTGAAATCCCCAAAATATGACTGCAATTTTTGCTCCAAAAGCATTATTGGGCACAAATTTGACAATTTCGGTCAAAAGCCCCAAATTTTCAAAAGAAAATCCATCTAGCTTGCATCAATACATGTACCCAAGTGAATAAATGAGGCAATTCTTGCATAAATTGATGAAATTTTGCAAAAGCCCCAATTTTCTTGGGTCATGTGTACACAAATTTAAGTGAAATCGAAGAAATTTCACTAAAATGTGAAAAGCCCCAAAATTTCCTAGGCAAATGTGCACCAATTTTGCAAATTTTGAGTCGGATTGTCCTATTCTCATCAAAGTCTCCAAATCTAGAAAAAACCCCAAATTTTTGGGTCAAAACTGTACACTATGCATGTGCACGCGAACACCCATCAGTAGGGTTTTAGCCTATTGTCTACGTTGGCCCATTGGTTGACTGGACACCTCGTCCTGGTACCCATCGGTTGATTGCACCCCTGTCCCCATTGACTATTGGACTTGCGTTGTTGCATGCTCGCTGGGCCCCTGTCGCTTATCAAATCTGTGCCCACTAGTCATGTGTGTCAACTACCTTTGTTAGGCAGTCACTTGCTCATGTGTTGCCCACATGGTCATGTTGACCAACTTCGCTAGTTGTCCACTTGACAATTGCATGTTTCTCTCACCTCACTGTGACTAGTCGTTGCCTATCCAGCTCACACTCTGATACTAGTTTGTTGTCATGAGTACATGAGGATCAAGACAAGTACAACTGTTTCTCATTAGAAAGAGAGAGAGTGAGGAAGAGAGAGCACGACACTCAATGTGTGGGTACAATGACAAGATGTACCACTTCATGCTTTGATAATATATATAGAGTACATGTGTAAGGGTGCGTGCACACTTGAACAGTGTATAAGGCACAGTGAGCCTTTATTCCCAACATCCATTGGATCCATTTGCACATCCGAAAGATACACGCAAGCATGATACATAATCATCACCTTATTGATTATATGTCCAAATGGGTTGAGGCTAGGTCCACTCAATAAAAATAATGCTAAAACCAATGCCAAGTTCTTATAGAAGCAACTCATATCTAGGTTTGGGTGTCTCATTGAGATAATGAGTGACTAAGGAACACACTTCATAAATCAAGTTATTGAGCATTTGTTCTACATGTTGCTAGCCATTTGCTGGAAATTTACTTCATATTGTCCTCAAGAAAGTACCAAGAAAAAATCTACAAACAAAATCCTATTCAACATCTTCAAAACAAGACTCTCCCTCTAGGAGTGATTGGGATAACAAGCTTTTAATAGCTCTCCCAGCTTGTCAGATAGCCTACAAGATTAACACCGGCCCAAAACCATTTTGACTGACACATGCCATAGATTTCAACATGCTTGTTGAGTTTCTAAATCCTAGCTTGCAAATAACAATGTAAGAGTGGTGGGAATACATAAAAGCTTGGGCCAACTAGCTTATAAGAATCGATGTTTGATTGGGGCTTGCCTCTTGGCAACTCATGCTTTGCTAAAAATGCCAAACAAGAAGTATGGTTTGATAAGCACATGCGATTGAGAAACTTTGACAAAGGTGATGTGGTAGTGCTTTATTGAATCAAGGGCCACAATGAGAAAATGAATCTTAGAGGTATTGGACTGTATTGTATTCGCATTATTACCAGATGATGCAATGTAGAACTAGAAATCTTAGAAGGGGAAAGTATTCAATGTTTTAATGGAAGTAGAGTCAAAAGGCATTATCCTCTAAGTGATTAGAGTACGAGCCTCTAATGGATGAGCTTCAACTTCCTACCAAAGCCATCAATGTACTAAGCAGACTTGATATGAGAAGCTAGAAAAACAGGAAAAGAACTGAAGTAGTGTACTCATACAAGTTACTAAGTTACAAGTCTTGAAATGTATAAGAGTGTGTGTAGAAACGAAATTGAACATGTAGTGAATAGAGGAGGGCAAAAGAAACATAGTATAATGAAGGAACAAGCCTAAAAAAGTAATGAATGATACAAGCCTACAACAATTAGCACCACGAATAGGTAGTTCAGAGTGTTAGTGTGGGCACCAGACAGAGGTAACAACATGCAATAGATGAATGAGGAGGGTTGGCATAATGATTAGGTGATGAGTGTGAAGTGAGAAGACAAGCTAGGATAGGCTATAAATAGTCAACTAATGTAAAATTTGGTTGACCAATTGGTCAGGCCCAAAAATATGGTTGCCCATGTTAGTTTGCTTAGGGCAAAAATTGGAATATGAACAAGAAAACCTACAAAAAAGAATATAGAAACCTTGAATAATAAGCATTTGTTTAAAAACTATGTTGATGTTTAGATGCCAATATTGTTTTCCTACTAAGCTCGCAATAGATGCACACAACAAAAATATTTATGAGTCCTTAAAAACAAAAGAGTTTTGAAGATGAAGATATTTTATGTTCTAATATACCTAAATATATCACTTTTGTAGATACTAAAAAAAATATAGGGGGTTTACTAATAGTGATTTTTATTGAAAAATATTGGCTAAAATATACTCCACAAATATTAACATAGGTGATGGTATTGTAAATATAATAGATGAAAATTTTAAATCTATAAGTTATAAAAAATGATAACTTTTCATGGATAAAGTTTAATAATAATAATTAATTAATTAACATAGGTGATGGCCTTGTAAATAGAACAGATGAAAAATTTAAATCTATAATAACTTATAAAAAATGATAACTTTTCATGGATAAAGTTAAATAATAAATAAAGTCAAGAACTTCACTAGAGGAAGAAAACTTACATACAAATGAAACATATAAAAATTGGACACTAATTTTTTGACTTCATAAAGAAACTAAAATTAATAATACTCTCCAATATATATTGATTGAAATAATTTCCAACCAAATTATGTGTAGCTTGAAAAATACATTGATTACAAGGCATAACACCAAATAAACTTGCATTAATATTAAAAGACATGGTATTTTATATACATCGTTATTATGAATACAAGATTTAAGAAATTTAATCTAATTATCATAAATAAAAATTAATAATATTAAACTTAATAACTCTATAACTAATGAAGTTGATAGATTTCATTTAAAACAAAAAGAGAAAGCTTGTAGTTTCATATTTTGCTACACAAATTGCAAATTTAAAATTGTGTTCTTTACATGAGTATTCATTAGATAAACCATATTATTGCTAGAAAATATATTAATATAGGAATTTTATTAATAATATAATGATTGTTTTTAATTTTATATTCTCCATGGTATAATTTTAATATATATAATTATTCAAGTGATGAATAATTATATATTATTTTTTGTCCAAGGGTAATTTTACTTCATGACATGATCATGCTAAATTTTTCTAACACCCCTCCTTTCTCAAAAGGGAATTTTTATCCACAAAGGTAATTGTTCCTTTGTCCAAAGTGAGTGGAAAAGCACCCAACCAAGTTGGCATGGTATTGGTTGATCTAATTGCCCTAGATATGGGCCCCATTGATGTTGTCTTGGGCTGTGATCAACTGAAAAAATTGGGAAAATTTGCTATGGACTTCTCTCAGCTCTACATGGAGTTTATGATGCATGGACATCCATTCCCCCTAGAGGGAGTTCAAGATTATGCTCATTTTCAGCTCATTACAGCAAAGCAGCTCAAAAGGGAATTTAAGAAATGCTCACAAATCTTTGTTTTGCAATTGAATAAGAACGATTCTGGTTTGTAGTATCTAATGATTCAACCTTGCAGGCCTTACTTGAGGAATACAGTGACCTATTTTAGATGCCTATAGCCCTTCCTCCTAAGAGGTAAGTGGACCACCCATTTAATTTAGAGCCCCATTCCAAGCCAATAAACAAGCCCCCTTATAGACTCTCCAAGTGTGAGCATGAAGAGATTGCAAAGCAAGTCAAGGAGTTGTTGGAGATGGATTTCATTGAACCGAGTTCTTCCCCCTATGCATCCCCTGTTCTATTAGTCAAGAAGAAAGATGGCTCCTTTCACATGTGCATCGACTACAGAGACGAACAAAATCACAGTGAAGAACCACTACCCCATCTCATGGATTGATGATTTGCTGGATGAGTTACAAGGGACATGCTTTTTCACTAAGATTGACTTGCGCTCTGGCTACCATCAGATTCATATGAGGAAGGGAGATGAGATCAAAACGGCCTTCAGGACTAATCATGGACTTTAACATTTTTTAGTGATGCCTTTTGGGTGGATTAATGCCCCCGCCACATTTCAAAGCCTCATGAAAAAAATCCTACAATCCTTTCTGTTTAAGTTTGTGCTTGTTTTCTTTGATGACATCCTCATTTATAGCAGTAAGTCATCCAAGGAGCACTTGACACATGTCAAAAAGGTGTTTGGCATATTAAGAGAGCATAGACTCTTTGCTAAGGAGAGAAAATGCACCTTCATGCAGACATCTGTGGAGTACTTGGGACACATTGTGAGCAAAAAAGGCATACAGGCTAACACGAAGAAGGTGCAATGTGTTAGGAACTAGCCCACCCCTTCCACCACCACTTCTTTGCATGCTTTCCTTGGTCTCTCTTCATTCTATGATGCTTCACTAAGCACTATGCCACCATTGCAGCACCTTTGACTAATCGCTTAAAAAAGGAGTCATTCTTTTGGGATGCCAGTGTTGATTATAGCTTCAAATAGTTAAAGGACGTACTTACTTTTGCCCCCATCCTTGTCTGCCCTAACTTCTCTAAGCTATTTAGCATTCATTGTGATGCCAGTGGCAGGAGTATTGGTGCAGTATTGTTGTAAGAGCATGGTGTGATTGCATTTGAGAGCCACAAGCTTGATGAGAAGGAGATGCAAAGGAATGTATATGACTAGGAGATGTTGGCCTTCCTCCATGCCATCAAGAAATGACACCACTATTTGTATGGAAGCCACTTTCAAGTAAAAAGCGACCACCGATTTCTCCAGTACTTCTTGACTCAGTTCACTTTGACTTTTAAGCAAAGGCGATGGGTGGCAATCTTACAAAACTATGACTTTGACATTCTGCACACTCAGGGCAAGGATAATATTGTGGCTGATTCACTCTCTCAAATGTGGGCATACAAAGTGTTAACCCCAACTTGAGATGGAAGAAAAAGAAGTAAAATATAGTGGCAATGGAAGAAGCAGGATGAAGAACAAGGAAAGGCACAAGGATGGCCTCTAAAATCAAGCTAAAGGCAAAAGAGCATTTTTAAGTGGAAGGTACCCCACGATTTTTGAAAAGGAGCACTAGGATCCCTCCTGTGCAAATTGTAAAAGGGTAGACGGGCATAAATAAAAGAAATAGACCAAATAGAAGGGAATGAAAAAAAGGACCTTGCCACAATGGCCGGTCATGTAAAAAAGGGAATAAGGGGATGACCGCCCAAAAGGGATTTAGGATTTTGTATATAAAGTTCAAAAAGTGAATGAGAGCTCATTCTTTGGTGTGTGGCAAAGTGGAGTCTTCTTCTTCTCTCCTTCTCTTCTCTTGCTTGCTTGCTTGTGAGTGCTTGAAGGAGGGAGTGTGAGTGAGTGAGGGTGAGGGATCTTGGAGGTGAAGCCCCTACCATCTCCTCTCTTCTTCTTCTCTTCTCTTCTCTTCTCTCATCTTGCACGTGGCTATGGAGGATGGAGCAAGGAGGAAGGGGTTTGAGGATGCTTGAGCTTGCATTACAAATCGTTGAGCTATCAGAGTGCTTGAGAGAGGAAGCAACTCAATTGGGCACCAAGGTGAGAGGGATAGCGCATCGGCTATATGAGACGTAGCCATTAGTGCTCTCTTGAAATGCTTGAAGAAATAAGTAGTCTGTGGGTCTTGGCGGTTGAGCATGAACTCCCAATATTTTGGTTCCATTACCGAGACCAACGGATTCAAGCTTGAGCACTTGCATACTTCAAATCCAGCATCAAAGTAAGGGTTTCATCCCGGAATCAGAGCTTGAGATAGATAGAAAGTTTGGGGTTTTTAATCTTCACAAATAAGTAAGTATTTTGGTTATTTTGATGGTTTGATGAATAGGAGAGTAGGAGAAATCAGTTCAATACTTTGCTTTTGATTTTTATTGCATTTAGAGTAGGTTAAGGTTAAGAGATTGATTGGAAAAGTGTACTGTTTGCTACTATAAACCAGGACTATACAAGGCACAAACATGGAAAAATGGAAAAAAAAGAGTGCTTACATGTGTTGGGGTTGCAAGGGGAGTGATTGGGAAGACTAAGGTTGTGCTTAGCAAGGGGTTAAGGCCCGGGGAGGCAAGGGAAAGCCTAATTTGCAGTCTTAGCTTTGAGAGAGAGAGAGAGGGGGAGGGAGGGAGGGAGGGAGGGAGAGAGAGAGAGAGATTGCAAGCCACGAGTTCACATCGGATTGATTGGAGCATGTCGGATTTTTCTGCAAGATTCAAGTACATGAGACCCTTGGCCAGCACCCTTGCTTGAATTCTAGAAGGTCTTGTACGTGATAGTAGCTTGAATGTGAAGATCTTCAACAAATTGTAGTCGACACGTGTGTCGACCAGCGGAATCGGAAGCTCTCCCCAATGTTCGATTCCTAGAATTGGATGCTCGAACCAAGGACCTAGTCCGATCCAAAAAATCAGACACATAGGATCGGACCTGCCACATCACCACTCGGACAACCCACCCCTCTCTGATCTTGAGAATCAGAAAAGAAGAAATCAGAGATGTACCACCTTGTCCAATTGGACACTCGACCCGTCTGATCTTGACAATCAAACCACGGAAATAGACACCTAGTGACCTATTCAATCGGACACCTATCCGAATAGGACCCCTGTTCAATTCTAGGAATTGGAAAATTTTAAATCGGACAACCCCATACTGCTCGATTAGACACACTTTATCTGATTATTGTGACAATCGGACCTCACCGTGTTTGATTTTCAAAATCGGACTCTGGTAAATCGGACATAGCTTGAGAGAGAAAATCTAGAAATTCGACAAACCCCGACCAATGAAGAGTGTGACTTGCATTGGAAGAACCCACAGAATGCCTCACAAGTAGTCATAGACCTAGAAATCGTGGCTGAACAACTAGGAATCCTGCAGCAGCGTGTTTCCACAAACTTGACGTGTCAGGTGTTGTGGGATGGTTGTAAGACCCCAAATTGACTTTGAACAAGCTGAATGGCATAGCGTAGCGAAGAATTCTATAAGCCGGCAAGGACAGCTAGCAATCGAACATACAACCCTATTAGGCCAACCCATAAAGAAGAGCGCTAGAGCTGTGTAGACACTTTGTTTTTTCACTCACTCTAATTTCTAGCACCCAAAACACACTTAAGAAGAGCTAAGAGTGTGGTTGCGCACGGTGCATGGAAAAGAATTACACCTGCACACACATGCATAAAGTGAGGGTAAGTTGGTGAGAGCAGAATTTAGGTGACGAGAAGTGCTTAAAAATAGCTAAAAATTATGAATATCGAGGGAAAAATATTCAATGTCAAAGGCGGCGGCTCGATCTAGGATGATTTTAAGCGTCAAAGTGCTTTAAAGGCGCCCGAGCGACACTTGTTGATTTTTCATAATTTTTCAGACAGTCGTGCAGGTTGACACGAGCTACTGGCCAATGCGGGATGCTAAGCCAGACGCCCAGGATTTTTCAGAGCTCAATTCGGAGTCCGAACGGGGAAATGGCCAAGAAACCGGTCAAGATACGAAGAGGTGGACCAAAGTTTGGCCAAATGGGCAAGTGACCCTTGGGAGCCCAATTTTTAATGTAGCATGAAAGTTTGATGTACAGGATGAAAAAAAAACGTGGAGAGGAGATGGCGCCATACTGCGCCGAAAAATGCGCTTGATGGAGATGGAGGCATCATGCCTGATCAATGCAACCCCTGTCAATCATCATCGGCCCTCATTCCCTCCTGGATGCTGACTCTATCGCCGCCTCTCACCCGTCAAATGATGCTCTCTTTGAAGATCTCTGATTTCAGTCTTTCTCTCTCCTCCCTCTCTCTCTTCTAAAGGCAAGTTCATGTGGGGAGAAGAAGGAATAAGAAAGAATGATGGAGGCTTGTCCGGCATGGATTGGATTGCTCCATGGGCTGGAAATGGTGATTGGTGATTGTGCTGGACATGAAGTGCTACTGATTTCCAAATTTGCAGCCATGGACATGAAACCCGAAACACGCAAATAAGCGGTAATTTAAAATTTTCAAAGGAAATTTGAGATTTTATGGCTTTTGATTGATGAAATGTTGTTCATGTGGGATAAAAATTGTTCATGTTGCTGTTTTCTATGAGTTTTTGCTGGTCATAATCAAAAAATCAGGAAAATATGCATCTTGTGGTTCAAAATAATATGCTAAAACACGTAAAACATGAAAAATCAAGGGAAAATGATGGGTTTTGGCATAAAAATGGGAAAGTGAATAGGAACACCAACTAAACTTTCATTTTTCCGCAAGAAGGAACTAAGGGCCACAACCCATAACCTGTTTTGAATTTTCAGTAATTAAATAATGCAGGAAAATAAGAAAAAATACAAGAAAAGGGTGGAAAAACCCTAAAAAATAGGGAAAAAATACATTTTGGGTTTCGAAAAATAAGGATAAATAAGAGCAATGTTTGTGGGGACTGAAGCATGAGGATTTGCCTCAGTTCAACCCCACCTTCTTGTTCTAGTGTGTCTTTTTCCGCTTTCTACACATAAAATGATGTCAAAATACCCTATAAACCTATCCAACGATGCACTATTTAAACGGGGAAGGGTAGAGGTGTTGAAATATGTCTAAATGCCGTGTGAGATGATGGAAAAGTTGCTGATTTCTATGCATAGCATTTAGGACGGATGATAATTAAAATTAAGAGCTTAGTAGCACGAGGATCACCTCGGTGCTAGGCCCATGCAACGAAGCACGAACGGTAGCTGGAAACCATTAAAAGAATGTTTTTGCACTTGTGCACGATACTGTTTTGCTAAATGTTTGAGCACTAGGCATCCACCAAATGCATGGAGCATGAAAAATAATTTAAAAAGTATCAGTGACCAGCTCCTGGACATACATTGCAATTGGTTTATTAGGACATGACCTACGTTGAGAGGCAGTGAGGTACCCATGCTGTAGGTAGACGCGGATCCTAAAGGGGAAATCAAGTAAGGACAATGGTACATTCCTGGACACGCTTATTTGGTACCTTGAGCGACGCATCGAGGGGCCAATCCCCGAGGTGTAGGAGAGTCGCAGAGGGTTGACGGCATTTAGCCGTAGGAGGAACCCCATGTGTATGTGATTCGAGCCTTTTGGCTATGTGAAAGGGACTCCCTCTGAGGAGTAATATTGGGTTAGGATCAGTTGGACTACTACGTATTACAAACGCAATGTTTAGGAAGGCAGAGATTTCGATAGACGCTCCTGGCCGCGAGGCCGAGGGGTTGTCTTGTGCGTAGTGATGAGGCCCGGCTAGTGCATGAGCCAGTGCCGGCCCGTTTTTAGGTCCATCAGTTGGGGATTGATTGTAACTAACAAGAAACTCACTCAGACATAAAACCTTGAAGGAACCCACCGGTAAGAGAAGATCTCAAGACATAGACGGGTGATCGAATCCCCAAAAGTGGGACCAAGCAAAGAACACAACTAAAAAGCCAGACGCAACAGGGACCAATACTATCATGGAAGTGGATCTACTTGGCCTCATCAACTTGATCGACAACTTGGCAGAATAGGAAGTCTTGGACAAGGTAGAGGGCATCTCAGGCCATAGAAGCAACAAAGAACTTAACCTAGGAGATTTTCTTGAGGCTATCCAACAGTTAGTGAGCAAATACGATGCTCAAACCTGGCTAGAACATCACAGCAGACCTGTAGAGGACATCATAGAAGATCTTGAGGAGAAGAGGAAGCTAGCACGCGAGGCTCTGCAAGGCCTAGCCTTGTACAACTAGGATCAACAAACTAGGAGCTTATGCCAGAGCATAGAAACGCAAGAGATCTAGAGAGTGCTAGCCCTAGTAGGCAGAAATCGGTCAGAGAGCGAGAGAACGCTAGAAGAGGACCTCAAATTGAGCAACATGAAAGTAGAGCAGAGCACTGTAACATTAGCAACATCGCTATTGGCTTGGTTAGGATTCAACCAAGGCTCTAAGAGCCAATAAAAAATTCCTTTGGTAGTGAAGCAGGTAGACAAGTACCAAGAAAATGACGACCTGTACAGCTTTGTGGAGCAGTTCGAGCAGGTTTGCAAGGCTAATGGCCTCATTGATCCCACTCAACGCTCACAAGATTTTGCTCTGTGCTTAGGTGATAAAGGTTGGACCTGATACACGAGCTTGGACGAACCTCAGTACTCCGATAACCTACTAGTGCAACTTATGAATGTCAAGTAGAGAGACAAAGGGTACATGCAAGATTACGTGACCCATGTGAGGAGCCTCTTCAAGAGAATCCCTATGGGTGAGAGGCCAACCAAAAGAGCACTGTCCACGGTATTCATTAATGGAATATGGAGTGAAGAGCTCTACAAAGCCTTGGCCAGCAACTCAAGCTTGCAACAAGATACACTCGCAAGGGTCTTTAAAGAAGCTATTAGAGTTAATGACTAGCTCAAGGAGAGAAGCTCTAGAGGCTCAAATCGAGAAGAGTCTAGTGCCAGGAATTTCGAGAGGGCCTCAACGCCGAGTGAGAGACTAGGCTCAAGAGCTTAGGATAAAGGAAAGGGCATTGATTCAAGACAAGAGCTAGTAGAGATTAAGTTGGACATAGCTAAACTGCAAGAGATGATGAGACGACCAACGCGCCCACACATCCAATGCACGCATTGTGGCGGAAACCACCTTCCAGTTGAGTGTCAGGACCCTAGGTCATGACCTTGCACTAATTGTGGTAGGTTCGACCACGACACCATGCATTGTCGACTACCTTAGAGACTTCCATACTTGTAGTCTTACGGTCAACCCTACCTCCTGAATAGGCCGACGAACTTCTTTGGAAGGGGAGCCCCATTGGCTCTCTCGACACCTAGTGATGCTAAACTGACCATCCCTAGGATGAAGATAAACCCTACACGTATCCCTAGACCACTTGGACCCTACGTAACCCATCCACCAAAAGTGATACTCTAGTCCACTATATGGATGACAAGCCTTATGTAAACTCTTATGTATCATACGATGAAGAAGGCAATGCGGTCCTTATGGACTACTGACCAGTACCAGTGATGGCGTTAGGTAGAGGGAGAGGTAGAGGCCTAGGAGGGCAGACCCAAGAGCCAGTGATGGACTTGCAGTCACCTAGGACAGACACGTTTCTTCGCGTTGCTCTAAGAGGGAGTAAGCTAATAGAGACAAGAATGACCTAAGATGCGTTGAGTGTGGAATCATTCATCTCTTTGTTGATTGCCCTAGATGGAAACTATCCTCTAGTTTGTAAAACAAGCCATCGGTTCCATTGGGATTGTTTGGTGTGGAGACACTTGATGGGGAGGCCACACCTATCCCATTGCATGTCATGACCCGCGTGTAGACAAAGAAGGCTGGCATATCATTGCTAGGGCCTGCAACCTTGACACAACCTTAGTGGTGGGAAAGAAGAGTCGAAGATGGAGGAAGAAAAGGCTAGACACTAAGGTCACTCTCAAAACCGAAAGTGCCACAACACTGCCGGTTGGAAAGAAAGTCATTGACATAGAGGCAGAAATGTCGGCTCCACGGATAGCTGAAAAGGGAAGTGCTAAGGTCGAGGAGTACCCCAACCCAAAGCACCAACTCAAAGACATTGAGAAAGTGAACGAATGGGTGAGGGAGGCCCAAGAGCACCTAAAAGACACTGAGCCCATACTAGAAGATGAGATTGAGGATCTCTCAAGCATAAGCGCGCCATTCTCTCCCCCATGACCAAAATCAAGGGATGCGATGGCACCACAAGCAGTGCCACCTAGACAAAGTCTAAATGCTACGGGCTAGCAAACCAGTCAGGGCCATTGGCCAAGAACTACAGAGTTAAGAGAGAGGTAAGTGGCTAGCAACCTCCTTAATACATTGGTGACCACCCTTGTGACTCTAAGCTTAGGCAACCTGCTTAGGCAGCATCCAATGCTATGGCAAGAGCTAAAACAATGTGTCAAAGAATCAAATGAGCCAGTTGCCACAGACTTGCTTGAGCACGACGTAAACAAAAATACTGAGTCTCATGCTACACTTCATGCCTAAATCCTTGCACGTCAATGCTTTTTGGGAAGGCATAGAAATGCATGCAGTTCTATCAGTCTTAGCTCTGAGGGATACACAAGAAAGGGAATCGTAGACACGGGAGTGGGAGTTAATGTGCTAAGCCATGCAGTGCTCCAAACTTGGTGTAACGCACTGGTCGAGGCTGCTAGTTTCAATGTCACATTGGCTAATGGAATGAAGGTAAAACCGTTTGGCATATTAAAAAGTTGGCCAGTAAAAATTGCAGGAGTCTAGTTCTTTGTTGACTTTATAGTCATGAAGGGAGTGGAAGGGCCCACACTCAAAACCTAGGAGGCCAAGATGAAACTATAAACATCAATGTATGGTGAAGCCGCGATGGGTCCCCAAAACCTTATTGCAAGTGCAAGGCTACTATGAGGATAACACCTAGATTTGGATACCTAAAGCCAAAACAACCAAAAGTCCTACTCAAATGCTACCCTCGAGCTAGCCACACAAAACATTGAGCCAAGACAGTTGGGCCACAAGAGAATCAAGCCCCCAAGTCCATATAACCTCAAAAGCCTAGGTCAACAGTGCCTAATCCAATCTATCACCCAAAACCACACCTGGTACTAAAAAACCACCCAAATCTAGTGTTAATGGTACCCCTCAAACCTCAAAAGCATCTAATAGTATGATAGCCGCAACTACAACCAAAGCCATTGAACATGAGGCCAAGCTACAACCTAAGGAGCAAACCAAGTTGTGACCATTAGGTGGTGAACTCTCTAGTTCTGTCAAACCTTAACCATCTACCAGCCTTAGACCCTCTTATGAGTGGTAATCAATTCTAACCTTGGCCACAGACTTAGTTGAAAATATGGGGGATGGCTTGGTTGCTTGCCTTAGATGCTTAGATGTGACTTTCATGTTGCTTGCTAAAAGCTATGACCACTTAGACTTCGAACTCTTGGACAAACCTATAGTGAGATGGAAGTACATACACTCCCTTATTGTTGGGAAGAATCAGAATTTGTGTTTGTCAAGGCCTCTAAGGTAGCTGTGGAGCTGATTGCCACTAAAGTTTCCTGCAAACAAGCGTAGCAACAACGTCTCATCACCTCATATGACAAGTGCATAGCTTGTGTCAACGTTCAAGAGATAGAAGACTTGAAATAGCTTACAGCGAACAACTCCCCTTTCTTGAAAAAATGGTGCACTCTTTGCCTCCAATGGGAGCTCGAGGGATGTCAGGTCATGTCAACCTCTTATAGGGTATTAACGACCATTCATGACCGACCCATGGAATAACATATTCAGGGACACCCCTACTTTGATCGCATCCTCACCGAGGAAGAACTGCACATTGCTATTCGCATGGACTCTGGTAAATTCTTGCTCGATGTCCTTACTTATGTCAATCACCTAGCTCGGCATTCGACCTTTTGACATGGACTGGTATGCTCACATGGAATATAATCCAAACTTCTATGCTGGGCTCATGCAAAAGTAAAGCACTATACCCATGTGCAGAATGACCTCTACACTCTAGCCTTCAATCCTAGGAAGGATTCTCCTCAATTCTAAGGGGAAGGGGGTAAGGTAAGGGTAAGATAAATCAAACAAAAAACATAAGGAAAACAATAAAGGAAAGGCACACATTGGAAATCTCAATGGCAGGATGAAACAGCGTGTGACTGCATAAAAGGTTAATACAATTTGAAATCAATAGACTAATTCGAAGAAAAGTTCAGTTCCAGCAAATATGTAGTTGTTTTCTTTTGCTTGTGACTGTTCTGAATAACACTAATGGAAAATATGGCTTCATGAAAGGCACCCATCATGGCAGGCCAAGAAAAGGCTGGAAAATTGCATTTTTTAGAAGAAGAATATGCAAAATACGGTCTTTCAATGGAAACATGAGCCTTCAACCAATTTAAGTTCCAACCTAGAAGATGTGGCCATCGAAGAAGGGGCTATGAGGTAGATCATTGAGCAATGTAGTCTGCAGAAATACATGGAAGCAGTAGGCCAAGGGGTAGACTACATTCATTGTGTAGAGTTTTTGCAGACTTTCCACAGGAACCATAGCACCATAATTGTGCATGAAGGAGAGGAAACTTGTCGAGTGCAGATTGAATTGACCTCGGAGCTAGTGGAAAAAGCATTGAGCTTGGCAAACAAAGTAGAGAGGAAGCCGAAGAGAGATGTATATGCCTTGCTAGGAATGGACAAGGTGAAGGTCCACACCAATGATGGCTTCAGCTTGGCGGATATTCCAGATCCCAAAGTCCCAACCCCAAGCCAAGATAGTGCATGCGTTGTTTTCTAGTCAGAGATACAATACCATCATGAGTCACATTAATGTCCCCTTGTTAGAGAGCATTCCAACACGATCACTAGATGAGGTGAACCTCAATGGTTTTATGAGGAAGACCATTGAGATCTTGGCAAAGGCTTTGGCAATGGGACGATAGCCCACCACCCAGAGGAGAATCCCCTACCACAAAGGCTAAAAGGAAAGCTTCATCTTCAAAGGTCTCAACCATTGGATTCGGTGAGGTCCTTACCGCCATCATCAGGGAAGCCTTGGGGCAAGGGCAGGAAGGAGGAGGAGAAGGAGTGGATGAAACACCAAGCAGGTTGCCACCTCACCAGGAATAGGAGGCACAATCCAGTGAAAGAATGTTGAGTAAGGAAGAAGAAAACAGGGAACAAGAAGAGCAGAGTAGTCATGGAAAGGCTAAGAAGATGAAGAAGAAAATTGCACTAGAAAAGCACGAAGAGGAGAAGAGGAAAAAAGAGAAAGTGGACTTGCAAAAGGCTCGTATGGAGTCCAAAAAGGTTGAGGAAAGAAGGTGAAAGCAGGAAGAGGAGGAGGAGGAGTTGAGAAGGAGGAGGAAGACATGGCCCTCGCTACGCACAGGTCCATTGAGTAGTAGTCTAGGCAGGACAAGTCGGAACCTACAACCCCGCTTAAAGATGAAGGGCGGAGCTCAAGCACCCACGTGCTAGAGTTTGTGGCACCTATGGTGTGAGAAGGCAAGGGCAAGGTTGTAGAATTGGGTGTGGACATGGCGGTGGTGGACGCCAGCAACCTAATGGATTGGGTCCAGTACTTTGTGAATAAAGAAATGAGCCAAGGAGTAGGAGAAGGAACCCCTCTTGTAGGAACCAAAAGGCCAGCTGTAATAAACGCCAAGTCGAGGGAAGACTCTAAGAGGCAATAGGTGGCTGCCTCCACAACCTCCGTTCCCACAACTAAGAGGCCACCTGAAGAATATGATGAATATGTCAAGGAGCTTCTCTCTCAACTAGAGAAAGCCAAGGAGGAGAAAAAAATCATAGTAGTAGAGCTAGAAGCCAAAAAAAAGGGCATGGCTACATCCTAGTTGGAGAAAATACACCAAATAGCCATGGCCCAAAGGGAAGTTAATGAGCTGAAGGAGCAGATACAAGCTAAAGAAGAGATAGAAGCAGAATGGCAGGTGCAATTAGATGAAGAAACCAAGGCCATACAACACCTACAACGACATAATGAAGAGATTGCATGAAGATCTACAAGCTGAAATGGAGAAAATCACTAAAGCCATAGAAGAATTAGAGGAGATGAGGGAGGAAAGAGCTCGTAGGTACGAAAGAGAGGTGGAAATATTAACTCAAGAGACTGCCTTAGCACAAGAAGAGCATCAGAAGCTAAGGGGAGAAATGGAAGATCAAGAACGAAGGCTGACAGTGCTAGTTGAGAGCTAGGGGGAAAACCTTGAGGATATGAAAAGGAGAGTAGAAGAATGGGCCAACTAGCATGAAAAAAGAGTTAAAACCTTGGTATGCCATCCAACTCAAGTAGAGAAAGATAAAATACTTTCTGGAAGCAGAGTGGAGGCCACCCAAGTGAGCTTCCAAATGTAGCAACACGCCTTCTTGAACACCCTATTGGATGTCACCTAGGTAGAGGAGGGAGAGACCATAGAGGCCATGAAAAAGAAATTGGGAATGGCTCATAAATCCCTGAGAGTAGGACTGTAGATGTCGCCACAACCTAAGGGAGTTGGCTCAAGCCTAGAAGAGCAATACCACTACCTCCTATTGGTAGGCATAACCCCGTTGGAAGTGGATGCACTTGGATTCACCGAAGAAGAGTAGCAGGAGCCAAGGCATGAGAGGGAGGTAGATATGAACTTTGAAATGGGACCACACAAGGAAGAGCTTGTCCCATTGCCTCCTTCCCCATGGCCTGAAGAGCACCAATACACAGACATCTTTGTAGAAAGAAAGGCAGTGCTGAGGAAAAGAAGAAGACAAATGGTGGAGGAAACAAGAAGAAAATGGAATGCCAAGGGAGCGAGGGCACCCCAGGCACCTATCCTACTATGTGAGGACGATATCCTAGCAAGCTTCCACACCGACCTTGTAATTTAGGAGAGGCAAGAAACGGCCCGACTTTAACTTCCAATTTCCCACCACCCTACATACGGTTTTTTCCATCAAGGTGGTGGAGGAGCTGATTAACATTGGAGGCAGGTTCAGACATAAATGGATGGAGGAGAGAGAGCTGAACCCCACATTATGGGCCACTGAAGATGCTGAATTTTGGCAAAATAAAGTTTTTGAAGTGCCAAGGTCTGTGCCTAGCTAGGAATGCCAACCTACATGGAGAAGAAGGGTCTGCGACACCAACATGGACTCGAACCTTCAAGCGGAATGACCCTTCCTTTATGTCCTACCCTTGAAGGGTGGGAGTGGATTTTGACTCCAATATCCATGGCCGCTATGCTTTCCCAATAATTTATAATCCTCATTGTACTACATATGAAGATGCCCTCGTCTTCACATCAAAAAATTTGTATGATACCCTAATCCACTTCACCAATGAATTCTCTTCATGCCCTGACCCCACCTTTTTTACTACTTGTAATTACCTTAGACAGCTTAGGATACTCCTTAGGCAAATCCCCACTCCACAGGAGCACAACCTCCTAGTCCTCCATTTTGATCCTAACGTTATATATAGTTGCACGATGGCTTGACTAATGATGTGAACTGCTCTACTACCTTCATTTTGCTTAGCTCTTCTAGAGGATATGAATGATAGCTACTTTACCCACTGCAATCATCCATTCCTCTCCATCACCACCCTTCAAGTCCACCTAATCCTCAAGGGGCATCTCCAAAGCTGCCAATTCTTTAATAAATTTATTAAGCCTGCTTCTCCACCTCACTTCGATGACAAAGAGTAACTTCTGTCATGACTATGTAGCTTGGTAAAGAAAAAAAAAAGAGAAGAATAAGAAGAAGAAGAAGAAGGAGACGAGAGATAAGGAAAAAAGAAACACAAGACAAGGAGGCACAAAGTGAAAAGGCAATCACAAAGAATGGAAATGGAAAGAGAAATCACACGTAGACACAGCAAGCAAGCTGCACATAGATCATAGGAATTGCACCTAGGGGCTCTCAAGTTAGGTGCATCCGGGGCCTCAGCTGGCCGGACCCCCTAGCCTTTTTGATCCCCCACCACACATGCTTAGGGCACATCAAGGGAAGGACATACCTAGGAAGGTAACTCTTGTCTATGGTTATACTTGTCACCCTAAGCTCCCTACATCGCACCTCCCTTATGTACAAAGTGGGTCCTCAAGTGTGAGACACCACCGAGGGCTTGTCCAAGGTTAGAGACCCACCTCCCAGTTCCACAAACACATACACCACGCACTCCACAGTAAGGTAGAGACACCCCCAGGTAGTGCACCTTCTTTTCTTTCCAGGTACAAACAAAGACCTCAAGCACAGACTTCGGCAGCCCCATCATCCATGCAATAGACCCCCGGCCCCCACTACCTTAACTGGGTGATCCATTTCTTCCCAAGCTCATTTCCTCTCTGGCCCCATCATCATCGACTCACATGTCCACCCTTTCTTATCAAACCCTCATTAGTTCAAAACTGCAATGTCTCGGGACTAGCACCCACCTAAGAGAGAGGGACCATTTTATGCGACAATGTTTTCATGAAGGCAAACCAAGGCAAAGACAGACTGAGTCAGCCCTAGTCAAAAAGTGAATGAAGAAGCTCATTTGGAACATCACAGGAGAATGCAATCATGGAGGGCCAAAAGACGGATCTTTCTAACACCATCTTAAATTTCAAAGATGGATCCACACATTCATCTCTCTCCTGCAGGGATCCATCCAACTTTATCTTCAATTTCAAAGAATGAATCCCCTCAACACTAGCAATAAAAAAAGGACCTTCCCCAACTACATCCTTGATTTCAAGGCCAAGCCCATCCAACACCATCCCCTACAAGGGGTTGTATACAAACTAAAAAAATCCATATGGCTATACCCATCACCCCTTCCAACCACTCCGCATCAGTTCCATGGGATTGGCACTATACCAGCCCATCCAACACCATCCCCCGCAAGGGGTTGTGTACAAACTAAAAAAAGCCATATGGCTATACCCATCACCCCTTCCAACCACTCCGCATCATTTCCATGGGATTGGCACTATACCAGGAGGGGGTAATGTTAACCCTATCTCGAGACGAAAGAAAAACAAGTAAAATATGGAGGCAATGGAAGAAGCAGGACATAGAACAAGGACAGAGAACAAGTGAAGGTGCAAGGATGGCCTCTAAAATCAAGCTAAAGGCAAAAGCATATTTTAAAGTGGAAGGCGCTCCACAATTTTTGAAACGGGGTGCCATGCTTCCTCCTGTGCAAATTGTAAAAGAATAGATAGGCATAAATCAAATAAATATACCAAGTAGAAGGGAATGGAAAAAAAGACCTTGCCACAATGGCCGGTCATGTAAAAAAGGGGATAACGGGATGACCGCCCAAAAGGGATTTAGGGTTTTGTATATAAGGTTCAAAAAGTGAATGAGAGCTCATTCTTTGGTGTGTGGTAAAGTGGACTCTTCTTCTTCTCTCCTTCTCTTCTCTTGCTTGCTTGCTTGTGAGTGCTTGAAGGAGGGAGTGTGAGTGAGTGAGAGAGTAAGTGTGTGAGGGTGAGGGATCTTGGAGGTGAAGCCCTCCACCATCTCCTCTCTTCTTCTTCTTCTCTTCTCTTCTCTTCTCTCGTCTTGCATGTGCCTATGGAGGATGGAGCAAGGAGAAAGATGTTTGAGGATGCTTGAGCTTGCATTACAAATTGTGGAGCTATCAGAGTACTTGAGAGAGTAAGCAACTCAATTATTCATCAAGGTAAGCTCACTACATTTGTAGAGAGGGATAGCGCATCGGCTATGTGAGAGGTAGCCATTACTGCTCGCTTGAAACACTTGAAGGAATAAGCGGTCCATGGGTCTTGGTAGTTGAGTGTGAGCTCCCAACACAGAGTATCCTCTATCTCAGAATTGCACAGTGATTAGGTGTTGAAGAGCTTCAAGAGGCTTACTTGTTAGATGATCACTTCAGCCACATATTTCAAAAATTATAGCATGGGGTCATGGTTGAAAACTTCCAATATCAGCTCAAGCATTGCTTTATTTGGTCCCATGACAAGATTGTCATCCCACACACTTCCCCCTTCACATAGAAGATCATGGAAGAGATGCATGTGAGAAATGTGGGATCTAGAGCATGGCAAAACCGGAAGCTATGGAGGATGAAATGAGAAGTGTGGACTCATGATGAAGAAAACAAAGACACTGTTTGTTACACAAGTGAATTAGGTTCCAAGATTGAGACTTGGAATCATAAACACAATCTTGTGTATGTGGATAATAACATTGACACTTCACTGAAAAGAAAAGAGTACTATCATTGCATTAAGAAAGGAAGCAAGTACAATGCTTTATAGGAAAGTAGGAAACTGCAGTAGGCACCATTGTGCATATGGGATAAGTTAGCCTGCATATCCTTGACCCTGAGGCTCCATACAAAGAGGCTGTTTAGTGAGTGTGATTGTTGATTCTCAACATCCCTCCTCAATCACAACTAGAAAGGCAAAAAGTGTGTAGAGGCTGTAATGAGAACCACCTGCAAAGTGTGGGCATACCACAAACATGGCAAAACACCAGAGGCTGTCGCAGAAAAGGGTAAGTGTGGGTACCATAAACATGGTGGACATCCAGAGGCTGTAACAGGGGCCTCAGAAAGTGTACAGGGACTGTAATGCCAAGTTACATAAGGAGTTTACAAAGCTTATGGCAGGAAGCATTAGGGCAAGGAAGTACAAGGCTTTTAAAACAGTCTATCAGAATTATGAGAGTACAAGGACTGATGAGTCTTGTCCTTCTGATCCTGGTGGTCTTCATCTTCATCTTCTTCTTCCTTTGCTCCATTTTCTTCTTCTTCTTTGACTGCGACTAGATAGGCCTTTTGGGATCTCTTTCTTGCGTGGCAGAACTTCTTGGTGTGTCGGGTCCTTTTGCAGAAGTCACAGAAGAGCTGATCCTTCTTGCCTTTGTACCTGTTGCCAATATATAATGCATGCTCATCTCTAGAGGTACTTGGTTCTTCCTTAGTTTTTAGCTTCTTTTCCTCTTCTATAACAGTGATGCTTGGATATCAACAAGTTCAGGATTTGGCATGTTGATTAAAGTTGTTGATACATTATTATATTCAGGAGGCAAACTCTTAAGTAGAACACCGATGCAAACATCTTCATCCATTTTAATGTTGATTCCTGCAAGTTGGGTTAGGAGTCCTTCCATGTAATTGAGATGTGTGGCAAGTGATGTGCTGGACTTCATTTCAAGTCTGAAGAACTCTAGTTTGTAATTGAGACCATACTTTGATGATTTAGATTGTGCACCGAACAAGGTGTCAAGTCTTTTCCATGTATCCTGTGAGGTCTCACAGTTATCCACATGGTGGATATAACTGTCGTCTAGCTCCAGTTTGATAATGGCCTGGGCTTTGTCATCATTCTTTTGCCAAGTAGTTGCAAGGTCCGCGTCCCGAGGTTTCTTCTCTTTGCCATTTGTGATGGCCCAGAGACCCTTTTTCATCAAGATGAGCTTGATGCGGGTTTGCCAGGTGTGAAAATTGACTCCTTTGAATCGAGCATTTGGAGAGTCTTTTCCCATGTTAGACTTACGGGAACAGTAGCAAATCAACTTCAGACTTATTAGATTTGAGCAGCAGAAGAGTTGATTGAGAGACACAAGTGCTAAAAAACACTAACTGAGTGTCAATGAATATCAAATCTGCAAAGTCCTTTACTCTTTTTAAATCCAAGTGTAATCTTCCCCTTCTTGATTTGATGCTGATACCTTCAAATCTGAGTGACAGTACTTTAATGAACTTCAGAGAGTATTGCTCAGTGATTAAAATCACTGCTGATAACTTCAGTGAGAGAAACAGTGAAAAATGTCAGAATTTTGAAGCATTGGCTATGGCTTTTGCATTAGGGTTTCTGGGGGCAGCCTGGTTTTTGCTGATTGCAGGAGCTACAGTGGATCATTTTCAAAACTTTTTTTATCAAAATGAAGCTTGAATGATGGGCTATCAATGCCCTATCATGGTCGTCAACATCACGACCTGTAGCGATGGCGGCAGCAGCTCGAACGTTGCAGGCGCAATTCTGATAGATTTTCGCGATTTCCGCAATGCTGGGGTCAAGGCATAGTAATGTCATCGATTCTCATGCCAGGATGAAGCGCCTTGAGTAGAGGAACAACTCTCTAGAAGAAATTGTGGGCTGAAATGGCCTGGTTGAGGAGTTATTGAAGCTCCAAGTAAGGTAGGTCCTGTCTGGCTATGGCAGACACAGAGCAGAGATTGAGGATTTTCACAATGCTGAGCTCCAGATGGTCCAATGTCCTGGATTGATGTGATACAGGGAAGCTTTGTGAGTTGGGGAATACTTTTCCAGAAGGAAGCTCCAAGAGATTTGACCTATGGAGTGAGATATAAGCAGCTCAATCTGACAGGGTGCTGCTGGCTATGGCTGCCATGGAAGCTTCAGTGAGAGTAGAGTTGGGAGATGAAGTCATGAGCTGACATTGAGCTAGACTGAGGTTGAGAGGAATCAAGAGAGGCTAGAGAAGCAATGCCATGCCCAACTGGGCTTTGATACCATATGAGAAATGCGGGATCTAGAGCATGGAAAAACCGGAAGCTATGGAGGATGAAATGAGAAGTGTGGACTCATGATGGAGAAGACAAAGACACTGTTTGTTACACAAGTGAATTAGGTTCCAAGATTGAGACTTGGACTCATAAACACAATCTTGTGTATGTGGATAATAACATTGACACTTCACTGAAAAGAAAAGAGTACTATCATTGCATTAAGAAAGGAAGCAAGTATAATGCTTTATAGGAAAGTAGGAAACTGCAGTAGGCACAATTGTGCATATGGGATAAGTTAGCCTACATATCCTTGACCCTGAGGCTCCATACAAAGAGGCTGTTTAGTGAGTGTGATTGCTGATTCTCAACAATGCATTCTTGCCCCACTGCTGGTCACTTGGGTGTTTTCAAAACATATGATAGGATTGCCAAGAGCTTTCATTGGAAAGGCTTATGGAGGGATGTCAAGGACTTTGTGACCAAATGTGTTCCATGCCAACAAAATAAGGACAATACACTCAGGCCCACTGGCCTCTTGCAGCCTCTTCTTATCCCTGAAGGGAAATGGACTCACATCACAATGGACTTTATCACTAGCCTTCCTGCGACTAAGAAAGGGTGGAATAGTATCTATGTGGTAGTTTATCACCTCACCAAAACTACCCACTTTATCTCCACTAAGACCCAATACATTGCCTCTCAGGTGGCCACTCAGTTTATGGAAAATGTGTTCAAGTTGCATGGCTTACCACAAGTCATAGTACATGATTGCGATGCAAAGTTTATGAGCAACTTCTAGCAGGTAGTTTTCACCTCCATGGGGACCAAGCTGGCTCCCTCCACTGCATACCACCCTCATACTGATGGCCAAACTGAAAGAGCAAACAAATGGTTTGAGACATATTTGAGGAACTTTTGCCATGATGTACAACACTGTTGGGATACGTGGCTCCACTTGGCTGAATTTGCATATAATAACTTCACATACTCTAGCATTGGAGTGTTTCCTTTTGAGGCCTCATATGGGTTAAGGTTCCCCTCCCCACAATCTTATTCAATGATAAGATCAACCCTCAGAGTTAGGATGAGTTGGATCGCATGCAAGCCTTACTTTAGTAATGTAAAGTGAACCTTCAAAAGGCCCAAATACACATGAAAATCTATGCTAATGAGAAAAGAAGGAATTTGAAATTCTAGGAAGGGGAATTGGCCCTTTTGAAAGTGTCTAAGTCACGCTACTTGACTCTCAAAGAGGGCAGTAGTAACAAGCTGGCCCACCACTTATATGGCCCATACCGGATTCTGAAGAGAGTTGGTGACTTAGCCTACCACTTAGAACTTCCCCCTACCACCAAAATCCACAATGTGCTTCATGTTAGCTAGCTAAACCCTTCATGCGCTCCTTAGTGGACTATGTGAAAGAACTTCCCTCCATAGATGAAGAAAGCATCACTCAGTATATCCCTAAGGCAATCATTGGGCAGTGAGATAAGCACTTACAGTCTTGATTCATGAAAGAATACCTCATAAAATGGCAAGGCCTATCCCTACAAGAAGCCTCTTGGAACCCGGCAACCATTGTCAATGAATTCCCCTACCTCCAAGAGGCCCCACAACTTGAAGACTAGCCAGTCATGCCCCATTCATTAGGAGAAATATGGACTCTCTTTTTTTCCCCTTAAGGAGTGAATAAAGAAATGTAGGCCTAACCAATGAGAGAGCTGGGATTCCGAATTCATGTAACATGAATCTTCCAGCCATATCTTGGCCCACATCTTCCCTCAGCAATAAAACAAGAAAAATATGGGGAATACAATGCTGACACTTCCTAGAAGTTTGTGAATCAAATTTTTATTTTTTTATTTTTTTATATTTAACTTTTCATTTCTCCCCTTTTCAGTTTTTCCCTCTTTCTTAGGTGGATCTCAAATTTATCATATCTCTTTTCTCGCTTCTTATTTTTTGACAAAATCTTACAGGCTCATTGTTGCTTGCCATGTCTATAACCCTGTGAAATTTCATTTCCTCTACACAAACACAAAGTTAGTTTCACACGTTTTATGAGAGCAAAGCTTGTTCTACCAAATCCCTAAGATTTTCTTCACAAAACTTTACAGATATATTGTTCTCTTCCATGGATGTTCTATGATAAAGTTTTATCTCGTTTGGACAAAACTTGTGCAAGTTATATGCATTCTCTGACATGTAATTTCTTTTGTTTTGGTACTCTAGGAGTCTCTTGCAGTCAAGAACAATGATCTTTTGGAACACTCAACTTCTCCTTCAACATCTTACAGTTTCTTTGTAAACAAAGTTACGGGTACATTGTCTTGTTTTTTTGCAACTCCATGGTTAAATTTTATTTCGTTTGGACAAAATGTATGCAAGCTATATGCATACTGAGTTTTCCTTTGTTTTTTTACTCCTAGAGTCTTTGAGGGTGGAGAACAATGATTTTTTAAAACTCAACTTCGTCAACATCTTTGGGCTTCTTTGCAAAGAGAGCCACATGTATATTGTCACTTTTTTTTGTTGCTCCATGGTTAAGTGTCAACTCATTTGGACAAAGCCTATGTAAGTTATACGTATGCTTTGACTCGATATTTCTTTTGTTTTTGTACTCTAGGAATTTGTCATTGAATGAACAATGGTCTTGTTATAAGTCAACTTCTTGTTCAATATCTCTAGACTTCTTTGTGAAAAGAATTGCATTTACAATATTTTTTTAAAATTACTCCATTTAAATTTTATTTCATTTGGAGAGAACATTTGTAAATTATACACATGCTGATAGGTAACTTTTCTATTTGGTTATCATAGATGTCTTCAAGGAGGAAAAACATTAGTAACATACTTGTAGTGGAGGTCTTCAATAGGAAAGATAGTGGCGGTAATTGGATTTGTGATAAGTACTATAAGTTGGATTGGATTTTGATGCACCCAAGTACTCGAGGGAGTTTCAAAGTCAAGCGTAAGGATGTTGCAAACCCTAGAAATTATTGGAAAGGTAGAATTTTAGAGTTCAAAAAAGTGTTCAATGGAACAAATACAGTAATAGAAGTGTTGATCCAACATGTTTATATGCACAAACAAATCTCTATACACGACAAGAACTACATTGCAAATTATAAACAAAATAGTAAGATTTTAAATTTTATCATTATTTATTCTTTTACATCAGAGTTGTTTTTAAAAATCTTTGTAGTGTTCCAATTCAATCTTGTTTTACTGACAGCTCTATATCCATTAACTTTGCATGAATGGAAAAATGTGAAATGTTTGAGTAGCAAGATACATGTTTGGCATGAAGACATAGGTTCTTTGATCTATGATAATAACTATGCAAGTCAACTTGCAACTCAAAATATATATTTTTATAATTCATTGTATGTAGTAGAAAGCCAGAGATTGCAGCATGTTTCATTGCCACCACTATCTAGTGGTGAATGGTTGATTGGTAGCTTGGAGTTGTCAGGACCATGTAAGTCCAAGATAAAATGTGACATCAATAGTGCTATGAAACCCACCACAGGCTCCGAATATGTGCATATTAGTTGGTTTATTCCATTCTCATTGTTTGCACATTTGTTTGGTTCATGTGATGTTCTAAAGAAAATAAAGATTACTTATCAATGCAAGTGTCCATCCGAGGAATGGATGAGTCAGATATTGGGTGAGTCTTGGCAAGTCAAAAGAACACATTTTGATGAGACGATTGAATGCAGGGTCAACCAATCTGATCTCACATCCGGGTAAATCTTTTTTACTACTTTGAATGCCTTGATTTAATTGATATAGGTCTTGCTTAGATGAATTGTTGTGTTATTCACATTTACTTACCATTATTTTTGTTTTTATTACAGGTATTTCATTGCTAGACAAACTCTGTGCATTTGCTTTCGATATAGAAGATGTTGAATTTTGCGAGGGGAGTGGATCAACTTGGATCAAGATACCCAAGATGAGACACATACAACTCTCATAGATGTGGTTATCTAGTGGGATGGTCATAATCCTTTTGTAGTCAGCGCAGAGAGCCATTGGTCCATTTCTTTTCTGAGACAAGAAATCCAATTAATGTCCAATGAGCCCCTCTGCAACTTCTATTTCAAGTTAGATAATAGAAAAGTCAGGATTCGTAGTGAGCAATCCATGACATGTAAACAATGTGCTTCTCCACATATCCTTGAGATTGTGAAATCCTTGTAAATGTTTTAAAATAAAGAACGAATATAAACTTTTTTAAAACTTTTGAGTACTTTTAATTTAGATAATCTTAGTTTTCTATGATCCAAGCGTACGATAATACATACTGTACTTAGTCAATCGTGCTGGTTAAAATCATAATTAAATTGCAAGCTTGAGTTCTATAATCTATGCAATATTGTCTTTGGATAATGATATATTATAGCTCATATCTTCTACTTATTTCTTAAAATTAAATATTAAATTCGATCCAAGGGATTTTGAAGGTCTTTTAGATTTCTTTTCTTAATTTTTTTTAATATTTTCTATAGTTGGACTTGAATATACTCAACGATCCAAGTATATTCAAGGATATAATAATGTAGAATGAAGTATTTGTCTGTATGAGTAATTTTAACAATTACTTTAAAGTATTGAAATAAAGAACATAAGGTAAGAGTTTTAATTTAAAACTTTAGGGTTAAAAAGAAACCTTTATTTAAGACCCTGGATACATAAAAGCTATAACTTCAAACTCATTTTCACTTTCATTCTCTATTTCCCTACACTTGTGCTCTCCTCCCTTCTCTCTTTGTGTGCCATGGCTACCACTCCCGCCTTCATCACATGGATTAGCTCCACGTGCTATACAAACATAGGAGACCAAATATACCCTAGGTTTTGCGCGACCTTGACTCTAAAGAGCTTGCTTTCTGCTATAGATCCTAGCTCTAGTATATTGGCCTCATTTTATGATGCGGAAAACCCTCTCACCTACTCTATTCTGGACTCTGCTCTTAGATGGGTCTCCATAGATTTCCTATATGGTTTACATGCTGGATCAAGCCATGCAAAGGTAATAAATCGAGCCCTCATACATGTGGGGCAGTATATCCGTGCTAGAGCAGTGTCCACCTCATCCCAAGACCACGCCACGATGGATCTCATCGAGCGTGATGCAGCATTTGCCATATATGTTTTGTGCATTGAGGTCAAGAGGACAATGAGAAAGATATCGACACACCCTCTTGTTCACAACGAGAGTATTTTGAGAGGGAGCCTAAAGAGATCACACTCGATCTGAGAGTAGAGGCAGCACAAAGCTTAGCCATTATGCACCCACCTCCTTGCCCTATTGAGATGTCGACAAGCGATGAGCCACCCCTTGCTTCTCTCCATGCTATCATCATCGAGGGGGTGAAATATTTACTTATGCAGGATGTACTAGAAATTTTGGAGCTAAGAAAAAAAAAGCTATATTGTATCATGGTGCATGATGCACTTGATGCTTTTATAGATTTTGATATACAAGATGCACTAGCACATGTTGATGAGGTGGCTCGATATGATGGCACGAGTGTCGATGACATCTCTGCCATTGTGAGCATCCAAGAGCAGATTGAGAATGTGGCGCCATAGTATGAGATCTCAGATGAGGAGTTCGAGCGGTTGCAAGAAAGCATTTTTGGACCTTGACCCGACTACGCAGTACCTTCCCAAGAGAGAGACGAGGGTGGCCCAGTTGCAAGAGCAGACCTGGATACTCTATTACAACAACAGATAGATGATGTAGAGAAGGTAATGTTATCAAATTAATGTTATTGGATTTGCATGAAAATTTACCAGTAGGGCCTCTAGGGCATCTGGAGTGTGCACATCAAATTTTGCTGGGATCGGGCCCCTAGAGCTACCTTGGTCGGAGGCTTGCGTCAGGGGGACCTGAATCTGCAATCAAATTTTGCCGGGATCGGGCCCCCAGAGCTGCCCTAGTCCGAGGCTTGCGTTTGGGGACTTGAATCTGTAGCTTTGAGGGCCCAATCCTAGCAAAATTTGATGTGCACACTCCTGATGCCCTAGAGGCCCTACTGGTAACTTTTGACGCAAATCTGATGCATATATCTTTACTATACTCCATGCATAGTGAGTTTGACATAGTGAGTCTGACACTGAACTTGTGTGATGTAAGACATTGTTTATATAGATGCATTTTCATCTAGACAAGGTGGTGGATCTGATAGCCAAGGAAGGGTGCATGACTCAGCATTGAAGGGTGCATGACTCGGCATTGAAGGAGTATATCAGACATCTTGTGAGTGACATTTTTGTATTCCATAAGACACGCTCTCCGGATTTTTCTGAGAATTTCTTGAAGTTGAGGGCAGTAACGAAGGCTGGGCTCTTCAAGACCATCCCAACGAACTCTAGCTTGGAGAAAGTAGTGTTGCTTCGACATTTGAAACTCCTCTACTTATTCTCTAGTACTAGGTTTGGCTACTTTTTTCCATGGTGGCCCATGGCATGGTTGTTGGTATTGAAGAACCCAATGTCATTAGGCAGGAACTACTAGGGCAAAATGTGTTGTTGCCTATGATCAAGAATAGCTCTAACCATGGGGAGTCTAGCTCAAAGAAGCCTAGGAGAGAGTAGATGTTCTTAGTGCCAAATGATATCTCATCACCAATGTAATGTAATTTGTGATCTTCTCTTGAAGTAATGAAAATCGATATTTTTTGGATTTACAAGCAATGTAGTTTGTCATACGCATCATTTGTTATTATTTTTTACTTGAATATTATGTTTATTTATCGGATTTATATACAAAATGATTCATACCCTAAATTTAATATGTAGTGCTTTATTTAGTTCAAGTACAATATGTATTCGTTCGAACGCATGTAATGATAACTCAAAGATATAAATAAATAACAAGAGAATAAACAAAAATAAGACGCGCCAAAAAAATTGTATTCATATTCATAACATTTTACATGGGATCCATTACAACCAGGGTTTTACAAATACTCTTTGGAAGCTACATTCTGTATATGTTTTGGTAGTACACCCCTATCATTGTTGATCTCCGCGAGGACTATCCTTCCATCGTCAGAAGAACCTCACTATCCGCAAATCCCTATCAGTGACGTGACTCTCCTTGCATGTACTGTTAAATAGACCGAGTCTCCAAACAAGTCGATGACGTAAGCTTTGGCAGCTTCTTGTAGTGCAAGGTGGGCTTGGGCAGTCCAGCAATTGGCTTGTTACAAGCGTGTTCCATTTGGGACATTTGGGAAGTGCCTCATGCTATACTTAATGAGTATGCCATCCATAATCTCACGCACTAGCTTTTGGAATGGAGCCTTTGGTATCAAGAGGTGCATGGTCTTTTGGTAATGGTGGATCTCATGAAGAGCCACAGTGCCTGGCTTCCATTGACGCTTGCGATGCTGGCGTTGTGGTGGTGGTGGTGGATGTGAGAAATCAGAGTTACAACATTGGAATGTGTGCACAAGAGGAAGGAGAGAGCTCAAAGTACAAGAACAACATCTTGTTTACTAAGTTGCTTACAAGTATAACTTGGGTACACTCTCCCACTTTTGATAGTGACCCATAGGCTGTTCATCTAGCCTCTGCCAAGCTAGGGTTAGGGTTTCCCCTACCCCTAAGGCTATTCACACCCCTATGCCCTTATGCATCCTTGCTTATAGTGGGTTCCTATGCCTATCTTCTAACACCCCCCCTCAATGCTAGGGTGGCATTGGATTACAAGGCATGGAAGATGTCCCCCCTCTTTTAAATAGCCGGGATGCCTTTATAAATCAGGCTACAAGAGCGTTATTAGGTAGATGGTTTAAAGACTCAAAAAAGTCGATCTTTAGATGAATTGGAGGCATAATTGGCCACCAGTTCTTTGGGTACATCAGGAGCGTTGGGGCATTTACTAGTGATATGTCCTGTCTTCTTGCATTTGTTACATTTCATTTTCTTGGGATACAGTTGTTTACAAGATGTTATTTTTTCTTACAGAAAGAACATCTAGTGAGAGCTCTATGTACCAATACTTGATCACGGGAAGTTGAAGATGCCTGACTTGCTCCTTTCTTTGTGATTCCTCTTTTCTTCATCCAAACAGGATTGGATGGTACTTGCCAATGTAGGATCTAGAATGTTGGTAAGAGTGGTTACAAGAGTAGGAAACACCTGTTTTACCACTTTTAGGAGAATAGCTATAGCATCTTCTTCATGTATTGGAGCTTGTACTGAGGCAAGCTGTGCCATAAGTCCCTTCATGTGAGAGATGAATTTTCCCAAGTCTTCTACTAATCGATATTCCAAGCTAAAGAATTCAATTTTAAAGAAGATTTTAGTATTTTTACAGGTGGCTCCATAAAGCTTTTCAAGCTCATCCCATTTTTCTTTAGCAGTATTTAGTTGATCGACATGATGAATCAATGACTCATCTAAGTGTAACATAATGATTGCGTGGGCACATTGGTCATCCTCTATATCAACTAGATTTGTAGAGTTAACAGCTCTAGTGCCTTGAATGAGAGGCCAATACCCTCTCTCCATCATTTTATACTTGATAAGTACCTGCCATGGGTGGAAATCTTTGCCATCAAATTTTCAAATTTGAGGACGGACATCAGCATATGTTGTGGCAATTGGGAAGATCTTACCACTTGTTAGAACAAGGGTAGTGTCTAGTCCCTTACAAGTTTGCCACTAAGTGCGGAAGCAATTCAAAGTTGTAATGAGGTGAAGGGCTGAAAATCGTACATATGTAATATTTCAAAATATGACTTTGGTGGTCCTTTCTTAGGGGCAAGCTTCTTTCAAGGTTTAATGGTCTTTTTAGGTTTCAATGAGTTGAACCTAGACTGGACTTTGGGCTCCTCTTTGTGGTATGGTTTAGTGGATGACCCTTGTGTAGGACAAGGATGGTCTATGATTTCAACGCTTGTTGCTGATGATTCTGAGGAGAGTACAATGACACTCATCCCTCTAATTTCATTGATCAATATACTGAAGAAGAAATCACTCAAGATATGTAATACACTTTTAGTGTATGATGGTCTATGTGTTTATAGTTGTACACATAGCCTTACAACTTGATGTAGGGTACTTAGTTGTTTTATTTTTCCGATGAAAAACATTCAGATTATATAAGTATTAGTAGCAATGATGATTAGGCAATGTGCCTTAGTGTTTACAAGCACTCATCTATAGCTCATGTTGCTAGAGATGATAAATGTCAGTCTTGATGATGACCTTTGAGTAGAGAGAGAAACCACTAAAATGAAGTTCCTAGGTTCATAACTCAATCTGGAAGAGTTAACTCGGTGATTAAAATCACTGTTGATGACCAAACATTGAAAAATTTTGAAAATGGATGAAGCTTGAAGCTCCTGGCTATGGTTGCTGGAGACCCATAGTTAGGGTTTTGATCATTGCAGGATGTAGGAGATGAATCAATACAAACTCTCTTAGGTGATTATAGTCCTCTATAGGGGCTAAAATAGCCCTAAGATAGCCGCCATTATTACGCCCTGTACTAGATGTACTTTAGCTCGAATCAGGTCGCCTACGAAAACTGTGCCGAATGTGCGATTTCTGCAATGTCATCCACCACTTGACTAATCTTAGCCTTTGTTGTGCCAGGCTGAGTCACCCTAAGTTGCTGAAGAGTTCCTCAGAAGGAACCATGAGTTGAAGCCTCTTACTTCATTCTCCTTGAGTTCTCCATTAGAGGTGGGTCTGGTTTGGCTATGGAGGCAAGAGGTAAAAGATGAAGATGATGGACAATCTTGTGCACTTAGTGAGGCTGAGGGTATAGGAACTTGAAGGGATCAAAGGAGGCTTTGATACCATGTGAGAAATCAGAGTTACAACATTGGAATGTGTGCACAAGAGGAAAGAGAGAGCTCAAAGTACAAGAACAACATCTTGCTTACTAAGTTGCTTACAAGTACAAATTGGGTATACTCTCCCACTTTTGATAGTGACCCATAGGCTGTTTATATAGCCTTTGCCAAGCTAGGGTTAGGGTTTTCCTTGCCCCTAAGGCTATTCACATCCATTTGTCCTTATGCACCCTTGCTTACAGTGGGTTCCTATGCCTATCTTCTAATAGTGGAGCTGGGGGAGGTGGCCTCTACATAGGATTTCTAGGGGGGTGTCTCCGGGTTGCTTGCTTGGTGTATGCCATGCAAAACTTTCAAAAAACCCTTAAACCTGAATTAGTGTATCCAGGCTTTGGAAAAATATGATTAGTGATCCGATTGATGTGAAATTTTACCTGTGGACTCCTTTAGGGTACTCAACTACCAAAATTGTTTTTGGCCTCATTAGAAGTCTTTAGGACACCTGTTCGGAGGCTGGCGTCTGGGGCCCCAGATTCAGGGCCCCAGACGTCAGCCTCCGGACAAGTGTCCAAGAGAATCTGGGGCCCCAGACGCCAGCCTCCGGACAAGTGTCCAAGAGACTTCTGATGGGGCCAATTTTTTAATATCCATGAGTTTTTATGATTCCCAGTATGTGGGTGAAGTTTCACCAGATTTCAATTTATAAAATTGACAGTCCAGTCATTTTTTGAAAATGCATTAACTGGATTATACTTCACTGATAACATAAAAAATCACTAGTGTACCAAGTGTACCCAACTGCATATTAAATGTGTTGTCAACCAAACTACGTGAAATATTAGAAACTTAAAAATTCACAAAAAATAAGTCATGGATCAAATGGAATATCGCATATTGGATATAGTGTTGCCAAATCGCTAAATACAATAAAGATATAGTGCATTGGCCCATGTACAACTGGTCACTGATGTGTGCGTTATTGCACATTGAATTTATTCTTAACAAAACTACTTTCAAAATTAGAAACTTGGAAATACGCACAATGCAAATCATGGCAAAATAGAATATCAAATATCGGATTTGGCATTACGAAACCATGAAATACACGGTAGATAGTGCATTGCACGAAGTACAACTAGAGCTAGGCAAAATTTAGCTCCATTTTATAGACCACTGCTATCAAATACTTAAAGGTCTACTAGAAAGATAAACCAAAACTAAGATCCTTACAATCTACAACTAAACCTGAGCTAAAAACATAGATCCAATTACAAGGTAGCTTCTCAAAGCATATTGTTGACATTAAGATTAAATGCATCCTTGTTGTTGCGGATCCTACGAACAAGAACCAAATCTATGGGCTTAATAGAGATATGTTGGGCATGAATGGCTAAAACTTGAGAATCACCCATTAGATCAATCAAGTAACTTTCAACTGCTTCTTGGAGAGCAAGCAAGGCTTGGCTTGACCATCGCCCCACATTCCTTGCCTGGTTCCTTGAAAAGAACTTGTGATGATGCCCTAACTGCAAATCTTGCAATATATTTCACACCAACCTAGAGAATGGTGCCTTAGGAATAATCAAGTTGGCACTCTTTTGGAATTTCCTTATCTCACGTAGCGCAACTGTGCTTGGTCTCCATCTTCGCTTCTTATGTGTTGGAGGACATGTATTACCAGTTAGAGTAGTAGTGGGAGGTGGAGCAACTGGAGCACATGGACCACCATTTTTGGACAATGGTAAACCATCATTATTGACCTCACTATGACTACCATTGTTGGACACAATAGCACCACCATTATTAGCTGCAGTAGGGCCACTGTTGTCGGCCACCAAAGGACCTTTGTCACTCACAGTATGCTCATTGGATTCGAAAGAGTGTTGATCTCTTGCTCTTGCAAGCACCTTCTTGATAGGAAGCTTGGAACATGCCATGGTTGTGATAATGAAGGATAGAAAGGTGGAGGGCAGAGTGAAGAGTAATGGGAAAAAATGAAAGGAGAGACTTGACTTAAGTACAAAACTTTTAAACTTACTGTGGTGTAAATGAACTTTAAAATTAGAAAACATAATTCGAAATCGACTTTGAAAAACATAGTTACAAACCTTCAAAATTTTAAACAAAATTTGCAAGACATCTCATGTTAAAGATATGAGTATTGATGTGTCATATCCTGGGTACCTATGCTCTCTCATGGACTCTAAATGCATCAAAAGTATTATCTTTATCAAGGTCTCCATTTCTTGCCATCTCTCTCTTGGGTTACTAACCATTCTGCGTGGCATTGTCTAGCTGTGCTATTTTCATATCTTGTTTTTCTCGCTTCGTATATTGCCCTACTTATAAATTCTGCTTGAGAGGGTTTGGACTTCTTTTCTTTTTCCTCGTATCGTATCTCTAATCTTCTATACCACCATTGTAATAATTGCCTCATTGAATTGGAATCATTGATGCCACCTCCATGATCAGTTGCCTTTTGAAAAGCACAGCGAGCTTGCCAATGAGATCGTTCCATGCCTTGAATTGATCATACTGCCAGACTTCCTTGATTTGCAAAGTATGGACCATGTGCTTCAAGAATATGCTGCACAAGAGAGATTAGAAACACAAAATAATTCGAAATGATGATATTTTTTTGTAATGGTGACAATACTGACCATGTAGTGTGTTATACTATTTGTAGTCCATGCCTCCACCATGAACTTATGAAATTTAACAACTGTCTCTTTAAATGTATTGGCATCACCATCCCTAAACCTCAACTTTTGTAAGAGAGTTGCTAATCTATCTAGGTGTATCCACATTTCTGCCTTTGCAATCCTTGTTCGTCCCCCATTTGCTCCAATTTGGAATAGTAAAGTGCAACTTTTTCCATACTTCATACTTCTCTGGTTGTTTTACAAGTATATTGCCTTCCTCATCTCGAGGTGGAGATATAAACTTCCTAGCCTTGGATCCACCAAAGCATGGTTTACAAGGGATATTTTCACTCTTTCCCTATTTTTTCTTGTCCTTTTTTATTTCTATTTGGCCCCCGTGCAATCCAACTTCAGAGAGGACTCGTTCTACCTTCTTGCATGTAGCATCAGCTTCTGACACTAGCTGCATCTTGTATGCAAAGCATATATATTCATATACTAGCTTCTCAATTATTCTAACCAAACAATGCAATATGCAAAAGTGAATCCTTGTTAGTGGTATTTCCAAAATAGGGTGCCAGTTTGGATCCACTGGAACTAACATTCCATTTCTCGTGACTTTTTGATCACGTGTTGGAGCACCTTGTTGTCCTGCCCTAGCAAGCCATTCTTTCTTTCCATCTTTCCCTTTCTTTCTAGTTTGCATGCATTATATGCACAAAAATTTTACATTCGTTGCATTTGATAAACCAAACATATACTTCAATGTTTTTAAATCACCTACAAGATGCCATTCAACTTGATAGTCCCCAAACCCCTCGATGTGTAAGATTGCTCCATTATTTTGCTGTTGAATAACACTGGGTATATTAGTGAGGTTAAAAAACACTTTAAGTACTTCATGGTCCTCCTTTGGTACTTCAAATGCTGCAAGCCACCATATTTCATTCTCTGACTGTACACTGAAGTATAAAGGATGGTTTTCATCGATGTTGGGATCCAATGCTTGATTCATAAGTGTTATACTCACACATTCAAGTTTTTACCCCTGAATAATCTCACTCTGATCAAGTTTGAGGACAAACTTAATCTTGCCTCTACATTCTTCCATAGACATATTGTAGAACTTGACCATAGTAATTTAAATCCTATATATATCCAATACAAAGTTGTTGGATGCATTCAATACAAATGCAACTTCTTTGGAACTGTACTTCCATATGTGTGTATTTTCTAGATGCGTTGGCTCACCAATTAGTTCTTAAACTTTCTCATTTAGTTGTTTTCGAGCCTTCTTCACGTGAAATGGTTTTGGCAAAGGCATTACTCGCTTAGTTTTGAAGACTTGCTTAAATCCTATATCCAATTGTTGATAGAGCATACTATATGACTCAGAACTCATTCCCACCTTGTCACATAATCCCTGAGCATCTGTAACAGTAAACAAGGTGCTCACATCCCTAAGATATTCACTTGCGACACCATCTACAATGTCCATGAATTTACAATTTTCCAATGCATTTTTTACCATATCCTTGCTTAGTACTTTGGCAATAGTATCATTCTTTGCATGAGGGAACATATTTCTCATTGTAGCACATTGAGCATATATCCGTCTATGATATTGTCCACTTCCTTTGGTTAATTGGTGAATTGATGTAACGAATCGGATGCGCCAACGTGCTTCTTTGGTTTTTAAAGTGGGCCCAATCTCCAAAGTTTTTGTGAGCTTCCTCTTTATGTTTCGATTCTGCTTCTACAAGTCCATAACTTTAGACTGTAGCTCCATATTTTGCATGTGTGTAGCCTGCATAGCATCTTCAATGATAGACATTGCTTGTTGTAGGCTCTAGTTCTCCCTATTCTTCTCAGCCAATAATCTATCATTTTCCATCAAAGAATGCATATTCCCTTGTAATCTTGTCTGCATATTTGTCAAGGCTTGATGAATCCCTGCTAATCCTTGTGTGACAAGTCTACATGTGTATCCATATAGTCCTTCATTGCCTTCACAAATGAACTTTACAAATGATGTAAGCCCTTTAAATTGTGGTGGCCTTTGAGTGATTGGATCGGGTGGATAAATGCACCCATCAACCTAAAGATCCATATTTTTTTTTCTTGCATTTCTTTCTTGTTGCATCCTGTATCTTATTGCATCATCCCTTTCTATAGTTCTTTTGAACATTGGTGCATATTCATCCTCCAATTCAAAGTGAATATCTCTCTTTCTCTTGGTAGGTCCTGGACTTGCATCCTATAAAGAAAAATATATGCCAATTTTAACATTACAAAATTACACCCCTTTTCTTAATAGTAAGCTAAGGAGTCGATGCCAATTTTCTAATCAATAGCAAGAACGTCTAAATATCTGGGAGCATCAGGTCAGTATCAATCCAGTAGCATGCAACTAATTCTGGACTAGCTCAAATCACACAATTACACCCCTTTGATTCACTATATCTGTCTTCTTTTTTACACAGTTGGTTCTTGTCTCTTTCTCTTGATTTCAGTCATGATAGACCCTAATCAACCCCTAATGTGCCTGTCATCTTAGCTTTTAATCTATGTCTAATCAACATCTAATCTTATCTTCTGTTCTATCCAAAATATATTCTCTCTCTCTCTCTCTCTCTCTCTCTCTCTCAGAATTGATCAAATATATTTAAACACATTTATATAGAAGCTTGGCTAGTGGAGAACAATAACATCATCTTATCTTCTACACTAATTTACTCTCTGTCACTCTATCACTTATTTTCTTAGTTCATCTCACACTGTCCTCTCTCTTCCCCTCCCTTCTCTCTTTTCCTCTCTTCCCCCTCCCTTCTCTGTTTTCCTCTCTCTCTCTCTCTCTCTCTCTCTCTCTGAATTGACACTTAAGGATTAAACAACAACTATGAAGAATAATAACATCACAAAGATTAAAAAAATAAAGATACCTCCATTATCACTTGATTGCTTGTAGTATAGAGTGTTGAAGAGGATGATATCTTATAGCATAGTACTGAAGAGGGAGATTGCTTGTAGCAGGGTAGAGAGTGTTGTAGATAGAGATTATTTGATTTCAGCAAATGCTATCAAAACCACTCTTGATATTGCTTGTAGCAGGGTAGAGAGTGTTGTAGATAGTACTGAGTATTGCTTTAGAAGAATTCATATGCAAGAAACCATACTCTAGAGGGAAGGAGAAGAGTACAAAAAATTTCAGACAAAACTAGAGCTTTGAGAGGGAATGAAGAAATGCCTAGAAATAGGTATATACTAGTCCAAAAATAATAAAAATTTACAAGAAAATTATTGAGTCAAAAGGTGTCACTAGGTAAAAAATAATCTTAAAATATGATGTGTACGTTATTTTATATCGTTTTTTAACTTCTGTCCTTTTAAGAAGCAAGAATGAGAATGATTCTAATATATTTTCATGTTGAAAAGTCATGAGGGCATTAAAGAGTCGTATATTAATGGTTCGCTCCGTTTTTACAAAAAATAGAATTGTATTTTTTTAGTTATGAGGATTTTGAGAAAAAGTGACCTTATCCTACAGTTTGAGAATAAAGTAATAGGTGAAATCTATTGAAAATACAAATACGAGATTTGCTTGATTGTAGAAGGTTTCTTATTCTAATATTATTTTGGAATCTATTTTTAGAGAGAGAGAGAGGTGAGAGAAACCCCTTAAGGGGCAAAAAGAGAGTCCATATTTCTCCTAATGTGACCACTGTCTGCCTACAGACTACACACTGTTTTAGAACAATTTTGTACTTATCCAAATCCTCACGAGGCATGTGCATCCTACATAGGCTGAAATTACTCATCATAAGCTCTGTTTCAGCATTTGGTATGCTTTTTTGGAGCAGCCTATCAAAAGTTATGACCCGTTTACTTCAGCAGGCCGGATCCTGGACAGCATGCTGTCCCTAGTCTTTACCCACCCAATTTTCATTATGAAAGGGCTCAAAGGAGTACTCTGCAACCCTCCCTTAGCCCACCCATCACTCCCCTCTACTTCTCCTTGTTTTTGAGGGAAAAAACCTTCAGGGTGGGGATGGATTTTAACAAGCGGAATACACACTGACTAGGGGTTAGACACCCAGTCACATTGACCGAGGTATATAAGGTGTAAGAGTCCCAAATTAGGGTAACCAATTATTATCAAGAACATACTCTTCACCTTCATCTCTAGCTTCCATGGCTTCCATTGTCCAAATGAGTTGAAATTTGACCATAGAGCAATAGAAAAAAATGACAATGTACCGATGGCTCTCTTTGCAGGATGTTGAAGAAGTTGAGTTTTTAGAAAATCATTGTTCTTCACTGTGAGAGATTCTTAGAGTACAAAAGCAAAGTAAAGCATAGTATGCATATAACTTGCATAGATTTTGTCCAAAATGAGAATAAATTTAAATAAGGAGAAATTAAAAAACAAGAAAATATACATCTAACCTTGTTTACAGAGAAACCCAAAAATGTTAAAGAAGAAGTTGAGTACTTAAAAGATTATTCTTGACTGTGAGAGACTCTTAGAGTACCAAAACAAAAGAAATTTCATGTTAGAGCGTGCACATAACTTACATAGGTTTTTTCCAAACGAGATAAAACTTTACCATAGAATATCCATGGAAGAGAACAATATACCTGTAAATTTTTGTTAAGAAAATCTCTGGGCTTTTGTAGAATAAGCTTTGCTCTCATAAAACATGAGCAACTCACTATGTGTTTGTGCAGAGGCAATGGAATTTCACAAGGTTATAGACACACGACAAGCAACAATGAGGCTATAAAAATTCATCGGGAAAGAAAAAGTGAGGAAAGAGAAATGATAAATTTGAGTTTCGCATAAGAAAGACGGGAAACTGAAAAGGGGAGGTATGAAAAGTCAAACATAAAAAAACGAGAAAAGGAAAATTTGAGTCACTAACTTTTAGGAAGTGACAGCCTTGTATTCCCCACATTTTCCCTTATTTTATTGTTGAGGGAAGATTTGGGCCAAGATATGGCTAAAAGATTCATGCTACATGAATCTGGAATCCTAGCTCTCTCATTGGTTAGGCCTATTTTTGTTTATTCACTCCTTAAGGGGCAAAAAAGAGAGTCAATATTTCTCATAATGTTAAGAGATAGCTAAGAGCCATCGCTAAATTTAATACCATTGCACTTGGATAGTTTTTATCTTTGTTATGGGCCTTCTCATAATTAAAGTTAATACTTTGAGGGATTTTATAAGCTCTCTTTTGCCAATACTATTTCTTTTGTTCAATTCTTGATGTAGTTTTCACATTAACTTTGGCAAATAGAGGCACTTGCAAGTCATACATGTTTTAATACTGAAAACTTTTAGCAATGGGTCCACAATCTATTTGAGATGGATTCAAATGATTATGGTTATATTTATTAAATGTTGGTCATAAAAAGCTTAAAAGACTAAAATTGAGGTGTATAGATTAGGCATGTTAAAGCATGTGCACACACATATGTGTGTGTGTATGTGTAGAGAGAGAGAGAGAGAGAGAGAGAGAGAGAGAGAGAGAGAGAGAGAGAGAGAGAGAGAGAGAGAGAGAGAGAGAGAGAGAGAGAGAGAGAGAGAGAGAGAGATTCATGGGATTTTGCATCAATCTAGTAAAAGATAACTCATGGGTCATTTCATCTCTAAATAATTAATATAATCTAAGACTATTATGTCTTAGGCAACTTTGCAATCGACATTTGATGATGTTACATTTATTATGAAAAGGTCGAATGTAAATGGTGCTAGCTTTGGGTTAGGTTTGATCCTATCATAAACATAATCATCAAATAATGATCACCCTTCTCTTCAATTGATATCATACATGCTCATTGTTCAAGCATTTTCATCGATTTTGATCTCTTATCCTTCTTTGATCAAAATGCTAGCATCTGAGCATGTCTAGGGATCATGGCGTTGAAATTGGTTGATTAGACAACAAGCGTTTCTCTATTAGACACCTTATTCTAAACCTTTAAGGCTTAACTATTAGCTTCGCTAAGCCTAATTCACATACAATGATCAAAATGTGGCAAAATTGAAGTATTGAGTATAGAGAATCATCAAAGTGAGTGCATGCTGAGACAAGAAGAGCTAATAGACCGATTCTCTTTGTTGGGGACTATGGGACAAATCTCTCCAAAGACACAACTGCAATTGCAAGACTTTTCGGTAAGTGCTCATTCGGACCATATCTATTATGAACAGTAGAATGCTTAAAATTTTCACGTTTGAAATTTTTCTACACTAAAAGAAAGCCGATTTTCCCACTCTATATGGTTGTTGATGTTTATTGGTTTTTAGATGAATTTATAAAATTACAAAAGAAATAAAAACTAAAAAATCATTTGAAAACACACCTTAAAAATTATTTAAGAAATAACACAAATGCATATTAATCAAAATATATATTATTTTCATATTCTTTGTGCTATTGAAAGTTGTGTGAATTTTGGGAGATTTTATAGAGTAATTTGAATATATTAAAAATCTTTTTTAATTCAAAATAATAGTTTTACTTCATGAAAAAACATGTATTATTCTAAGAAGAATATGCTAAATTATGAGAATGCTAAGAATAGTATTTCTAAGTTTTTTTAAAATTTTGGATTTTTAAAGTTAAAAAATTAAAAATGAAATTTAAAGAATATACTCATTGAGAAACCTTTATATTTCATATGTTCATTAGATGGAAAAATACTTGTTATCTCAAAATGTGATGCACAAGGGTATTAGGATTGAAAATATTATTAATTAATATTCAAATTAAAACAATTTATATTTTTTCAAAAATATTTTAAAATATTTACATATATAAATTTATCATCATATTAAAAAACGATCTTTCCATTAAAACCAAATTGGTGGTATGGGGATAAGCCTCAATGTGAGTTATGAATGTTAAAAGTCAATTCATGCATAATAATTAGAACTTTGTTATTAAAGAAAGAAAATAGAGAGAAGGGCTCATTTCAAATTCAAATTCAAGGGGCATCCTTCGGTCTTATAAAATAAATTATGTGTATATGAGTAAGAGCGAGAAAGGAAGTTGATTTACCTTGTTTTCTCTAGCTACAGGAAAGAAAAAGTAATTTACTTTACGACGATTAACATAATTTATTTTATAACATTGAATGATGCCCTTCAAGTTAGAAATTTAAATCTATGAGCTCTTCTCTTTACTTCCTTACTTAAACAACAAAGATTTAATTATTATGAATGAATTGATTTTTAACATTCACAATTGGCATTGAGGCTTAACGCCATACAACCAAATTGGTGTGAATAGAAATATTATTTTTAAATATGATGATAAATTTGTATGCATAAATATTTTAAATTATTTTGTGCATAAAAAGAATAAATTATATTGAGTTGAATATTCAATTTAGACTATCCCTTAGTCTAAATATCCTTGTGAATTACATGTCAAGATAACAAATATTTCCTTCTCTAATAAACATGTAAAATATAAAGGTTTCTCAATAATTATATATATTTTGTAAAATTTTACATTTTTATAATTAAAAATAAAAGTAAAATAATTTCAAAAATATTATTCTTAGCATTCTCATAATTATCATATTCTTCTGAGAATAGAACATATCTTGTTATGAATTAAACCTATCATTTTCAACAAAGATAGAGGTATTTGAATTTTAAGTATACTTTAATTATTCTCTAAAATCCCAAAAAATCATGTCTTTTTAATAGTATAAGTAATATATATAGTATTGTTTCATTTTTAACACAAAATTTCAATGGTGCCTTTCAATGATTTTTAGGTGTTTTTGCACTTTTACATATTTATAAATTCAAATAAAAACTAGCAAACATAAAAAACCATGTAGAGTGAAAAATCAAACTTCTTTAAATGTAAAAGTTTTCCAAATATGAAAAAATTAAGCATTTTGATGTCCATAATAGATAAGTGAGTCAAGCACTTATCGAAAAGTCTCGCAATTATACTTGCATCTTTGGAGAGACTTGTCCCGCAACAGTCCAGTAAAGAGACTTAGTCTATCTATTCTTCCTATCTTAGTGAAGTTAAGAATTAATCTCTTAAATATTAAAGGTTTAGAAGAAGGTTTGACATCTATGTTATCCATTAAAGAGAAGGGTGATTATCAATCGATAATTATATTTATGATGGTACTAATGGTCGTGATCATCTACTTAAAGGCAATGATCTTCCAAGAAAGCTCATGATGGCTTCTTCATCCAAACAAACATCTCTTGAGTCAAAAAATTTATTAGAGTCAAGAGCATACAACCTATAACCTTTGGATGAGATTGAGTGGCTAGTAAAGATGCATCTATGAGATTAAGGATCAAGCTTCCTTTTTAACTCATCACCAATATGCATGTTTATATCACAACCAAGTACTCTAAGATGAGATACATTCGGTTTTCTACCTAATGTACCTCTTCTGGAGTAATATTGGTAAGTGCTTTTGTGAGACTTCTATTCATGATACTTTGAAGTATTCACAACTTCAGCCTCATAAGCATTCGGAAGGTTAGAATCATTTAACATAGACTTACATGCTTAATAATAACTCTATTCTTCCTATTTATAACTCCATTTTATTGAGGAGTATACATGCATGCATATTTTCTTCTTATGCCAATTTTTCAACAAAATATGCCAAAATATCATTGAGGTAGAGGAGGTCTTGTTTGAGTAGTTTGCTTTATGAGATGTAAATGCCTTCATTTTGAACAATCTTCCAATTTTTTATATGACAATCAATTTGTCATTCCCTTCGAAGTCTTATATAAAATATCAATCTGGATTGAACCTAGCTATACCCTTTCTGAACAATCTAACCAACTAAAAGTAGGTTCTTAGTAAACATGAACTAAACATACATTAGAAAAGTCTTTTACCTTGCCTAAGGACATTCAAATGGGAATATCACCTTCTCCTTTAATAATATGATGTGAATCATCTCTTGTGTTGATGACTATTTTTATAATATTGAGAGGTTGAACTAAATTGAGCCCTTCCAAGTGATGAATCATGTGGTTAGAGGCTCAAGAGTCCATGTATCACATTTATCATGAAGTTGCTTTTTGATTTGTCATGTAAGTGGATGTAAATACTTTCTTTCTACCATTGTTGGCCTAATTTGAGGTTGATGCCATATAGTTAGTATTTGAAGCTCTTCCATTGAGTAATCTATTTTGAAGGAGGTGTTTTCTTTCATATTATTAATAGCGATCTTGTTTCTACATAATCTTTTCCAATGGCCTTCATAGCCACAATAATTGCATTGGCCTTATCTTCTTGGTGAATATCCTCTTCCTCTTGCTTGCATATAATTACCTCTTCCTCTTTGTAAGTAGTTGGCGATTGATGTGAGTTGATTTGCTAAATATTTGTGTTGATTTTGAAACCTTAGGCTATTACTTGAGTAGGTTTCCCACTTCCTCTTTGTACATAGTTGGTGAATGATGTGAGTTGATTTGCTGAACGTTCTTGTTAATTTGTTGAATATCTTACATTTGTGGTTGGTCTTTCTCTTGTTACCATTGCAAGGGCTGACTCTTGTTTATTGGGGATGGATGTGTCTTCCTTAAACCATTCTTCTTCTTATATAAGAAGGGCTTTGAGATCTTCAAGTGAATAAATTTTCTTCCTCATAGTAATGGAAGTGGCAAAGTGCTTATACTCTTTCTTCAAACCTTTGAGAACAACCTATGAGATTTCTTCCTCTTTGACATCCTCACCCAATGTAGTTAGTTGATTATCAATGTTTCTAATCTTTAATAGTAATCATGCATACTTCTATTTGAATTTTTAGTTGTTTCATTCAATTTAGAGACTTCAAATGCATTACTCTAATCATGCTTTTAGTATGTATTATTTTTTATAAGATGTCTCACTTTTCTTTTGCATTTGTTGCATTCCAAATGTAGCCAATCATGCTATCACTACATTGATGTTGATGAATCCCTCTCTAGAATTACATTATGGGTAGTACTTCTTTCCATATTCTATCTAGAACTACTAGAACTACATTATAGGTATCTCTTCTTGTATCCATCTTTTGTTTAGAACTACCTTATAGGTAGTTCTCCTTCTTTGCAAAACTATAGTAGGTGGATGAGATTGGAGCACCTATATCTCAACATAGAATATGAATTTACTCAATCCCAATGGTCATAGTATAGAGATTGATGTTGGAAACATTTTCTCTCTTTATATTAGTAAAAGTTCGGATCTAAAGTTATTATCTATGCAAATTTGCACTTTCATTCATAACATCCTATTATGATTTGGTCTCCAAATGCAATTTCCATTATTCATGTATCCATAACTACCTTAGAACATATAGTTTCCATGTGTAGAACTACTTGAATGTAGTTTGATTATATTTCATGTAGTTTCCTTTTGTGCAAGACTACCTTATATGTAGTTTTCTTCTATTCGAAACTATATTATGGGTAGTTCTTCTTCTTTTCATATTTTATCCAAAACTACCAAAAATTCATTATATGTAATCAATCTTTTGTCTAGAACTTCCTTGTAGGCAATTCTCCTTCTTTTGTAAAACTAGCTTATACGTAGTTCTTCAGCAAGGGATATATTGACAATTATTTCTCACATGCTTCCAAAAAAGTTGTCAATATCAACATAAGCAATGATAGGACCATTGGTATATATCATGGTATACTATATGCCACAAAATATTCGAGAAACCAGTGGCATCCTTTTTCATGCTTATTGTGATGACATTTAAAAAAATTGCAACACTTGTATAGAGGGCAATATTGAGGTTGTAAAAAATTACGTGAGTTGAGAGTTTTGATTCTTTTTCATTTCAATACCATTGAGCTTATAGGTATACCCACATATTTCTACTGCCATTCTATTTCCCTTCTTGTTGCCATTTTTAAGGATTAAAAATGAATAAAGGGGAAATGGAGGTTCTAAATAGTTAAAATATATATGTTATTGATTTTTATAGTTTAGAGAGAGAGAGGAGAGAGAAAAGTGTAAAGAGTAGAGAGAGTAGAAAGTTGAGAGAAAGTAGATATAGGGGGGAGAGAGAGAGAGAGAGAGAGAGAGAGAGAGAGAGAGAGGGGGGGTAGATGGTAGAGAGAGAGAAGTGAGTGAGTGAGAGGCGGAGAGATGGAGAGGGAGAGAAAAAAGAGTAGAAAAAAGACTAGATTTTAGAGAGAGGAGAGAGAATAAAGTCTAGAGAAAGGAAGAATAGAGAGAGGAGAGAGTAAAGTAGAGAGAGGAAGGGTGAAAGAAGGTAGAGATGCGGATAGAGAGAGGAGAAAATAGAGGGTAGATAGTGAAGAGAGAAGAGAGAGAGGAGAGAGGAAAGGATAGACAGAGAGGAGAGAGTAGATGGTAGAGGGAAAAGAATAGACAAGAGTACATGGTAGAGTGAGAGAAAGGGTAGAGAGAGGAGAGATAGTATTAGGTGGAGAGAAGAGGAAGGTTAGAGAGAGGAGAGAGATAAGAGTAGGGAGAGGGGGGATAGAGAGGAAAGAAGAGAGAGAAAAGAGTAGGGAGAAAGAGAGTAGAGAAAATAGTAGAAAAGAGGGTAGAGAAAGGAGAGAGAGAGAGAGAAAAGAGATAGATAGAGGCGATAGAGAGAGTATAAAGAAGTGAGAATAAACAGAAAAAGAGTATGAGGTAGAGTAAGAAGATAAAGGGATAAGGTAGACAATGTAGAGAAGATAGAGAGACAAGTTAGAAAGAAGAGAGAGAGGGAGAGGATAGAGGATAGAGGATAGAGAATAGAGGATAGAGAGAGGAGAGAGAAAAAGTAGAATAGAGGGTAGAGAGAGGAGACAGAAAACTTTACTACCTTGATAAACTGCACATTAGCGTGAAAAGTAGAGTATAATAGAGAATAGAGAGAGTGGAGGGTAGAGAGAGATGCATATTTTGGATTTGTATACATGACAAGGGAAAATCACCCAACAAGAGGCACATACACCAAGAGATAATTCTATTTTTTGAGAAGATATATGGTGAGAAGACTATTCCAAGGTTTGATATGGTACAACCACAAGTGTAGATGGGCTTATGTTTAAGACTATTGAGGTTGCAAGTTTCTTGTAACAAGAGGATTGTCTCTTGGTGTGAACATCTCTTGCAAGTCTCTTCTCTTACAAGAGTAAAGAGTGAGGGGAAGAGAATAAATTGGCAATGTAGGTTATGTATACTTATTGTGTTTTGTTTCCTTATCTTCTTAATGCTTTTAGTTATCCAAGATGTATTGATTGCCTATGTGTCATTTTATATTTGAGCAAGGTTGTGTACGTATGCAAGATATCCAACTTTGGGCTCGTCTTCTATAAGATTGTCACAAGTTGCTACTATACTTATTGACATGGCCTTATGCCACATAGATGAGAAGGTATAGGGCTTTATAGCACAAGCTCATCATTGTAACTTGGAAGTGGTAGCTAAGATGCCTTTAAGGGAGATTTCAATTTAAAATTCTATCTACTTCATCTAATGTTCAATACCATTTTTTTGTGTTTTTCAAGAATAGCTACATTGGTCATTCACTAACCTAACCAAAGAAAGAGTACGCAAAGTGCCATAGGCTTAAGTGGCTTCTAAAGAAGCTATATTTGTGGAAAGGAGAGGTAGTGAGTTATTATATACTAACAAGCTTGCATTTTATGTTGCATTCAAGTGTTGTTATAATCTATGTTTGTTTCTTATTATAGAATTGTGTTGAGGAGGGATTACATGAGCATAAGATTTCCAATTAGAGATCTCATCACTCTCTAGTATTTAGATATTTGGTTTTAATTAGCATCAAGAGTCATAGGTCTATGAAGATAATATATTGTGTGTTTTCTATTGTTGTATCATTTGGGATTTATACTTTCATTTGTTGTATTATGAGGATATCATTGTATTGGCTTCCTACTTTCATGTACTTTGTGGTATCTTTTCTTTGTTATCCATCCAAGTGTTATATATTTCTTCTTCATAGTACATTTATGTTGTTAGTGCTTGGAATTTTATACCGATTTTAATAACAATCTATGTTTGACAAGATAACAAACATGGATCGTAGAAATCTAGCTGCCCACATCCCTTTTTTTTTTCTTTGTGGATGTCAAAATGAGCATTACAATTTTTCCTCTAAAAAATAGTCAATATATGTGTTAGAATATGCATTGAAATAATTTTATTATTTGTCAATGCTTATTTCTGGAGCTTATATTAGTGTATGTTTTGGCGCAAATACCAATATACTTACAAACAATACAAAGCATGGGTTTTAATGGGAAGTGCATAAGTGTGATAGATCTTTACCACTTTCTCTAAGAGACTACATATTTCTCTTTGAAAATTATAACTTAACTTCATTCTCACATAAAGCTTCAAGACACTTTTAAAATAATAGATTACCATGTAAACCTACATGTCTTAGCTTTATGTTATAACTTTGATCTATTTCACCTCAGATGCAATGATATAAGATATTCCGAATTTTGTTTATATGGCCTAAGAGAGACTAATTTTTTGGCACACAAATACATTTTTATGATTTTTTTCTAGGTAGACCATAATTTTTCTTAGTTATTAAAATTACTTATTTGATTCACCTCTTTGTTTGCATGATAGATATCCTTTATGGCACATGGATTTTTGTTGGAGCTATATATAGCTCACCCTATCTAGACTAGGTCTCACCTAAACCTTTGACTTGACACGTTGTGTCATCAACAAGATAAACCAATTTCTTGACAGGAATAGAATGATAATTATATAACCCTTGGGAGTAATATGTCATGTTTCCCGTAGCATTAGAATCAATAATAAAAAGAGATCCATCACAAATATGAAGTATCCTTTGTGGAGAGTGTTGTTTCCACCACTATAGAGTTGAATATGTAGCTACATCTTTAGTGGCTCGAGAGTTAGTATGGCTTTGACAAGTTCTATCAGATATTGGCCATCCTCCTCTCTCTAGCACACCACTTTGATATGATAATCAAAGTGCTATTAGTATTGTTAAAGACTATGTTCAACATAACAAGTCTAAACATATTGCAATGCATTATCATTATGTTCGATATGAAGTAAAGAAAGGCATGATCATGATTGAACATTGTCCAAGCGATCAGATGATTGTAGAAATATTCACCAAAGGACTCAATGAAGCACACTTCACTTTGCCTGCACTCAGAACTTAGAGTTGTCTCAACTTCAATATTTGGGAATTAATCTACTATGACATTGTAGTGCCATTGTACATACTCCTTGTAAGCACCATACACTTCACACATGTACATACACCTTAGATCTGTTGGTCATCTTTGTACATACATATTCAGTTTCACTTCACATGCATGGATTCACTTTAACTTCACATGCACTGATTCACTATACATGCACACAATAATCCTTCTTGATCATGGTTGTACATTTGTATATAGGAGCTTGGGTTTTCCCCTTGTACTCCCCAATGGTTTTTCCATTTGCAGTTAGAGACCTTTGTTTGAGTGGGGGTGTTGGAGCTATATATAGCTCACCCTATCTAGACTAGGTCTCACTTATATATATGTAGATTGTGATCAATATGAAATAGTCTTTGAGAGTGCACATGGTGTGTCTCGTATCTCCCTACATCTCAACATTGGCCCTCAACATTTGAGGTGGAGGTATTGGGTAAGGATTAAAAAGTATTGAGATAATGCATATGTGATAAGATTTTCTTAAGGCAATGAAAATAGTATCATTATGAAATTTGTGGTTCCATTTTTACATGTGAGCCACTAGATACTCCAAGTGTATATCCACATATTCTACACCTTACAAGCTCACATGCCTTTTAAATTTAATCAAGCTTTCCCAAAAATTTTATCTAATTGTGTGAAGGCATTTTAGATCATGTAATGTAAACTAATGGTACTACGAAAACTCAAAGAAGAAGATGTTGGTGGAGCTTTCAAATGAATTCATGAATTGGTTTTCACATGGAAGCAAGTCTCAACCTTTTCCACAAACTTAGTGTAAGCTTTAAATAAGTAATTTGCATGTAATCTATATGCAAGGGCATGTATTGGACCGTGCTAGTAGAAACCAAAGGCTACCTTCCATTTACATCAAAATGGTTGGGGATCTTTTAGGAGGCTAGAATATGTGAAGACATTTGCTAGAATAAATTTGGGTGGCATAGTGCAATTATGTTATGCATTTAAATGTTCTTTGTTGAGTAGGATATGCTTTTCTCAATATATGTTTGTGCCACTCAATAACAATAAGAGATTGAATCTTTATGTGCTCTTTTCTAGAAAGGTGATGCATGCCCTTTTTTGTTCTCATCCCTCTCAAAGGTTGTATTCATGATATGCTAAAAGCTCTTGTTCATTTTGTCATGAATTGGATTCAATTTCTTCTATATAAGAGGAAGGCACATGAGAACACATCCCCAATGCACATTAAGATTTGTCTTACCTAAGCCTTGTCACTATGAGTGTTGTGAAGCTCATCAAATTGTACATTGTTAATAGTATCTTGTCATTACATGATAATATCTTGCATGGCTTGACATATCAATTTTGTAATGTTATTCCGTGGAAAATTTTGTGTCTACAATAATAGAATTGTTCTTTCAATGAAACAATGAAGATTCAACAAAGAAAATAGTAGTCATTGTATCCTCATGAATGTGCATATAACTTTGCTACTAGCACCTTTACAAATGATGTGTTTAGATTTAAAGCATAGAGAACAATTTGAATCATTGTTTTCTAGATTATGTTACATGTGAAGTGTAAAGCAATGTGAAAGTTGAAAGAAAGAAGATTATATGTTAATTTTCCATGCAAAGTGAAGTTGATAATGACAATCCACGATTACATCACCAACAGTTGACATCCGCATATTCCTAGACAACCTTAGCACCTTAACACACTGCCATAAATGAGAGTAACATAGTGTTGCATTAACAATATCTTCATAGGATCCCTTCATCACGATAGGAAGGATTTGTCTAAAATCACCTCCAAGTAAAGTGACCTTTCCTCCAAATGGTTTATCACAACTCATAATATCCCTTAAAGTTCTATCAATTGCCTCAAATGCATACCTATGCATCATGGGAGCCTCATCCCGGAAAATAAGACTCGACTGTCTCAATAGTTAAGCAAGATTGCTCTGAACATGAATATTACAGGTGGATCAATTACTTAGATCTAATGGAATTTTAAACCTCGAGTGAGCGGTACAACCACCCTATAGAAGCAAAGCAACAATGCCAGATGATGCCATTGCCAATGCTGTATGACGATCACTGCGTAGCCTAGCAAGCAAACACTTATAAATAAATGTCTTCCCAGACCCATCGGGACCATCCAAAAAAAAAACATCCCTAGAGTTTACACCAATAGCATCCATAACTGTAGTACATGCAACTCTTTGTCCGTCATTCAACATTGCCTCCATAGAAAGATAAACTCTATGTTTCTCCAGCTGCAATTTATACAAAATATCCTCTACCATTGGGGCCATAAACCTATCCCAAACCTGACCAGGCTGAGTAGGCTCACAAAAGACCAAAATTGCAGCAAACAAAGCATGTAATTGGGCACCAATCTGCACAGAGGCAGCTTCTCCCAAGCGCATTGCACACTCATCATCACCCTCTAACACGGCCCTTGCAATGCAAGCTTCCTTAAAAGTATTGTACATCACATTGCCAACAGTACGCAAATCCTCAAAAGACGTATATCTCACCACATGTAGGCGGCACATAGTATATTTGACCACATGTATTTCCATGCTTTCTCTTTGTCCACGCCTTTAGCTGTGCATTCCACACGCAGTACACTGGGAAGTCTTGATAGCGAATAGCTCGAGCCTCTTGATGAACATGATTGCATGCAAACCACTCTGTAAGAGTGGTACATCTTCATTTTACATAATGTCTAATATATTGTCTGTATCCCGAAACACCACACAATTCTCACCAGGCAAGTGTACTTGCAACCACTGTATATCAGGCTTCTCATTGTGCAATGCATAGTCATATATTCGCCAACACGCTTCTGAAGCAGAAACATACTGTGCATCTAAATAACTCTCGATCTCATCCACTTTACGGATGCTCGTACCATTCAACCCTGAGCTTCCAATAGAAAACTTTGACATCCATCAATTGATGACTTAGTATGACCTGCAAACCAAAATGGAGCATCATGGTAGACCAGTCGAGGACATCATAGCCAATCTAGAGAAAGAGAGAAGGTTGGAAAGGAAAGTGATGCTAAGCATAGCCACCTATCACTAAGAGCAAAGAGCAGAAAAGCTAAGACAAGACATAGAAATAAGTGAAGTCCAGTGTGTCTTAGCGCTTGCCAACCGAAATAGAATAGGACCAAACACACTGAGAGGGAGAGAGCAGTAGAAGCCAGAGCGACGAACTTCTTACCAAGTGAATCTTAGACAACACAGTTTGCAGAACAGAGTGGAGTAGCCCTAGCAGCTTTATTGCTAGTAGAACTAGGAATCACCTCGAATTCTAGGAGCCAAACTAAGATACCTCTGGTTGCTAAGCAATTCGATAAGTATCAGCCATCCAACAATGACCCATATCGCTTTGTGGAGTAGTTTGAGAAAATATCCAAGGCTAACAGCCTCATAGATCTTGCTCAACGCACACAAACTTGTAGACTTTGCCTAGGAGACAAAAGATGGATGTGGTATGCTAGTCTCGAACGCAATGATTTCAATAATCTCAAGAGTGTCTTCATAAAGAGATTTTTTAAGGCGAGATACTCTGACAACCTCATCATCAAGTTGATGACCGTTAGTCAGAAGGATAAGGAGGATATCCGAGACTACGTCACCCACATGCGAAGTCTCTTAAGAGAATCCTAGTCGCAAAGCAACCTAGTGAACAAGCGGCCTCCACCATGTTCATAAGTGGGATCTGAAGTGAAGAGCTTTACAAGGCCTTGGTGGAGGAACTCAACCTTGCAAAGGGATGTGCTTGAGCTAGGATCTTTGAAGAAGCCATACAAGTGGATGGCCTATTCAAGGAGAGGAGCTCGAGACCCACAAATTGAGACAACACTGTCTTTAGAATCTAAAAAAGGGCTATGACCATTGGTGAAGATCTGATCAGAGCACCCAAGACAAGGGAAAGAGTGTCACTGCTAGAAGTTGGCACACGTGAAGCTAGAGTTGTAATAATAAGTAACCATTAATTATTAATTAAAATTAAAATTAATAATAATAATAATAATAATAAATCTTATATATCTATCAATATTTGTATCTATATCTATAATCTATAATAACTATTATATTATACTATATGTTACTAGTATATGTTATATAAATATAATGTAACATTAACATTAATAATAATTATATTAATTAACTATTATTATTTTATTAGTGATATTGATAACTAACAATAACAACAATAATAAAATAACAACAACAATAAATAAAATATAATAATAATAACAAAACATTGATAATAATAACAATAAAAAACCAATATATTATAATACAATATAACAATAATATCTATCTATATTTTATAATCTATATTTATCAATTATCAATATCATTAGTAATTAGTAATGATACAATAATAATAATAATAATAATAATAATAATAATAATATATATATATATATATATATATATAAGCCACCATTAACTAAATTATTAATTAACATTAACATTAACAATAACCGCAACATTAACATTAATGTTAATACTAACATTAAAATCAACACTAACATTAACATCAACACTAACATTAACTTCAAATATTAATGTGAGAGAGAGAGAGAGAGAGAGAGAGAGAGAGAGAGAGAGAGAGAGAGAGAGAGAGAGAGAGAGAGAGAGAGAGAGAGAGAGAGAGAGAGCTGCACCTTCTCAAGTTCATGTGTGCCCCAAGCTCCTCAATCTCCTTCTCCAAGCGAAATGCCCCAAGCTTCTCAACCTCCTTCTCCAAGCGAAAACTTGCTCCAAGCTTCCACCTGCATGCCCTAAGCTCCCCTCGATCAAATATGAGATCAATCTCATAAGTCAAAAAATAGATGAAGAATCTAATCATGAGAGAGAGAGAGGACATGGGGCATTAAAGCCACCTCAACCCCTCAACCATGCATGCATGCAAGTTGAATTCAAAATGGAGGTTTGGGAAGAACAATAGGCTTGGGGAAAAAATGGAGGTTTGGGAGATAACCGAACCTCCAGCCAAAATAAGAAAGAATAGATAGATTTGGAGCTAGGACAACATGCAAAGCGGAAGGTTGCAATCCTCTTCAAGGAGGTTTAATTACCCTCCAACACTTTGAGGCAAAAGGGATATCAATGTTTGGAAGAAAGACATCAAGTGTGTGCTATTAAGAGTGGAGATCTATGGAGCAAAGGAAAAATGCACTTTAAAAGGGTATTTCAAAATGAAAGTCTAAGGTACGTGTCAAATAGGCACTCAAACTAATTCAAAGCAATGAGAAGGAATTCTTCGGAAGGGGGCCTTATGGCGGTGTCTAGGATGGGGTAATTCCATGGTTTGTGCCTACAACTACGACAGATCTCGAGCTACGCTGGGAGTGATAAAATATATGATAAACATACTGGCTAGTAGCTATCTCGGGTGATCAGAGGCAACTCAGGACTGGTTCGTCCCGTCCCTGGGATCTTGTACTACTCTCTCCACTTGAGAGAGAGAGAGAGAGAGAGAGAGAGAGAGAGGGGGGGATGGGGCACTGTTCTGCGTGCTTGTCAAGGGGATGCTCGCTCCATCCGCGATATGGCATCCGAAGAAGAAGAGACAGAAGAATCAGGAGGGAATCATAATCAGGTGGACGACATAGGGACACACAGTAGTGCCGTGACTAAGACTAAGGTGGTGAGGGTGACTGATGGGGATCGAAGTGTTGGGAGTATGAGGCAGCTAATAGAGGAAATAATGTGAGAGCTCATCATGATCATGGTCCAGGACATGCAGATTATAATGTGTTGACAGATTTCTAGACAAAAAAATAAATAAATTCTAGTTGATGATATAGTAAAATATTCCTACATGAGAAAAGTAGTTGGAATCATAGATATAATAAAATTTTCATATACAAGAAAGCTAGTCACAACCATTCATACAACAAAAAATTCTTGTATAGAATTAACAATTTGAACAAACTATAACACAAGTTAATTAGTAAAATTAAAATGATAATTTTTACTCATGCATGGGCAAAAACATCCAATTCACAGATAGGCAAGCACTACTGGTCAAGGACAGACAAGGTTGCTCGAAATGTTTTTATTGAAATAATTTTGATCAAGTCAAAAAATAATCCACAAATTCCAAGTCACATTAGGGTCATTTAGAATATTGCATTTTGTAAAGCAAAAGAAGCCACACTTGGAGAATTGTCAAGAAACCTATAAACAAGTGGTTGGTAAAAGCGCATCACATGCATTCTCAAGCTTCCTCTCAAATGGAAAATAGATTAGTAACAATCATACAATTAACAATTTAGAATCCTTAAAAAGGAATTCAAACATTTGGTACCTCTCATCATGGAGAATGCCAAGCTCTTACACCATCTTGGAGAGTTGATGTCATCATCCACCCAACAAAATCTGCATTTTCTACACACTGGGATGTGTATCCAACATCATTAGACATTTGTTGACTGCTCCTATTGATGCGTCTTGGGAGAGATATCTCTTCAAATGATGCATCACCTTAAAAATCTTATAACCCACTACTTTTCAAGAGGTGCAAGCATTGATTATTGGCAAAGCCTAAAAGCACTATGTCAAAGATGACCTGATGTATTGCAACCAAGAGAATCCTTGCCATTTTTAGCAAACCGCATTTCCTTTGATATTGCAAGTAGTGCAATCTCCCATAGCTCCATGGCATAAATCTGCACTACTAGATGTACGCTTCAGGCCCTGTAGTCCTATCCGCCACAAGACAATTAAATAATGAAATGATATTTAAATTATTTACTAATGAAACCATAGTGTATCATACTTACTCATGGGGATAAATGTAATGCCCATCCAAATCAATGCATACTCTTTTGGGAATTATGCAATGCTATCTAGATTGTCAAAAAGTAAGATTTACCAAACACATATGCTAGTGTTGACTTTGCCGATGATAAGATAGAAATCAATGGAGGCTTTCTCAATGGATTTCCTTCATAAGGATGCATACCTTGTGGTGGCAGTCTAGTGTTTGATATGTTTCACCTCCCCGAAAGAGCTTGTAGAGGGAGCTCACGCTCAACCGCCAAGACCCATAGATTGCTTATTGTTCAAGCGCTTCAAGCGAATTCCTATGGCTATCTCTCACCTAATCGACATGCCTTCGATCCTACTGGGGTGTCATGAGCTTACCTCAATGCCTAAATGAGTTGCCTCCTCCCTCAAGCACACCGCTAGCTCCATGATTTGAGATGCAAGCTCAAGCATCCTCAAGCCTCCACCTCCAAGCTCCATCTTCCATAGTCGCACATGAGACAAGAGAAGAGAAGAGAAGAGAAGAAGAGAGGAGATGATGGAGAGCTTCACCTCCAAGATCCCTCACCCTCACACACTCAATCCCTCACACTCTCACACTCCCTCTCTCAAGCACACACAAGCAAGCAAGAAGAGAAGAGAAGAAGATGAGTCCACTTTGCCACACACCAAAGAATGAGCTTCTCATTCACTTTTTGAGTTTATATACAAAACCCTAAATCCCTTTTGGGTGGTCATCCCCTTATCCCATTTTTTACATGGCCGGCTGTGGCCTTTAGGCCCTCTTTCCTCCTATCTTTCTAGCTTCGTTCCTATCGCCCATCTACCTTTACAATTTGCATAGGAGGGAGTTTGACACTCTTTTACAAAAATTTTTAGGGGCACCTTGCATTTTTAAATGCACTTTTTCCTCTGACTTAGCTTTTGAGGCCACCCTTGCGCTTTCGGATATTTCCCTTCCTGCTTCTTTCATTGTGTTCGATTTCCTTCTAGGCTGTTTCTTTTAGCTTCTGACTTGTGCTTTTCCACTTTTGTGTTTTTTCTTGTGTTGAGGTTAACATTAACCCCCTCCTAGTTTAGAGTGAGTCCCATGGCACTGATGGGTAGTAGTTGGAAGGTGGGATGGGTGTAGCTAGATGGCTTTTTGAGTTTCTATACAAGCCCTTGCAGAGGAGGTTGTTGGATGGATTTTTCCATGAAATTGAATATGAAGTTGGGGCGTGTCTCTCCTTGACGCTGACGGTGGGTGGATCTATCCCTTGAAATTGAAGATCATGTTGGACGGATCCATCTTTGAAATTGACATGGTGTTGGAGGGATCCTTCTTCTCACCCTTTGAGGTCGCTACGACACAATCTTAATTTGGCTTTTCCTATTTCCTTCAAGGTGCCTTCTCCCTTAACCTATGTCTGGTTAGACTTTATCACTTGCACAAGAAGAAACTTTGAACTTCTTATAAAATGAATTACATTGTGCCTTGCACTTTCCTTATTGCAAGAGCCTTCGAAGGCTCTCCCTCATCCTTGAGAGAGCCTTGCTAGAATATATGGTGCTTCCCCACTTTCTTTCTGAGCACCTTGCTAGAATATTCAGTGCTCTCCTTTGTCCTTGAGTGCTAGCACCTTGCTAGAATCTTTGGTGCTCTCCTTCATTATTTCTGAGCTTGCCTTTTCCTCCACTTTTCCTGCTTGGGCAGAATGAGCTTCTTCATTTACTTTTTGATTTGGTCTTCCTTTACTTTGTTTCGACTGCATGGTGATATGTCGTGCAACAATGGTGGTGTAAGTTAATGATGATAGGGTTTCATGGGAATCAGTCTTAGGGGCCGAGAGTGAATTGAGTGGATGATGGGGGCTTTGAAGTTGGTGGGTTGCAGCATTTATATTTACCTAAAAAGAAAATAAGGTGCACTACTTGGGGGTGTATCTACCTTACTGTGTGGTGCATTGTTCTCGTGCTAGTGGAATTGGGAGAACCACAAGCAAAAAATCATGGGTGTTGTCCCAAACTTGAGGACCCAGTTCATGCACGTTGTAGTGGAACTGGGAGTTGGATCGCAAGCCTGGGTGTTGTCCCATACTTGAGGACCAAGCCCGTGCACGTTGTAGGTGCAGTGCACGACTTAGGGAGACAATTCTAGAAGTCCTGCCCTTGAGGTGCCCTAAGTGTGAAGTGGTGAATCAAAATGGGCTAGGGGGTTAGGGACGGAGCCGGGTCGATCAAAGCCACTGGACATTCCTAACTTGAGGACCCTAGGTGTAGTGACTATGGCCAATGTGGAGCTAACTGGTTTTTCTTATGATTTCCTTCTCTTTTCATTTTTATTCTCTTCTTTCTTTTCTTTTTCTTGTGCTCTTTTTTTTTTTGAGTTACATAGTCATGATGAGAGCTAATCTTCATCATTCGTGTCAGGAGAGAGTGGAGTTGGGGGCTTATGAGATTTACTAAGGAATTTCCATCTCTGCATGTGCCGTCTAAGGTTCAAGTGTAATTGAAGAGTTGTGGTGGAAAGAAATGGATGATTGTAGCGTGTGAAGCGGCTATCATTCATATCTTCTAAGAGGGCTAAGCAAAATGAAGGAAGTAGAGTGGCTTGCATCATCAATCTTGCCATGGTGTAGCTATCTATTCCATTGGGATAAAAAAAGAGGGGTGTAAAGCAATGCTCTTGTGGTGAAATTTTTTGTCTAAGTAGTATCCTAAGTAGTTTAAGATAATTATAGGTCATGATGAAGGCAGGATCGAGACAAGAAGGGAATTTGTCGATGAAGCAGACTATTGAATCATATAGGTCCTCTGGCATGAAAACAAGGGCCTCTTTGGGTTTAGTGTAGCATTGGCATTGTAGATCCATGGAAAGTCATACCAATCGTGGATGCTTGGGTTAAAATCCACTCTTTTCCTTCTCGGATATGGCATGGAGGTTGGATTATTACTCTTGAAGGATAGGGTGCTACAAAAGGCCATCCAAGCATCCATGTTACCATTAAAAATGCGCCTCCTCCATGTGGGTTGGCACTCATAGCCCTTCATAGCCTTGGGCATTTCAAAAACTTTATCCTGCCAAAAATCTACGTCCTCGGTCTCCCATAGGGTGGGATTCTACTATCTCTCCGAGGTCCATTTGTATCCTAGCCAGCTTCCCACATTAATCACCTCTTCCACCACCTTGATTGGCAGTACTCTGTGCAAGTTGGCGGAGTATTGGAAATTAAGGTCAAAGGGCCTTCTAGCGGTCTCTTGTTGCTCCCAGATCACAAGTTCAACATTAAAGCTCGTTGGGCTATCATCTTGGCTTGGTGGGATGGGCACGGTTGGCACCACTGCTAGCTTGGCATTCAACCTTCCCTTTGCTTGCTCCACCATCCGTTGTCTCTTCCTCTTAAGCTCCGCTTTTCTTTCAACAGAGGTGTCTACCTGCTGTTACTATTCTTCTGGGCATGGGGAAGGAGGCTATGGGACAAGTTCTTCTTTGTGAGGTCCCATGTCAAAGCTTGTGCTAGCCTCTTCTCCTTGCTGGCCTTCCTATTGTACCCCCTCAGTGAACCCTAGTGCATTAACTTCTTGTGTGGTCAAGCTTGCTTGCAGTAGATAGTTTCATTGCTCCTCAAGGCTAAGGCTAACACCCACGGGTTGTGTTGGCATCCACAAGCTTGCTTTCAAGGTTCTGCGTGCAACCCCTAGCTTCTTCTTTATGGAATCAATGGCCTCCCCTTCCTCTATTTGAGTGACATCCAGTAGTGTATTCAGGAAGGCGCATTGCTGGGCTTCGAAACTCACTTGGGTGGCCTCTGCTCTGCTCTTGGCACCTGAGCCAGACAACATACTAAAGCTTTGACTCTTCTCTCATTATGGTTTGCCCAGCCCTATGCTCTCTTCTTCATTTCCTCAAGGCTTTCTCCTTGCCTTTGAGCCAGTATCATCAACATTTGCTCTTGATCTTCGATCTCTCTTTGTAGCCTCTATTGCTCCTCCTTCTCTAAGGTTGCCTCTTGCTTCAATTTCTCTATCTCTTCTAGATACCTACGTGTCCTTTCCTCTCTTACCACCTCCAACTCTTATATGGCTTTATGGACCTTTTCCATCTCCCCTTGCATGTCTTCATAGATCCCTACGAGCTTGTCATTATGGCGTCGTAGACTCACTAGGGCTTGAGTCTCTTCATCCAGCGTTGCTTGCCAATTGGTTTTTGCTTCATCCTTGGTTTGTAGCTGCTCCTTTAGCTCACTTATCTCCCTTTGACACATGGCTACTTGACGAGTTTTCTCTAACTGGGACACAACCATGGCCTCCTTTTTTGCCTCTAGTTCAGCCACCACTACCATCTTCTTATGTTCCTTTGCCTTCTCTAGTTTGCAAGACAAGCTCCTTGACGTATTTATCATAGTCTGAAGGTTGTAGCTTTGTCATGGGAATGGAGGTTGTGGAGGTTTCCCCCTTCTACCTCTTGGGATCCTCCCTAGACTCGGTGTCTATTGTGCTACTGGTCTTTTAGTTCCTATTATGGGGGTACCCTCTCTCGGTCCTTAGGACATTTTCTTATTAACAAAGTACTGTACCCAGGCCATGAGGTTGGTAGCATCCACTTTGGCCGTGGAGCTTGGTGTGGATATGATTGTGGGAGTGGCGGGCAGTATGAGAGTAGGGGTGGGATCGATTGGGGCCTTTTCCTTGCCTTCTTTCATTGTGGGTGGCGTGATCTCTGGCGCTTGTGTGCTTGAGCTTGAGCCTTCATCTCTAGATGGGCTCATGGCACCCAACTCGTCCTGCCTACATAGCTACTCTATAGATAAACGTGTTGCTAGAGCCATGTCTTTGTCTTACTTCCTTTTCAACTCCTCTTCTTCTGATTCCTTCCTTTTCCTCTCCTCCTCAAATTTTCTTGATTCTTCCTCCAACCTCTCCGACTCCTCATTTTATTTCTTTTTCCTCAATACTGCAAATCCGATGTGTCCAAACCTTTCATGCCAAAGCTTACTTGTGCCCACTCCAGTGGTGGCTGTAAGAGCACTTAGCTCATGCAGGTTGTTCCTTCTTTCTCCTTTGCCAACAATTGTGCCAACACTATCAATAATTTCTGCACCTGTCTTCTTGAACCTCACTTCATGACCAAGATCAGTTATGGCAGCAACTGATAAGAGATTTCTCCTGATTTCGGGAACATACAACACATTTGAAAGCTTTTTGACTTCACCATTTGCAGCAACAAAAGAAATAGTACCTGTGCCCGCAGCAAGGCATTTAGCATCATTTCCAACCGTCACATTGATGGATTCTTGTAGAGGCTGCATAGAACTGTATAGACCTTTCTTGTTGGTCATGTGACGGGAGGCCCCACTATCCAACACCCATGAGTCAGTGACAGATTCTTCTTGCGCCGAGGAGCACACTTCCTCAATGGTCGCCATGAATAATTCCAACTCTGCTTCAACCGTATTGGCTGTCTCTTTCCCTTTACTTTTAAGGGTACCTTTCTTTTTCTTCTTGATATGACAATCTGCAATTGCATGTCCTTTCTTCTTGCAGTAGAAGCACTCTCCTTGAAACTTCTTCTTGCCGCCCTTCTTCTTTTTGTCGCCATCATTTTTGGTGGAGGAAACACCTTTGCCTTTTACATTGGCAGAGAATGCAGTGTCTCCATTGTTGCTTCCTTCTCGGGCTTTCAACCTCAACTCCTCCTCCATTAATAATGCACAAAACTTCTCAAAAGTCAAAGCTTGAGGTCTCACCTGAGTATTAAGGGCAGTTACTAGTCCATCAAACTTTTGTGGACAAATCCGAAGACATCTCCGAGCTAGCTCTTCGCTAGTCTTTTGTATCCCAGGGCCAGCCATCTGGTCGCGCAGATTCTTAATCCGAGTGATGAATGCTTCAACCGTCTCTCCTTCAGCAAACTTCTCCGCTGCTAGTTGATTCTCCAAGTTTTGAATCCTTGTTTGGTTTCGTGTTTCATACTGACTCCTTAGTACATTCCAAGCCTCTGATGCTTTGGTTGTATGCTGAATCAAAGTCAAAACACTGTCAGAACAGCTTGTAACTAAGGCACACAATGCATCTGCATTCCTTCATTTCCAAGCTCGCAGAAGATCTGTATTCGGAGGAATCATCACACTAGGATTTGATGGGTCGGGGGTAGGCTGTGGTTCTGCGTCAGTCCCCAGCACAGTCTCCAGAAGCTCATAAGAATCAAGGATAGTTGTAATTTTGAACTTCCACAAGGTGTAGTTTGTACCATCTAACTTGCCTTTGCTGAAGGTTGGTGGACGAATCCTCAGTGTTTGAGTAGCCGGTACAGCAACACCACCTCCTGCACTGCTTCCGGAAGTCGACATAGTTTCTCTTTGCTGTTGAAGCCTTTGCCTCTTGCACGCTCTCCGATCTCTAGAGTCCCCTGGGCTCTGATACCATGTAAAATATTACACGGCGCAGCGAACAGAATCTGAGAAAGAGATAGAGAGAGTACACAACAGATAAGAGGAGAATCAGTAAATTCTTTAACTCCAAACAACTGATACAAAGATGGCTCTGTCCACCCGTGCGCTTCCACAGTGTGAAGCTTAGATGGCGATCTAGACAGAAGATAGGTGAAGAGCTTAAAGCTAGCTGGAACAACAACTCTGACTGGGTGAAAGATGAGTGATAGATAGCTATGAAGGGGTTTAGCTTTTATAGCTTGTGAAGGGGGTCATGATGGATAACCTTCCATATGCACTTGTGTCTGTTGACCTTCCATGTGTCCATGTGTCTGTTGACCTTCCATATGCACATGTGTCTGTTGACCTTTCATATGCACATGTGTCTGTTGACCTTCCATGTGCCCATGTGTCTATTGACCTTCCATGTGCACCTCCACTAGTTGGCTAGGGAATATTCTAGGGAATATTCCCTTTACCATTGGCTAGGGCCCCTGATAACTCTCTTACCCCGCAACTCGATGCAATGTGCCTCGATTTGCTACCAGCTTAACTACTCTGTCTAACCCAAAGATTAGACCCACAACGGTCACCTTTTTGCCATCCGGTCACATAGACCTCATCTGACATACAAGTCAGGACTCAACCAATGTTCGGGCTCACATATGGCTTCTCCTCATAATGGGGGCCTTACAACTTTGAGCACCATGGATCATTGGTAGCACCTAATGAGGGTGGGTCATTGATCATATCTAACAAGAATGTCCTAAAAATATGAAATTTTTGTCAAGACATGAAGCAGGGTAGATTGCTTGAAGCAGTGACAACTACCTGAAGCAATGGGTAAATCAAAGGAAAAGAAAAAGTGGTGCAAAGTTTACTTTGAGTCTGGACATACTTCAAAGCACTGTTCTTATGTTCATGGGTCTTGTGAAGAAGAAAAATCTCGCAAGTATTTTTGCATGTTTGATTTATGCAATGAGTTTGATGGTATCCACAAGAGGTTTTCATCAGCAGTAAAGAAGGCTTCAAGTTCAAAGATTGATAAAGCATGGGAGAAGTTGGATTCTTTTGAGGATATTCTTCATGTGCTTATGAATGGCATGCTGATCATGAAGGCAAGAAATGTAGGTCTTGTTCAAGCATTAAGCATATTGGGAGATTGCTTACAGCAGTTGAAAAGCTCAAGGAAAGATATGAAGATGTTTCGGATTCAGATTAGATTTTGATTCAAGTTCAATTTATGATGATGATGATTGGTGCTATTAACCCATGGTCTTGCCAAAGATTGAGTTAAAGGGAGTAAGAGAGGATAACAGCCAAAGAAGCCAAGGATCCTCGAGTGCCGCAAACCCCATAGAGCAACTTGCCATGGGAGAGCCGATCATCATACACTTTGCATTAATAATCTCAATGTATTTTCCATATTTTGGTATTTTGCAAACTATTATAATCAATCTCTAGTCAACTTTAATCAAGAAGAAAGTAAGTCAACAGTTATGAACAATGAAGATGATCATATTGGTGATCAAGAATATCAGTTATGTATTCTAGAAGATGATGCTATTATGGATGATAGGTTTGAGGATTATGGTTGTTGCAATGAGGATGTCATTGTGTATGATTTTCTTGGTTCTCTTATTGATGCTAAGGAAGATAATGTAGCTACTAAGTTGGATTTCAATGAAGGAACTTTGCCAGAACTTGAAGAAGTGCCACTACTTGTAGTGCAAAATGCACCATCTTTGGATGTATTTGTTCATGATACCGATGTTTCCAACATGCAAGATAATATTTCAGGTCATTGCATTTCTCGATCTGAAGAACAAGTCAGTGTTCCACTCCCAAAATTGAGGAATTGCAAAGATTAGCACTGTAATCCCTTTGCAGGAAGAGCAAGATTGTAAGATTTGCACTACATTTCCTTTGCAAGAGTTGGTTGAATATGAAGCATTGTAGAATGCAGTTCGTTTGCATGTTTTTTCTGAAGTTCCCCATGAGGTACACTCTATGCTTCAATCTCCAATTGAGATGATTCATTGGTTTTCTGTTGAGCTTGAAAAGGAGAGAAATGCAACCAATGTTGCAACAATTGAAGCTTTGTCTGTTATTAATCGGCTCCAAGAGGAGAAATCATTACTACAGCAAGAGGTTTCTCAACTAAGGAATGTAATGGATTTCCAAGTTTCTCATTGTTTTGAAGCCATTAATGATCTTGAGGAAGTTTTTCTACAGAAGGATAATGAAATTGTTGATTTGCATACACAGTTGGTA